>NC_140962.1:126422671-126450171 GCF_056783735.1 Eptatretus burgeri | reverse complement strand
TTTTGGTCAATGTTGTTTAGTTTTTTGTTGTAGTTTATTTTTTATTGTGTTGTTTCGGTTTTTTTTGGTCATTGTTGTTTATTTTTTTTTTGAACATTGTTGTTTATTTTTTTTTGTTGTAGTTTATTTTTTCTTGTGTTGTTTAGGTTTTTTTTGGTCATTTTTGTTGTTTAGTTTTTTTTGTTGTCATTTCTTTTTTCTTGTGTTGTTTAGTTTGCATCATGACAGTAAGGTCTCGTGCGGTTATGCTCCCTATATGGATGTGCCCTCCATAAAGAGAGTGAAAGAGGTTTTTTATTCCCGCGCTTTCGAAGTAAAGCGGGAATATTGTGATTGTCTCCGCCGTCCGTACGTCCGGCTGTCTTACTCTGTAAGACACCGTTTGAAATAGGAACTTGAAACTTTGGGACATAGTAGATATATGTATGGGGAAGTGCACAACACTGTCGGATTTTTGATATGACCCGTAGGGGCCGGGCCAGAGGGGGTGCGGTCATGGGGCTGATTTTTTTTTTTTAAGTGTATTTACCATTGTACATGGTAAATTCTTTTATAAAGAACTTACTTATGTGGCCCCCATGAGTGACAAACAGTCACAGGTTTTACTGTATTTATCGAATTGATTATGAATAATTATAATTAATATTATACACAGTTCATTCCTATGATTAAAAAATTGATGCACAGTTCTATATTACTGGACAGTGTTAAATTAATGTTTCATGAAATGTTGACATGCTTGCAATGACTTCTGATTTAGTAAACATAGTAAGTCTTTGGTCATAAAGCACATCAAATAGAAAAGAATAGTCAATCCATTTTGCAAGACAAAATCTCACCTAGCGTTAATGGGACAAAGCAGTGCGCACGGGAATATGCGATAGTGTGCCATCGACAACGTAGTTCTAGTTTTTTCTTGTGGTGTTGTTTACTTTTTCTTGTGCCTTTAGTTAATTTTTTTAGTTCATTGTTGTTGTTTAGTTTTTTTTGTTGTACTCTATTTTTTCTTGTGTTGTTTAGTTTTTTTTTGGTCATTGTTGTTTAGTTTTTTTGTTGTAGTTTTTTGTGTTGTTTAGTTTGCATCATGACAGTAAGGTCACCCCACCAGTTGTGGAAACTTCAGGCCCGGCCATTTTTTTTCCGTGGTTCAACCTCTCCCTCCTTCTCTACCAACAAGGTGTCCCTCAGTGGTCTGCTCTGTCTCCTACTAGACCGGGAGCCCGGGGCCCTGGTGACCCTCCAAAGGGTTCCTTAAAATTGGCTACATCAAACATTGGAAGTACCAGTTGGTATCACTTCCATATGATGCATATGACCAACCTTACAACAAAACCACATGTGACAGACATGCCGACTACTGCAAAGCCCCCCCCCCCAGAAGCCCCAACAAGGGCCCCCAAAAAAGGGGCCAGCTCAAACATTGGAGGTACTAGATAAAACCAGTTTTAAAATCATATATACATCCCACAGAGTGTAAAATGTCTATTACCAGACAAATATTGGAGGGTCACCAGGGTCCTTACGCAGAGGGTGGTACCCGGCGAAATAACTTTCTATATGTCTTTTGATACTCTATCCTGGTGTGTTGGCGCAGTGGTTAGGGCAGCGGCTTGGGATCCAAAAGGTCCTGAGTTCAAGCCCCGTTGGGCCACTGAATTAATACACCAGGGGGTTGACTCAGCCTGTCATCCTTCCGAGGTCGGCGAAATGAGTACCAGTGTACTGGGCCGGTGTATACCCCGGTTAAAATAGGTGTACCATATCCCTGTGTCGTAAGAGGCGACCAGGGTTGTGTCAGGAAGGGCATCCGGCGTAAAACATGTGCCAAATCACTATGCGGATCATACGGATGATCCGCTGTGGCGACCCCTAACAGGAACAGCCGAAAGAAGAAGAAGAAGAAGATGTCTTTTGATACTCTATTCATGCCCCTGTGCTCAGATATTAGTACCTCGTTCGTTTGAGCTCAGGGCCCAGGGTTCCCGGTCTGTACCCTGTTCCTTCTTTTTATCGATGATCTTTCTTCTCTGAATAACCAAATGCTTTCCGATGACTCAACATTCCGATGACCCACTCTCCTACCATTCTGATTCTGCCTTGTCAACTCTGGATACAACAACCTGGGGTTTTTCTCCCTCACTTGCCCATTTCAGTGTGAACTCAAAGGGCACTCTGAAGAGCGCATCCCTCCGCCACGTAATGTCTGATCCACGAGAACATATCGGGCCCAATACATTTTTGAAATATCATGCTACACAGTACTATATCAGTAGAGGATAAATGGGGTTTCTGAGGCAGCCATTCAAATGAATGGGGAAAAGGGAAAAACTTTCTGTCTCAAGGTCCAAAAAGAACAAAATAGGAGACCGATTTCCTCCCCCTCCCTTACAAGCAAATGTAAAGTTGAGACTTACTGATTAAAGCACTTCTTTTCCTTCATATTTTCATTCCACTCAAAGAGCGAACCAATGAATATTTGTCCATGTTATCCTTTAGGGAATAACTTCATTTTCTTATAACATTTATTTCCTTCAGTTTTGTAAAATGAGGAAGTGTTTTGGAGCATAGTCGTGCCATGAAAATGAGGAAGTATTCTGTGCCTTGTCTCTCGTGGTTATATTTTAGATCATCAGAACACTAACAGAACAAAGTTTAGTTAAAAACAGCTTTTAAACGTAGGTTTTATCAAAATCATTGAAAGCATTTTCATTTTCATGTTAAAATGAGTCGGACTACTTGAGAACGGTTGCCTCGCCCGAACCAAGTCATTTCCTTTGTGGAAACACAATCTGGAGAAACCATTGTTATGTAATCTTCCATTACGTCATCAACTTGCTTATTTAAACCAACTTGTGTGAAGACCGTGTTTATAAGCCAGGCAATGTCTCTCGGTTGAAAATCTCTTCTGTTTGACGTTTTTTTTCTTTCATTTTTCTCATCTTGTCCCAATGGTAAATGACTGAGACATGAACTATCTTTCATCTGACGAAGAAGATAACCCATCACAATATTGGTAAGTTTGTGTGTGTGTGTGTATTGTAAAGTCTGGCTTCCTCTTCGAATGATGGTGAAGCAATTGATTATTAATTAAATCATGATACGACTAATAATTATTGTATGTTTTTTTTTTTTTTATAACAGGTTGTCCCCAATAAGAACTTCGTTGATAACTGATGTTGAAAATGAGTTATCTAAATTACACGACGAGTGGATAAAAATGAACGACTTTCTTGAAGACATTTATTCGTTTCGAAATGAACTGAATGATATTATTGTTGACTGAAAACTGGAAACAAGTACTCTCACGTCCTTTGATCTTGAATGACCTGAGTCCAAGGTAAGAAAATTATCGCTCTGTGTGTTTTTATGTCTTTATCTCTGCCCCCCTCCCCCCCCCCTTGTGCGTGCGTGCGTGCGTGCGTGTGCGTGCGTGCGTGTGTGTGTGTGTGTGTGTGTGTGTGTGTGTGTGTGTGTGTGTGTGTGTGTGTGTGTGTGTGTGTGTGTGTGTGTGTGTCCTTGACTGATTATTATTTTTATTTTATTTTTCAGTTCAAACACACAACTTGATCTTCTGGAGGAATCTGACACAACACTCTATCTTCTGGAGGTAAATGTTTTTAAATTGTTATTTCGTTATTTATTTATTATTATTTTATTAATATCACCATATAATCATCTTTATATGCTCTAATGGGGTTCCTCTTGTTTTAAACAGAATATGTTGATTGAGTTTCAAAATCACAAGACATCTGAAGCAGACTGCTGGGAAAGATCGTCCATTCTTGCAACTGAATATTTACTCAAAGAAAAATTCTTAATATTTTCAATCTTGATTAATTATATTTGCTTTGCTTTCAATTATTTAACTCTTAATTATAAAAAAGAATAAAGGAAGTGCAAAGGAGGGGTGGGGGTTAGGGTTGGGGGGTAGGTGCGCTCCCCCAATGACCCACCACACCCTTTCATCCCACCCCTCCCCTGTGTGTGTGGGGAAGGGTGGAAGTGGGATGAAAGGGTGTGGTGGGTCAAAGGTGGGGGCGCACAAGGGGAAGGGGAGGGGTGGGGCTTGTGTGAGTGGAGCTTGTGTGGATGGGTGGGGCTTGTATGGTGTGGCTTTTGTGAGAGGGGCATGTGTGGATGTGGTTTGTGTGGGTGGAGCAAATTTTTTAAATTAAATAAACATGTGTGTGGGGAACTAATTAACTAATCACTAATTATGTGAATATGATGGATGTGGATGGTGTTTGTGTGGGTGGGGTTTGTGTGGATGTGGTTTTTGTGGGTGGAGTTTGTGTGTATGGGGATTGTGTGGATGTGGCTTGTGTGGGTGGAGTCAAAAAGGGGCGGAGTTAAAAAAGGGGTGGAGTCAAAATTTTCCCCCAATTTTTCTTTGTCTTTTGAAATTCCTGTGAATAAAATGAACCTAAAATCTCTTTCCCTCTAAATCATATTCCTTATAAGTCCAAGGAACTGTATCTATCACATCAACGATTTAAAAAAGTTCATTTGTCCATCGCTTGGTGTAACCTTTTTCAAAATGACATTTCCACCTATATATTCTTACTATTTCACCAACTTTGAACTTAGGCTTTCTGACATTAATCTCTTTTTTGGTTCACAAAAAAATAAGTGACCACTGTATTCGTTATTGGTGTGTGTCTGTCTGTCTGTCTGTCTGTTGGGTAGTCGATCTAGTCAAAAAAAATCTCATAAAAAATGTTTTTGAGATTTTTTTTCTACCCTTATTATCAGTATTTCCGTCGATTTGTTTGTTGTATTGGGTAGTCGATGTAGTCAAAAAAAAAAAAATTTTTTTCTTCTAAAAATTCTTTTTTTGAGATTTGTTCTACCCTTATTATCAGTATTTAAAACGGCGATTTCAGTTAATACAATGGCGATTTCGATGAAACTTGGTTGGTAGGTTCATACCATGACCTAGTTGTGTGCAAATGAGAACCGTTGCTATGGACACCACCGTTGCTTAGCAACGGGACTTTGAAATTTTTGAAAAATCCCCCCAATTTTCTTTTTCAAAAATCGGCTTCAGCACTTTTATGCGCACTATAATCAACCTCTTTGTCAAAAGTTTTCAGCCCGATCCGTCAAAAACTGCATGACTGGTATGCAATTATATAGCGACCACCCATGTCACCTACCGGCTTCTTTGTTTGTTTGTCTGTTTATTTACAAGATATCTCAAAACGTTTCAGACGGATCCGGATGAAATTTTGTGGACTGGTTCGGTGTGTGACGAAGACGAACTGATTAGATTTTGGTGAAGATCCAGATCTGGATCCGGCGACGAATTTTTTTTAGTGATTCTTCACCATTGAGAGATATGGCTCAAAAAAGATATACAGCATGATCTCTCAAAAAGTTGTGGATGGATTCGGATGAAACTTGGTGGACAGGTTGGGTGTGTGACCACGACAAATTGATTCGATTTTGATGAAGATCCGAATCATGATCCGACGACTGGAATTTTTAAAGTGTTTCTTCACCATTGAGAGATAAGGCTCAAAAATGATACATAGCATGATATTTCAAAAATACATTGGGCCAGATAAGTTCTCGTGGATCAGGCATTCCGGGGCGGAGGTATGCACTCTACCTCGTACCCTTCTTGTTAAAACCATCTTTATGTGTCTGGCATTTCCTGTTTTCTGTTTCATGTGAAACTAAATGTTTTTTTTCCTAAAGAGATGGTGCCTCGCCGATGTTTGAATTTAAATGGGATCCTTGGAGGATTAAATGGCTTATCACTTTATTTAATTAACCATGCATCTTTTAAACACACAAAGGATTAACAGCACGTCACACAACTGCCCGCATTTCGCATTGGATAAATTGGCTTTGTTCCTGTGATCTTTGGAGCACAAGCTCCAGTGTGTACGGTTCCCGTGCCAATACTCATTTTTTGGTTCTGGGCGAGGGCCGTCCACGAAACAATGTTGTAATTTCTTTGGTCTTTTCTATGCAGACAGGAGAGGGTAGAGACTCAGGCTTTGAGACAGCAACAAGACGAAGCTTACTTTGAGTCTCTCCGAGCTGACCAGGAGAAAGAGAGGCGGCGGCGTGAAGACCGTGAGCAGGAGCAGCGCCTTCAAGAAGAGTGCAAGCGGCAGGCTGTGGAGGAAGAGCGTAAAAGAGAGGTAAATCCTTCCATCTTGCTGTTTGTATATCAGGAAATTCAAACTGAGAGAAATTCCATTTAGCCCATCAAGCCATCATATTGTGTAATTGGATAATAATGTTGGACGTTGGAAAATATTGTTGCATACTCACACAGACCTTCCTCTGACCCTTCTGCAATTTCCTCTCCTTGTGCCATGTATCTTTGGTGTATTCTCATCCCACTCTTCTCCCTTTCCCAGTTTTGACTGTTGAATTATTGACCCAAGTCCTGCTCTTCTGAGATGCTCAATACTCTAATCCAAAAAAGGCCGCAGCACGTCTTCATGACATTGCTCAAGCATGATGCATGTTAAAAGTAAAAAAAAAAAACCTCATCATGACGCATTGCCCCCCCCCCACCCTTTCCACACTTTATTCTTCACTAGAAACTTGTGGAAGCCAAAGCAAAGTGTTCCAAACAGCTTCCACCTGAGCCGCTCATCACGGATCCTGAAGCTGTAGCGATTGTCTTTCGACTGCCAAACGACTCGCGGGTTGAGCATAGATTCCTCTCGACGGATTCGCTCTCGGTCAGCATCATTTCTTCTTTGTTTTGTTCCTGTTGTGTATGATTTGTATGTGTGTTGGTGTGTGACCTTTTTGTTGTTTTTTTTTACCATTTGAGCTTTTGTCATCAACTTGTCAACAAACCCTTATGGATAACACTAATTAATAATTGGATCAAAATATCAAAGGAGAAAGTCACAGTGAGTAGAAATAGGCATTATCAGCCCCACCCGCATGGTAACGTACGAACTGGTAGACGGGCTGCAGTTTGTCCCAAGCAAGGGAATGAATGAATGACGAGCGCGAGGAGGAGTGGAAACACAATACCATGCATGTAAGGGCATTAGGAAGGTTTAATGGGGGTAGAAAAGATTGTGGGTGGGGATGCAAGATGATATGAGATGGTGGTGCACTGCTGTGCATGAAGCCCTCGAGTGACTTCATTGAGCATGTCCATCGATGAACAATTTCTATTTCTCTCTATATAAGCTTCTTTATGTTTTACCCAAAAATCAAAAGTATATTTAAGTTTACCCAAAAGACATGAAAAATCTTTCCGCTGTATCACTATTTGGATGATAAATTGCTGGCAATGTGAGTAATACTTCTCATCTTCCATGTAACATTGAGATTTTCCTTTTCCAGGTCATTCATAATTTTGTGTTCTCATTGAGCGACGCACCCGAGCACTTCCAGCTTGTGTCGAACTTCC
Organism: Eptatretus burgeri; assembly: GCF_056783735.1. Classification (NCBI taxonomy): domain Eukaryota; kingdom Metazoa; phylum Chordata; class Myxini; order Myxiniformes; family Myxinidae; genus Eptatretus; species Eptatretus burgeri. The sequence goes on along the minus strand of NC_140962.1, from coordinate 126,442,778 downwards.
CACGTCGTGTTCTTCAGAGCACCCCCACCACTGAAGGCCCCCAACCTCCAAACCTGCGTGATGTCGGCCTGCAGCACTCCACAGTGCTTTTTGTTCAAAACCTCTCCGATTGAAGCTGTTCATTTTATTTCCCTCCACGCCACCGTTGTGAGCATCACCATTTTTCCAACCTGTGATATATTTATTTGCGATGCTAATCAACTTTCAGCCGCAGCGTGTCTTGCTGTGCTTCTCCGTGTAAAGGTATCTGGCACAGGAGATTGGACTACTTTTTATCTTTACTGCACACCATCGTCCCTTTCAATTTGAAGTTCTTAGTTTCGATGTTATTTTTGTTCCTGTTATGTTTCTTCATTTCGGCCCTCTAATCCCATTCCTCACCCCATGGTGCTCCAGTCAATATACCTATGATTTTCATTTGTTTGTGCACATTTCCTCCTGTCCACACACCCTGATACTTGCTATATCCCTGTATCATTGTTGAGGTACGTACATAAAGGTTATAAAGCGAGTGTAACACCCCTATCATGGCTTAAAACATCTTCTCATCGAGACATCTTGTCCAAAAAAATCGGACTTTTGTGCTTTTCAAATGCAAGACCCTCTCCATCCCCATACTCCCACCTATCACTATTGCGATTGAGTTCTCTGCTCTTATGTTTTCTGAAAGTTGTATGCAAAATTTGTTACTGCAGCCCTTAGGATCATTATTGGTGCACTTCCAGCACTGAAACCCTTTTTGGGATTGGCCTCCCTCATAGCACTGCAACCCTCGTAATCAAAAGTTAAGTCGACATAGATTTCCCCCCCCCCCCCCCCCCCCAGGGAGAAAGTACGTTGAAAGGAAATAAGAAAATGGGAAGTTATGGCTGCTGGGGGTTGTTGATTAAATCACGAGCAAGTTCGGTACATTGATACAAACAAAGATCGAAGGTTTAAGTTTTTGAATGATTAAAAAATAGGTATCCGTTTTATTTGGTGCACCAATGACAATTCTTCATGTCCAGAGAACCGATTTATATTTGTTTGAGGGTGCTAAAGATGTTTCACTATTTTTGTTTGTCCTACAGTAAAGAACACAGCATCATTTTTTGGAACCATTGACTTGATCCGTTAAAATTTGCCACTTTTGTACTACGTGCTGTAATTGCAAGTCTTTCGCCAAAAGCTCTGGTATCGTTTCACGTTTGGGGACATAGAGCTTCCCAAAGACCGGGGAGTTAACTTGCGATCCACAAGAAGCAGATCCCTTCTCATTTGAATGGATAGTATTGGGATACCTTGACACTTTGCCCATTCTCCCAAATTCTGCAAGGGCTTTGGTTCTTCCTCAATTCCAAACCCAGGGAGAGAATTTGTAGCCACGGCACGGTTGCCATGTGCAGTTTCTCCCACAGTTTCCTCAAGCATGTTTAGAAAGATTGTGAAATAAAAGTTATCTTTGTTTTGTAATTATGCTTTGGAACATTGCTCTCTGTCTGTTCTTTTGGTCTGACCAGCTGACGTGTAATATTGTGGTTATGACTTGAAGTATCTTCTGTAGCCACCACTGAGTAAGATGATTCTATTGTTTATACTTGGATTCTCTGGTAAAAACTAATATTCTATGAACTTTTAAATCCTTTGAGGACATGTATATCACCTGTTATAATTACAATTTTGATAAAGGTTTTATTATTTTCCCCAAGAACTTGGAAATTGACAGGATCTGACTTTCACCAACAACATACAACACACAAAACAACCAAACCACATACAACAACGGAAGTGGATAATTTGAGACGTGGTCGGTCTCTGTTCCAACTTCCTGAAACCCACCCATGTGTGGAGATAGCAGCCAACAACAGCAACTTGCACACGCACGCACATACACTCACTACGTACACTTGTACACACGCACACATGAAGTTGCATACTTTGAGACCTGGGAGGGCTCTGTTCAACCTTCTGAAACCAGCATATGGAAATGACGACCAAACGAACCAACTAACCAACAGTAGTTAATGAAGAAAGTGGGACAGCCAAATTACGTACATTTGTTTGAATGGAGATTTCGTTCACAGACATCTTGGTAGCTCTTCTGACTGGTTGTCGGGAATTGCTGAACACGGGAAAATAGCAACCTCGTTGGCTCTCGCCTTTGAAACACGACTTGAAATAAACAGACCTTGACCGTATCCCACAATTGCTTGCGGTAAACATGATGGAATTAGTTTGTGGGGCTATTGACTGAATTTAAAATGTTTTGATAAATACCTGCTGGGGCCTGGGAGTGATCTCACCGTGAAGGATGCATTCTACGCCACGCTCGAGTCTGTGGTTGATCAGTGCCCCAGACGAGATACACTTCTAGTCTTGGGGGATTTCAATGCATCGACTGGAACTGATAGGGATGGTTACGAGGTGTGTGTTGGTCCCCATGGGTCAGGAACTATGAACCAGAATAGCACTAAGTTCCTTGACTTTGCAAGAAGTCATGGACTTAGGGTGGCTGGTTCATGGTTTCAGCGCCCACAAGCTCATCGCTGGACTTGGTATTCCAACGCTGGCGGTGTGGCAAAGGAGATTGACCATGTCCTCATTGACGGTCGTTGGAGGATGATCCAGAACTGCAGGGTCTACCGGAGTGCTCAGTTCCTCAATACTGACCACAGGCTTGTTGTAGCAACTCTAAAGCTGCACCTTAAATCCTGGAGAATGGTACCATCCCAGCCGAGGCTGGATGTTGCCAAGCTCAGGGATGAGAGAGTAGCTGAGGAGTTTGCGAACAGGCTGAGTGGACACTTGGGGGGTCTGGGTGCTTTGGGGGGTCCTGAAGAGTTGTGGAGCGCCTTTAAGACCACCGGCCTTGATGTTGCCGGTGGATGTCTTGGAACTCACCGCAGGGCAAAGAAGAATTTTGTCTCTCAAGGGACACTGGTTACCATTGACCAGAGTCACAGGGCCAGGCTGAATGGCAGAGCTGAGCTGTTCAGGGAGCTGAGGCGTAAAACTGTACGTGCACTGAGGGTGGACAAGGAGGCCTATGTGCGAGGAATCTGTGAGGGGGTAGAGCATCACCTGTGGACAGGTGATTCTCGTCCCGCTTACAGGGGAATTCGCGCATTACGTTCATCCAAGCCCATCCCTCGGAGCACTGCAGTTCGAGCAGAGAGTGGTAGGCTCTTGACAGAGGAGTCTGAAGTGAAGGCCCGCTGGGCCGGTTACTTTGAGCGGTTGTACAAGGCTGATCCCCCAGCTGTCGAGTTGGACGTCAAGGGTGTTACAATCCCTGTTGCTGACCCACAAATCAACTGTGGTCCACCTTCGCTTGTGGAAACACGGGCTGCGGTGAACCAGTTGAAACGGGGCAAAGCTCCAGGGATTTGTGGCATCCATGCCGAACTTCTCAAGGCTGGTGGAAATGCTGCACTCGTGTCGTTGCATGCAGTTTTATGCTCTGCCTGGAACACAGGCATCATCCCAACTGACTGGAAGAGGGGCCTTGTTGTCCCTCTCTGGAAAGGGAAGGGTGATCGCCAAGACTGCAACAACTACCGAGGGGTGACGCTGCTCTCAGTGCCGGGCAAGTTCTTTGCTCGGATAATTCTTGATAGGGTTCGCCACCATCTGCTTGAGCACCAGCGTCCAGAGCAGTCAGGCTTTACACCAAAGAGGTCAACGATTGACCGTATCCTTGCCCTTCGTGTCCTCACCGAACGCAGACGAGAGTTTCGGTAGGGGCTGCTTGCAGCCTATGTTGATCTCTGTAAAGCGTTCGATTCAGTGAATCGGGATGTCCTCTGGAGGATTCTTGGTCTTCGTGGGGTGCCACCAAAACTGATCGATCTGATGTCTGAACTCTACTCTGGTACTGAGAGTGCTGTGAAGTGTGGTGGTACCACCTCTGACTTATTTCCAGTTGTTACTGGAGTTCGTCAGGGATGTGTACTTGCCCCCACACTTTTCAGCACTTGTATGGACTGGATTTTAGGGAGGATGTCGGAGAGATCAAGTTGCGGTGCATCGTTTGTGAATGTCAAGATCTCGGACCTTGATTTTGCAGATGATGCAGTCATCTTTGCGGAGACTTTAGACATCCTTTTGGGGGCCCTCGAGGTGCTGAATGAAGAGTCGGAGCCGCTGGGATTACGGGTTTCTTGGGTCAAACTAAGATCCAGGCTTTCGGTGACATCTTGGATGCTGCTGTCCTGTCTGTGTCTGTTTGTGGTGAGGATGTTGAGGTCGTGGAGAGATTCACTTACCTTGGCAGTGATATTCATGTCTCTGCTGGCTGCGAGTCAGAGGTCAATAGACGTCTGGGTCGGGCCTGGGGAGTCATGGATTCACTGGATCATGGGGTGTGGCGCTGCCGGTACCTGTGCGGGAGGACGAAAGTTCGAGTCTTCAGGTCCTTGGTACTTCGTCTTGCTCTTATGGGTGCGAGACTTGGACTCTGATCAAGGATCTGAGACGGAGACTTAATTCCTTTGGTACCAGGTGTCTTCGGAGAATCCTTGGCTATCGCTGGTCGGATTTTGTGTCCAACGAGCGGTTGCTGAGAGAGACTCGGATGAGATTTGTTACCTGCATAGTCCGTGAGCGTCAGTTGCGGCTGTATGGACATGTGGCTCGTTTTCCTGATGCTGATCCTGCTCACCAGATTCTCTCAGCGAGGGAGTCTCATGAGTGGAGGAGGCCAGTGGGCCGACCACGTGCCTCATGGTTGCAGCAGGTTGACCACCATCTCAAGGAGATGGGGATGGGCCTGGCATCTGCCTGGGGGATGGCCAGACGGAGGCCCCTGGAGTACCGACGGAAAGTGGACGCAGCGACGCGCTGTTCTGGCACATGCTCCCATACCTGACCTGACCTGACCTGGGAGTGGGATTTGAAATGGCAAGGATTGTGGTTCATAAACGTGGCTGTATTTTGTCAGGGAAACTTTTTCTAAGACCATCTATATATTACGTACGGACAAATAGCAGACTTTTTATCTCTGCCGCCGAAGGTGACGGAGGTTGTTTTCACCCCCTTCTGTCTGTCTGTCTGTTTGTATACAGGACATCTCAAAAAGGTTGTGGATGGATTCGAATGAAACTTGGTGGATGGGTTGGGTGTGTGACAAGGAAGAAGCAATTCAGTTTTGGTGAAGATCCGAATCTAGAACTGGATACGAGAATTACAGTGGGGAGAACAAGTATTTGATACACTGCCGATTTTGCAGGTTTTCCCACTTACAAAGCACGTAGAGGTCTGTAATTTTTATCATAGGTACACTTCAACTGTGAAAGACAGAATGTAAAACAAAAATCCTGAAAATTACATTGTATGATTTTTAAATTATTAATTTGCATTTTATTGCATGAAATAAGTATTTGATACATCAGAAAAACAGAACTTAATATTTGGTACAGAAACCTTTTTTGCAATTACAGAGATCAGACGTTTCCTGTAGTTCTTAACCAGGTTTGCAAAGACTGCAGCAGGGATTTTGGCCCACTCATCCATTCAGATCTTCTCCAGATCCTTCAGGTTTCGGGGCTGTTGCTGGGCAATGCAGACTTTCAGCTCCCTCCAAAGATTTTCTATTGGGTTCAGGTCTGGAGACTGCCTTGGCCACTCCAGGACCTTGAGATGCTTCTTACGGAGCCACTCCTTCGTTGCCCTAGCTGTGTGTTTCGCGTCGTTGTCATGCTGGAAGACCCAGCCACGCCTCATCTTCAATGCTCTTGTTGAGGGAAGGAGGTTGTTGGCCAAGATCTCGCAATACATGGCCCCATCCATCCTCCCCTCAATACGGTGCAGTCGTCCTGTCCCCTTTGCAGAAACGCATCCCCAAAGAATGATGTTTCCACCTCTATGCTTCACGGTTGGGATGGTGTTCTTGGGGTTGTACTCATCCTTCTTCTTCCTCCAAAAACGGCGAGTGGAGTTTAAACCAAAAAGCTCTATTTTTGTCTCATCAGACCACATGACCTTCTCCCATTCCTCCTCTGGATCATCCAGATGGTCATTGGCAAACTTCAGACGGGCCTGGACATGCGCTGGCTTGAACAGAGGGACCTTGCTTGCGCTGCAGGATTTTAATCCATGACGGCGTAGTGTGTTACTTATGGTTTTCTTTGATACTGTGGTCCCAACTCTCTTCAGGTCATTGAGCAGGTCCTGCCGTGTAGTTCTGGGCTGATCCCTCACCTTTCTCATGATCATTGAGGCTCCACGAGGTGAGATCTTGCATGGAGCCCCAGACCGAGGGAGATTGACTGTTATCTTGAACTTCTTCCATTTTCTAACAATTGTGCCAACAGTTGTTGCCTTCTCACTAAGCTGCTTGCCTATTGTCCTGTAGCCCATCCCAGCCTTGTGCAAGTCTACAATTTTGTCCCTGATGTCCTTGGACAGCTCTCTGGTCTTGCCCATTGTGGAGAGGTTGGAGTCTGATTGATTGAGTGTGGACAGCTGTCTTTTATGCAGATAATGAGTTCAAACAGGTGCAGTTAATACAGGTCATGAGTGGAGAATGGGAGGGCTTCTTCAAGACAAAACTAACAGGTCTGTGAGAGCCAGAATTCTTTCTGGTTGGTCGGTGATCAAATACTTATTTCATGCAATAAAATGCAAATTAATCATTTCAAAATCATACAATGTGATTTTTAGGATTTTTCTTTTAGATTCCGTCTTTCACAGTTGAAGTGTACCTATGATAAAAATTACAGACCTCTACGTGCTTTGTAAGTGGGAAAACCTGCAAAATCGGCAGTGTATGAAATACTTGTTCTCCTCACTGTATATAATTTTTAAAGTGATTCTTCACCATCGAGAGATAGGGCCAAAAACGATGTCGTACTGTATAGCAAGATAGTTCATAAATGTAATGGGCCCGATATGTTCTCGTGGATCAGGCATTACGTGGCGGAGGTGTGCGCTCTACCGAGTGCCCTTCTAAGTTACGTTTTGTATCCCACTGATAAGCCGGATCTGGATTTGGACCTGAACTAAAATTTAATCGACCTGTTCTTGTCACCGATCCAACTCTTACACCAAGTTTCGGCCAAATCCATCCATAACTTTTTGAAATGTGCTGTACGTCATTTTACCCTTATCACTCGGTGAAGAATCACAAAAAAAAATTCTTGGATCCTGATTCTAATCTTCACCAAAATTGAATCAATTCTTCCTTGTCACACACCCAACCTGTCCACCAAGTTTCATCAGAATCCGTCCACAACTTTTTGAGATATCCTGCTCTACGTCGTTTTTGGCCCTATCTCTCGATGGTGAAGAATCGCTTTAAAAATTAAATATTTCTCATATCCAGATCCGGATTTTCGTCAAGATTGAATCGGTTCTTCCTTGTCACACACCCAACTTGTCCACCAAGTTTCATCCGAATCCGTCTACAACTTTTTGAGATATCCTGTACACAGACAGGGGTGAAAACATCACATCTCCTCCACCTTCGGTGGCAGAGGTAACAAATCAGCTTTATGGAGGTATGCGCTCGATTGAGTGGCCTTCTAGTTTTCAATTTAATCATCCTCGCATTTTCGAGGAAGGGTTTCCTGGTATTTGTAATCTAGAATGGAGGTGGTAAAGTTTGCTCGTTCTGAAAGCCAAGTTGGGGACTACTTCATCTCGGAGCACAACGACAATTTGGACAGGGTTTTGTTTCAGGCTACATTCAGTTGATGGACGTTTAAAAAACCAAAATAAACGTCCCGTGTTCCGAAAAAAAAGACAAACTTTCTGCTTGAAATGAGATATATTACACTGAGGAACAAAGTTTTTCTTGCATTGTTACCAGCACTTGATCTTACCTAATTTGAGTGTGCTGAATTCAAATCTGAAGTTAGTTTCTCTCTGTAAGCTCTAGATTTTTTGCAATCCACCATTATCAACATTTATTTGGTGAGTTACAATTTGTACTAAAAGCAAATTTATATTAAACATATATTTTGCAATTCAACATTTATTTGGTAAGTTACAATTTGAATTAAAAGCTAATTTAAATTAACATATATTTCGACATAAAGACTATAGGTGATTCAGAACAATTGATGGGGATGGAATGCAAAGTTCAAATAGGTCCTACTCAGGCAAGAATTTGCACTTATAGCTCTTCCGTTTGTGGACTTCCACAGGGAAATGTCGTTTGATGCTCCAGCAGTAGTCTGCCATCATATTTTTGTCCCATCGCCCTTGGTAGCGCTCTTCCATCGTCATGAGGTCCTGACGGAAGTGCTCTCCCTGTTCCTCACTTACAGCCCCAAGGTTCTCAGGGACTTGATCAAGGTGACTATTCAGGAAATGGAGCTTGACACTCATGTTGCACCCAAGATCACGAAAAGCCAACAGCATTCTAGTAACCAGAAACTCATAGTTATCTGCCTTTTTGTTACCAATAAAGTTTTGTATAACTGCGACGAAAGACAGCCACGCTGTCTTCTCCTTGTCATTCATCTTCCTTACAAATTCCTCATCACGTACAAGGGCACAAATTTGAGATCCATCGAACACACCTGCTTTGATCATCTTTAAAGACAAAGCAGGAAAAGCAGAAACTATATGTTGAAAACATTCACCATCAGCACTCAATGCCTTCACAAACTGTTTCATCAAACCGAGCTTGATATGGAGTGGGGGAAAAATGATCTTCTTTCGGCTGACGATTGGGTCATTCGCAATGTTTGGCATGCTTGCTTCCAGAGTTTCACGGATGGGCCACTCCTGGATCCAGTATTTCTCTCGAGCTCGGCTGTCCCACATGCAGAGATGGCATGCAAACTTTGTGAAGCCTTTCTGTTGACCATTTTCAGGTCCACACAAATGATCCAGTTGTGCTCGTGATATTTGAGTAAGTCAATGACCATTTTTATTATGACAATTATAATGACAACTAGAACTGCCACTTTATAACTGCTGGCAGTGATGACCGGGTACCCAGTCCGTCCGCCTTTGATACAACATGGGACTTTCTGCAGATGACAGTCGCAAAGTTTCGCATTGAAAGGATAAGCGGTGCCAGAGAAAACATTATTTAATAGTGATACAAACACAGGCCTGCTTCGAGAGGGCGCGGAACAGACGAGTTACGAACCGGGCAGCACAAAGCATTCATTTTCGTTATTACTGGCTTCCAGATTCAAATAATTAAATAATTCTGGCTCCCAAACCACGTGACCGATCAGGTTGAAATTTTAAACTTTTGTTTCGCATGTCACCTGAATTATAAATGTGAAGTTTCGCATATATAGAGGCAGCGGTTCCAGAGTAAACATTAATTAATATTTATCCTTCAATCCCAGATGGCGGCCAAATCATGTGACTTGTGATGTGATAATTTTCACCACGTGTGCAAACAAGATGGTGGATGATAACTGCAAATTTTCACTTCTCCAGGTTAAGCAGTTCCAGAGAAAACATTGTTTAATATTTTTCTTAAAACCAACATGGCTGCCAAACCCTGGGCCCCATCCCGTTGAAATTTCAAACCCTCATTCCGTATGACTGTTCCACCATAAAGGTGATGTTTCACATTTATTGATGCAGTAGTTCCAGAGTAAACATTAATTAATATTTTTCCTTCAATCCACTATGGCTGCCAAACGTTGCGTCGTACCTCAAAAGGGGATGAGAACGTTTTATTCGTCATGGAGAGGCGGTCATAGTGGTGGAGTTTCGCCTGGATCTGTTCAGTCCTTTCAGAGAAAAATACGTTTAAAGATATTATTTTTGAATCCAAGATGGCTGACGAACCATGTGACCTATGACATCACAAATTTAAATTCTGCTTCCAACTGGGTATTGCAACACGTTTCTGAAGTTTCGTGTTAATCGGTAAAGGTGCGTTTTTCTATCCAAGATGGCCACCAAACCATGTAACGTGTGATGTCATAATTTTTACCATGCGTGCATACACGATGGTAGATGATAATTACAAATTTTCGATTCGTTTGGTTCAGTGGTTCCAGAGAAAACATTATTTAATATTTTTCTTAAATCCAAGATGGCGGCCAAACCGTCTAACGTATCAATTCGAAATTAACAAACTTATATCGCCTACGTGTCCCGAATATAGTTCTGAAATCTCCCCTTCATCCGACCAGCGCTTCTGGAGAATATGTTTGAAGGTTTTAGGGTTTTTTCAAGATGGCCGCCGAACCATGTGACCGATCAAGAACAAATTAACAAACTTGAGAAAGGACCTCATGGGGAATATATGTGTGAAGTTTCGTCTTCATCTGTCTTGCCCTTCTGGAGAAGAAGATTTTTAAAATTTATTCATTTTCAATCCAAGATGGCTGCCGAACCTTGTGACCTATGATATCATAAATTTAAATTCTGCTTTCCATCGTCGACCCAAACAAGTGTGTCGATTTTCGTGTAAATCGGATAAAGTCTATTTTTCTATCCAAGATGGCCGCCAAACCATGTGACTTCTGAGGTAAAACTTTTTTACCATGTATGCAGACTTGAGGGAGGAAGGCACTTGCAAATTTTCGCTTCGATGGCTTATGAAATACCAGAGAAAACATTATTTAATATTTTTCTTAAATCCAACATGGCGGCCAAACCATGTGACCTATCACTTCGAAATTAACAAACTTGCATCGCATACATGTCACGAATATAGTTCTGAAATCTCGCCTTCATTGGACCAGCGCTTCTGGAGAAGATGTTTGAAGGTCTTAGGGTTTTTTCAAGATGGCCGTGACGTATCAACAACAAATTAACAAACTTGAAAGAGGGCCTCAGGGGGAATGTGCCTGTAAAGTTTCGCCTCAATCTGCACAGCCGTTCTGGAGAAGAAGATTTTTTTTAAAAAACACTAAAAAACAAGATGGCGGCCGAAATACGTCATCGATGACGTCAAGAAAAACATTTTCGTCGGTGATTTTAGGCGTAGATGATGCTCAAAATTTTTCAGATTTTTCCTATACGGCGTTCGACTTGACGAATTTTCACCGGTATATCGCTTCACCTATGACGTCACGAAAAATCACACGTGTTCCCCATAGGGAGCTTAGTAAAATGTATCAAACGAAAGTTTTTTCCATTGCACGGTTTCCGAGATACAGATGTCCAAAGTTTATCGCTTTTTTCAAGACGGCGACCGTACCACGTGACCAATGACGTCATAATTATAACGTGATTGTGCTATCAAAAAAGATACATACTATGGTGAAAATTTCCTGTCGATCGGACTTCGTGTTCCAGAGAAAATGATTTTTAAAGCGAAAAAGGGTGCAAAATGCCGGCGGAAAAAGAAAAATAATAATAAACAGAAGAAAAACAATAGGGTACCCAGTACTCACAGGGTACCCTAATTAGCCAGCATAAGCACGGAGTCCGGTATACTCTCAATTCCCACCATTCAACGAGCACCAAGTGAACCACCGCCGTAAATGACAATGCCCCAGGGACAATCCCCCCGACCGCGCGGCATCACGGTGTTATCTGTCTCGTGTGCGAGCCGCGCGACATGTGATCACGCGTCACATCCTTCAATTCATCACAGGAATCTGTTCAAAACAAGCTGTTGTTTTTGAAAGGAGCCGACGATTCTGTTAAGCGGTGTATTGGTGGATCACTGTTTACTTATCAGGAATCATTTCATCACTGTTTTTGTTACGAACAGTTTTATTGTTGTTTTAAAAATATCAAACACGAAATTGTATACCTATATGTCGTCCTGAGATTCAACTGAACAATCGTATCTTGGGAACGTCGGCGAAAAAAAAAACAAGGATGACGCGCAAAGAGATGAGCTGAGGCGTTTCCCATCGGGCAGTGCGCGCGGCCTTGTGAAGCCTTCGATCGTGATTTGGTGTTGAGCTGTTCGTGACGGCCTTCGATCTTTTAGCGTCATGTCTAAATACAGCCGGCCGCCGAATTCGTCTCTGTACGTGCGAAACGTGGCGGACACAACGCGGTAAGAACGGGACTCGGCGCTTGTTAGTGCGTTCACGTTTCCCACCACGTACGTTTTGGCGTGTTGATTATTAATTAATTAATTGTGGTTCCCGGTTGCACGGAGCGTTTCGATGAGACCGAACATCTTCACGCTCCGCGGTGGTTTCCCCCCCATATTTTGGATCGATTATAAGTCGTGTTGCACGACAATTACAAACGTTCGATTTTATGACGAGCTGCTTGTCTCGACGCCCATTGTCGCGGGGACTCGTACTAGGCCTAGGCCTTCGGCCCTGTCGGCCCACCATGTCGTCGAGATGAATCTTGAGCCGCATCGTGATCATCATGACATTTTCAGCAGGTGGACCCTTTTTGGGGATTAAGTAGTGCTTGCTAGTTGATTTATATTAGCGTAAGTGAGTTAAATTTGTTTTTTATTTATTTATTTTTTTAAAATTTAATTTATTATTTATTTATTTGTTTTATTTATTTAATTTTTTTTTTAATACGTACTTGCAGAATACCCGCCCGACTGGCGATGCTGTACCAAACATGTAGCAGCTTGTGACGCATGCCTTTTATTTGGGCGGTGTATAAAACAAAAATATCCCAGGTTATGTCCATGAAGCAAAAACACCTCACTGCACAGGAACACAGCACTGTAAATGGTGGAGACTTGTAATAAGAGTGTCCACCATTTACAGTTTACAGTACAGCCCCACCTGGAGGCAGCACTACACAATACATGTTTATAAAGAGGGTGCGTTCCCACCCCCCCCCCCACGACCACCGGAAAAGATAAAAACACCCCTATGCACTAATTGGGGTCATGCTGATCCTATGTAGCAAATCAGGATGTAATCAGCCCACAACTGTAGGAGGAGTTGCGCGACTAACACACATAAACGCTGCTCCGTGCATTATAGTGAGGTTGAGGAAGGAGGCAATTGTTAGGGGGACGTGATAGAAATGTTTAAGAGAAAGGAGGAGATTTGGACCATACTGCTGTGCAGAGCGTTGGTGCTGCTTCAGCAGTGTCCTTGGTTATTGGGCACAATCCTGGACGGGTCACCACTCTGACACAGGATACCAGCAAGCTGGCACTCATTTTGCCAACCTCGGAAGGATGACAGACAGAGTCATCCCCACCTGGTTAGGTATTAATTAAAGTCAAGCAGGATTTCAACTCAGGATCCTGGGATCCCAAGCCTACCACCCTAACCATTAAGCCAACACCAGGCATACAAAATGAGTGCAGAGTTATTACGGACCTTGATGAGCACCAGGAGCCAAAAGCTTGGGAGTTAAGATAGCAAGGGAAGGGTCTTTTACTTGGAGATTAGTTGCTCGTTACCTCCACCTCCGAAGGTGGACGGAGGTTAACTTATGTTTTCACCCCTGTTTGCTTGTTTGTTTGTCTCACGATTTTTATGCACAGTTTTGACTTTCAAAACATGGGGCCACGATGGTGCTGGACCAAGATTGTCAGTTTGATGACCGGTCAATGTCGGGTGGGATGATCAGAGACCGTCATGAACTGATGCAGCTTTGGCCAGTGATTGGGAACCATTTTTATTTGATAGGAAAGCTGTATTGAGGGCTTTGTCTGGGAACTCAAAAGAAGCCAGAGTTCCTGTGAAGCTTATGATTGAACGAAAAACAACAACTTTCAACAAGAGCCACTTGGCTCGATCTGGATTCAGACCTGAACCAAAATCTAATCGGCTCGTTGTCATCACACTCCCAACCTGTCCACCAAGTTTAGGCTGAATTCATCCATAACTTTTTGAGATATTCTGCTGTATATCAGTGTTTGGCTCGACCTATCAATGGTGAAGAATCACCTAAAAACTTCCAGTGTCCGAATCCGGATCTTCACCAAAATCAAATCAATTCGTCCTTGTCAAAACACCCCACTTGTCCACTAAGTATTGTCCAAATCCATCCATAAATTATTGATATAGCCTGCTTACAGACAAGACAGGGGTGAAAAAACAATCTCCATCCACCTTCTGTAGTTGAGATAAACCAGACTCAGGGGTGGTAGGTGGGGTGTAATTGTTGCAGCGTCCGCTCTTGAGTCTGGGAGGTCGACGGTCTGAAACTGAACTGGGCCGAGCCATAGCATCGACTTAAAAAAATTAACAAAACAAACAAAAACTAGGGGGGAGCCCTCGGTAGAGTGCAAAACCTCTGCTGCCAATACTGCTGGGTCACGTAAGTGAACATGATATCCTATTCATTGTAGGCCAAAACGGATCAGACTACTGAACCACGATTGAATCAACGAAACTAGATCGACACGCCAATAAAATTGTCAACGAAATAAAATCGAATTTTTTTTGAAAAAAAGTTGCAAAATTTGTATTTTTGGGGGATTGGAAATCACTTAAAACATAAAGAAATGCGAAAAAAAAAATTCAAATATTTTTCAAATAAAATCGAAATTTGTTTGAAAAAAGTTCCAAAATTTTCTGTTTTTTTTTTTCTCTAACAAATTTATTTATTTATGGTTGTAAATCACTTTAAAACATGTAAAAAAAAACATGTAAAAACAAGAGGGGGAGCACTCCAGAGAGTGCAAAATCTCCGCCGCCAATACTGCTGGGTTACTCAAGTGAACCTTATATCTTATTCATTAAATGATGTCAACAGTGCTGACAGTTATAGTTCTTTTCTCCAACATTTTTTTTTTGGGGGGGGGGGTTGGAAATCACTTAAAACATGCAGAAATGCAAAAAAAAGAAATCAAAATTTTGTTGAAAAAAAAGTTGCAAAAATTTTTTTTTTCTATTACAATTATTTTTTTTGGGGGGAGGGGTTGGAAATCACTGAAAACATGTAGAAATGCAAAAAAAATATTTTTTCTCTCAATTTTTTTTTTTGGGGGGGGTTGGAAATCACTGAAAACATGTAGAAATGCAAAAAAAAAATATTTTTCTTTAAATTTTTTTTGGGTGGGGTGACAATTTTTTTTGGGGGGGGTTGGAAATCACTTAAAACATGTAGAAATGCAAAAAAAAAAAAAAAAATAAATCAAATTCTCTAACAATTTTTTTTGGGGGGGGGGACCAAGTCCAAAATTTTATGGCAAGATCCTTGGACCATACCTAACCCCCCCCACCAAGTTTCATCGAAATCCGTCGAGGAGTTTTTCCGTAATACTGTTCACAAACAAACAAACAGAAAGGGGTTAAAACAGTAACCTACATCCATCTTCGAAGATGGCGGAGGTTAATGAAAAAACAAAAATTCAAATATTTTTAAAAATGGCCGCCTTTGCGGCCATATTGGACTTTGGACAAATTCCAAAATCTAATGGCATGATCCTTGGACCATACCTAATCCCCCCACCAAGTTTCGTCGAAATCCGTCCAGGAGTTTTTTCCGTAATACTGTTCACAAACAAACAAACAAACAAACAGACGGGTGAAAACAGTAACCTCCGTCCATCTTCGATGGAGGAGGTTAAAAATGGGCACGTGCTGCTTCCTTGCTTGATACTGAATACTAATAAAATATGTAGCATGGACAAACAACCATAAGTTTTCAATCCCAATGAAAATGTTACCATTCGAGCCTTAATAAGAGCATTGTCAACGTATCTTTTATGTCTGTGAACAATTTGATCACCAAAATCATCTCGCATGTCGTCCAAGGCCAAATCTTTCGCACGTGAATTGGGAACGAGTTGAATGAAGGACTTGAATTTTTGCATCTGTCATTTCAACCCTCTCCTCTCACCACCCCCACACCATCCTTGCCCTCTCGGTGATCTCTACTATTCCAACTGATTTGCATGGAAACCTAAGAACCTTGAGGAAAGGGGTGAATGCTGTCCGACATGAAATTAATGCAATTGTACTTTCGATGGCAATTTCACTTGTTACATGCAACGCGTGTTTTTGATCCGGCGCTTGCAATTTTCGACATGCTGAGCTTAATTTCCTCAAACATGATCGTAGATTGAATGGTGTTCGGCCGAAGTGTGCGTTTGAATGTGTGTTTTTGTACGTTTTAATATGGTAAAAAAAAAAAAATTTCCACCATATATCGGGAACCTTGGGGAATTTTTGCTCACATCTTTACCTGGCCACATTGGTCGCGCACCTTAACACAAGCGTCAAATTGATGACGACACCTTGAGGTGTTGAGTGCTGGCTGTGCTTGTGTGTACACGTGTGTGACGAAGGCCCGAGGACCTGCGCCGTGAATTCACCAGGTTTGGCCCCATCCTTGACGTTTACGTTCCCCTTGACTACTACACACGCCGGCCGAGGGGCTTCTCTTATGTGCAATATCCTTCCCAGTTCACCCGTTCGTCTGTTGTTTGCTGTGCTTTGTTTATTTTATCATTTTATTGTCGCCGGTCGCCTTCTGGAAGACTCTTTTGGCACACTTGTTTTTTATCGAGTACTTGACCGTTCTGCAAGTTTGGTGAATGCAAAAATACATGATGCTGCAACTCTTCCAGTCAGAGTATTTGTTCATTACTTATAACTGTTGTGTTTTTGTTTTTATTTCGAAACAATGTTCCTTTTGCTAACTGAATCACTGCCATTACGTGCCCTATAAAGCTAAGTGAAGGAGTGTAGACTTTGGGTGAAAGTGAACTGAGGATGTCTTCAAGGTACTTCAAATTTGCAGCCAAAAGCGTAATTGTAAACTGCCTTAAAATTGTATCCTTGTTTTAAACCATCCAGTGACCCCTTTGTTTAATACCAATAGAGTTTGGGTGTCACAGGAAAGGCTTTGCTTTGATTTTGATGCTTTGCTCTCCAAATTTATCTTTGCATCCAAAAACTCAACGACCAGCATGATGCTTTAAATGTTCCTCTCGACTACAGTTTTTACTAGTTTGCATGAATGCACTTTCTCATGGCTTGTAGCATGGTATTGTGTACACTGTGGTCCTAAATGAGGAGAAAGCTTAGAAATTGAACCCAGTTTTAATAAGATAAACAATCTTAATGTTATATAATGCCCAAGTGTCTGTGCTTTCAGAAAATGTATACTTTGCTATGGGTCCTATGGATATAGTTGCTTACAAAGCATGTTTTTTATCCAAACACAGGCTATCAAAAATGTTAGGAAGTACGTAACAAATTGCATTTACCAAGCTGCTACAAAATTACTGGTAGCTATAAGCTTGATTTTATAACCATAGAATAAGTTTACCAAGATGGCCCTATGATATAAAAATCAATACCAAAGGCCAGTTTGTGTTCAGTATACAGAACATCAAAGGTCGTTCGGAAGTCCGTAACGTTTTAAAGATATCTGCACTTTTAATCCTGAGATGTTAGTTTGGTCAGAGCTTTGACCCTGTCAGAGCAATAGAAAGAGGAAGAATTAAGCTCTGCCCAAATAGATCCTGCATCCCCATGATGTTGGCTAACAAATGATATGCAAAACTTAATCATACAATGACTTTCATTTTTTGGTCCCCCGTGTCCGAAATGTGTACATAATACTTTGCTACAAGCCTCATTCCAAAAAGATTAATGTACGTGTTGCCTCGAATGAGGAAACGCATCGCAAGATTTGCTTAAAGTGGGAGGGAGTGGGTGTTTGTAGTGGGTTAAAAAAAGAGGAGCTTTTAAAGCTCTTGCAGATCATGATTGACCTTGCGACTTGTCGTGGGACTCACCTTCACACAAAGGTTGAACATTTCATTTGGCTGTAGCTCATTCTAACTTTGTTGTTTGTGTCTTTTACTATCTCAGTGTGTGTAGCCAAGGCTTCAGGCAAGCCAAGTAGCGAGCTAAAGCAAGCAAGAAAGCCAACCGTAACAAGCGTGCAAGGGTAATGCAAGGGCGGTCAAGTTTGTTTGGTGAGCCCCAAAGGCTACAAGTACCAAAGACCAAGTCCATTAAAGCTGCCACAGGGATGAACTATGCCCTGGTTCTCTGTCTCTCTCTCTCATGCCCACTGCATCTCCAAGGCAAGGCAAGGCAAAGCAAGGCCAGCAGGACAGATGCACGTAAGGTACCTGTTCTGCACCGGTTACCCGCTGCCTGCTGTCCAATCTGCCCCATACGAGCACCTTTTAATTGGATACAGATATTGCAGAATGATGGGCTGTATCAACCCACTCTCATTTTCTATTTAATGCCATAGCAGTGATACAAAGCAACCCGCATCCAAGTTAGACCACTTTTGTATCACCTTCAGTAAGAAGTTGGTCAAATAAACTTCTTTTTTTTTTTGAGTATCAGTCCTTGCACACAGTCTTGAAATTTTTTGTGTACTTCTTGTTAGCAAGGTAGTGGGACATGCTAGCAAAGCAGTGTTGGTTGGGAGCAAGATTTCTGCCTTGCAGCAGTCCTCGTTTGGTATAACCAGTTTGGTGACATCACCAGGCAAATGTATGCATATCAGCCCTCCCATCCTTAACCCCCAAATCCTGCGGCACATTTGAAGATGTACGTGATGCTGAGGATGCACTCTACAGCCTAGACAAGAAGTGGGTCTGCGGAAGGCAGATCGAAATCCAGTTTGCAGAAGGAGATCGGAAAAGTAAGTACTACCTTGGTCTTTGTTGAGAATTTAAGGGTATTTTTGGCACTTTCTTGTGTATGTCCAAAACAAAAAAACAGTTTTGGAGAATATGTATTGTCTGTTTTTGCTACCACAGCACCAAGCCAAATGAAGGTGAAGGAGCGGCAGCGACGTGGATCTCCTCGCTATTCTGATCGTCATGATGACCGACGTCGTCGTTCCCGTTCCCGTAGCTATGATCGGCGGCGCTCACGCTCTCGCTCCCGCTCACGGAGCGCAGCACGCAGCCCACGCCGTGAACGTCGGCACTCCCAGTCTCCCCATGAGTACATGTTGCACTTTACATGCAAACAAACTGCAATTGGAACTTTTCCTTTTAAAATTTGAGAATCTGTTGCCTTGTAAGCAATTTCCTGCCATGGCAGAGGCCCATTTTTCCATCGTCGTTTTCCAATGTGCATTCACATTTACCATACATAACGAGGCGGATATGTGATGATGCTGTATGCATCGTTTCACAAATAGTTAACTCAATAATCCCACACTAAGTAGAATTTTAAAAGTAAGTCATTTCTTCGATTTAAGAAGAAATAAATAGTCCACAATGGGGGTCCACCCCACTTTTACATAAGAGCTTTGTGGCATTCACCCCCAGTCTTGAGGCAATTGAGACAGCCAGGTTGGGCCTGGCCATGTCTCACGAGCTCCTTTTGGCAGGGACTCTTTTGGGTCAAGTGATAGCTTGTCGGGTTTTGATTCCAGGTGCGTTGACCAAGCATCTCTCATAGAGCTGTGGGGGTTATCATCCAGGGGCTGAACAGCATGAAGGAAGTTATTCCTGGACTGAAACCTCTTGGGAGCTGGCTCATGTTGAAAGGGTGGGTAATGAGCATCACATTTCTGTTTGGTTCTTTCTATTTGTGAGGAGACTGCCTTTCTGATTGGTGGTGGGGCAACACCACATATCAAAGAGAGGTCGTCCACTCGCCTTTGTTTAAGACATTCGGAAATAGCTCTGTCGGCCGTGTTAAAGACTGAATCCATCTTTGTAGCATGTGAGGAATGGCCTCATACAGGATAAGCCTATTTGGCTGCCGAATAGCACAGGGCAAGTGCAATACTTCATATGGTCCCTGGGTCTGTTCCCCATTTGGAGTTGGCCAGCTTCTTCAAGATGTTTCTGGCTCCTACCTTCTCCTGTGTCTTGACGACATAATCTTTATAACTCAGGTGGGGTCCAAGGTAACTCCAAGGTATATTGGTTTGGGGTTGTGACTCGGTCTTCTTCCTTGCCAGCAGACATTCAGCTTTCGGTTTGTATCCCTGTTCTTAAAATGAAAGGCACTTTCGTAGTTGGTTAATCCAGCTAGTTTGTCAGTGAGGGTCTGTTCCACCTTTTCAAAGGGTTGATCCTGGGATGCATTTCAGAGATCATCAGCATACAGGGAACTTCAAGTATTTGGATGTATGTGTTGGTCATTTGTGTAGATATTAAACGGTCAGGGAGCAAGAACACTGCCATTACATAGTCCATTCTTATGTCTATGGCATCTGCGACTACCCATGAGGTCCACAAAGAAACGTTTACTGGCCAGCATGTTTTGAATTGTTCCTGTCAGTCTTGCTTCGTTTGTTATCTGGAATAACTTCTTGTTTTCTGGAAACAGGTAAACAAATGCAGCACTAGTTATCAGCCCTTTCTCATAGCCAT
>NC_140962.1:126407671-126417671 GCF_056783735.1 Eptatretus burgeri | reverse complement strand
TTTGTCGTACCGCACGCGGCCTCCGCGCGCTCTGACCCTGCGTAAGGTCGACGGCACAAGACCATCAGATCGACGATGGGTTTCAGCTGGTTTCTCACAAGGTCCAGCATCCAACTCCAGGCCTGGCCTGTTCACCAGACAAGGCCAAATTGAGGTGCCGGGCTCCAGCAAGCTGGGTCCATGGGATTCCAAGACGTCGTCAAGCCGTGAGGTGAGTTGGGACAGTCAGAGGCTCTGTCGTTTCTCTTTTGCCTTCCCGGCGCACGCTCGCCTCGAAGCCCGACTGCTCAACCAGCAGATCGCGCCTCGACACCCGTCGTTTTTCTCTTGCCTTCCCGGCGCACGCTCGCCTTGAAGCCCGACTCCTCCACTCCGTCCTCTCAGTTTCTCACCACCTTTTCCTCTCGGGGCGCGCCCCTTCACGAAGCCGACAAACTCCTCCCCTTCGTTTCACGTCCTTCTCTTGGCCACTCCCCCTCTCAGCACTGGGCGGGGACTATTGTCCGGAGAGAGGAAGGAAGACGAAGAGCTCTCGATCCACACCACTGCTCAAACAAATAACAGCCTGTGACGCCTCCCGACACACATGTAACGTCAAATTACCGAACAACCTGGCTAAACATGCATTTAATTGGGGATCTGGGCTCATCCTATATTTAGTAGCATACTAAGGGCCATTTCCGTAACACTACCCCCACCTTTCTCCCGAGGCTCTCCCGAGCCTCCATCTGGGGCAGCCCACGGCAATGGCCCTGTATAACGTACAGCACAGATCTCGCATTTACTCGAACCCACAACATGGGAAGCACTTAACTCCAAAAACCAAAGTGTCACAGTAAGATTGGCATGTCCCTATCCTAGTGTCGGGTCACCAATCTAACAAAGAAATTCACACTCCATGCACACTACTTAACATTCTAATTATGGATTTGAACGGGAGGGCATTCAATTTTACTTTTAACACCAACATTTGCATAGGAGCAGAACATTCAAAGGTTCAAAGTTCTTTAATGTGTCCGCTCCTTCATGCCCCCTCCCGGCAGTATTGTCCATTCACCTCTGAGGGTTTCCTCACTTTGTGGCCTTATTGGCCTCTTACCAGGTGAGTTCAGTCAGCCCAGTGGCCTAATCTCACAAAGAGTTCTTCGGCCCACTGAGCCCACAAAAATGGCATGCATCTTCGGCTGCAACGGCCCACAAAATGGCATGAATCTTCAGCCCATATGGCCGACTCGCAAGCAGCAGCAGGCAACAAGCCCTGCATTGGACAGCAGGTGATACAGCAATGGTGGCACGGTGATATCGATGGTAAACAAATGCAGTTTGGAGGCGTTCTTGAGGACGCAAGTGGGTGTGATGACCTCAGACCAGGTGAGATGGAGTGTACCCTTAACATTCCTTGCCTGACTTGTTTTGGTTAAGTTCTCTCTTTTTTTTTTTCTTCCTTCTTCTTTTCTTTTACAGACAGGATGGTGTGTTTCTTACTCAACGTTATCTTTGTGGGTGTGTGCTCATGACATACTGGTGGCCTCTCTGGCACTTGGAGAGGGTGACCTAGCCTGACCCTTGTTAACAAATTCTCCCATCAACACTACTCGTTCCAGGTGTCACACATGAATGGTGCGGCGGAGAGTCCATCGAACCTAACCATTCACTTTTAGCTCAAGACAATGCAACAAACCCTGCTATGGCTAGAATGATCCTAATGACACATTTTCCCCGACCTGGCACACTGTTCCATTCTATTAAACCCCGGCAAGGCCCTTATTTGTCTTTTTTCATTTGGTGGTGCCTGGCTTAACTCACTGGCTGGGGAGTGTGACGATTACTAGGCCTTTTCGCCTGCTTCCAATTGGGGGTGGGGGACACCCAGCGACCTCGGGGTTCACCTGAGCGTGTTTCTGGCGCTCCGAAGGAGTGGCTCTCTCTAGCCCCCATACTGTGCCCTCCCAGCACCCACACTGTGCTCTCATAGCACCTATACTGTACTCTCCTGGCACTAAAACCTACCGTGCTCTCCTGGCACTGAACCTACCGTGCTCTTCTGGCTCTGAACCCTACTGTGCTCTCCTGCCACCTCTGACAGCTTTGACCTGCCAGGAACCCCCAAAGCCCTGCTGCCCTATTTCCCGACTCACCAACTTCCAATACCATTTCACACTACCAGCCAGTATCCCCATACCTTGGCCTGCACCTACCCCTCGCAGTCTGCCTACACAATGGAACAGCAGCAGTCTGCCTACACAATGGAATCAATGTCAAATCCTCTAAGTCCCCCTAACCTACACCAACTTGGTTAGGAGACTCCTACCAACAGGGTACGTTGTTCGCACTCACTCTCCTCATTCGCACAACCATGCCATTCACCCAAACACTTTAGTCAGTCATTCCATAGTGCCACACACCCAGTCCACAACACCTTTCACTTTTATGTGAAAACAAAAACACACCAGTCACTCGGACCCCACTTGGTCATCAAATTTAACTGGTACACTTTTTCATCAAACCCCAATCAATTTGTCACTACGTCCATCATCCGCTGGCCTCCTCCATCCTGCCTTAATCGTTTATTTCCAACAATTTAAACAAGACATCAAAATCTCTTCACCAGCCTCATTGATAATAGCCTCTGGGGCCTCTTCACCAGCCTCTGGGGCTCTGCATGGTTCTAACCAGGCATTTCAATTCTTCCTCAAACAAGCCACTCTTTGTCATCCACTTGTTTCAGGTGTTTAACGCTCTGCCTGTAATGTCTCCACCGCTTTTTTTCTTTTCAATAATCACCCAAATCCACTCGTGCCACTCCTATGCCTTCTGTCATCTCTCAATTTGCAATCACTTCTGGTACAATTTTCAATCAATTTCTTACATCCCCATATGGCCTGCTTCTTTGGCTCATTGGAAGGGGAGTGAGGGAACGAATCCTTCATTACCCATTACATGACCCTTCCGCCATGGCTCAAAGGGGTCACGTCTCAATTGTGGTTGTGGTCCACCCCCTCCTTTTCTCCAGGGTTCGCGGAAGTCAGGTAAACCCCAATCGGTGGAATGGCCTCCCCCTCTTCTCCAGGGTTCACGGAAATCAGGTAAACCCCAATCAGTGCAATGGCCTCCCCCTCTTCTCCAGGGTTCACGGAAATCAGGTAAACCCCAGTCAGGGAGGAGGCCTCCCCCTCTTCTCCATAACTCCCTGAAGACAGATGAACTCCACTCAGATAGCCAAATCCCTCGTGTGCTCTGAAAGGTTTGAAGACAAAGTGACACACGCCAGTGCCACCCGCTACTCTTCTGCGCTCCACCCCAAAGTTCCTGTGAGGCTGATAGAGAAATTAAAATCCAATTTCTAAATCCTGCTCCTGGATGCAGCACCTGCAACTCTGCAAGAACCCATGCGGAGCTATCCATTATGGTTTCCGTCCCCTGGCTCAAGTTCTGTCCTGGTGGCATTTCTATTTCCCCTTGCACCTCAAACCTATTTCCTACGTCACCACTCATTCCATGCCCAGGACTCCCACACACAGTAGGCTGCACACATTCCAAGGTTATGTGTTAACCTTCCACACATTCAACCTTGCCTGTGTACTGACCAACCGCCTCGCACTCCACGGCTGCATTCCCGAACGCCACGTGAGTACCCACACACACTTCGGCCTCGGCAGCACATACCGGTGCTGTAGTCTGGAGTGTGGGCTCACAGCATTCATTCACAGGCACTCCACACACACATTCAGGGGTCACGCATACATGCACCCCATCGGACAGAGTCTCCTCATTAACATAAAATTCAATTTCTACCTTAAGCTCCTCGTCCGCACCATGTATGCATGTGCCCATGCACCTGCTTCGTTCCAGAGTCACCTCTGTCCGGTCGCTTCTCTCCAGCAGGTTACTCATCATCGGTTCGCCACACTCCTCTGGGGCTGTCAGCTCCACATGCTGGACCTGCTCAAAATGTATTTCATTCCTCAACAACCCCGTTTGCTCCCTCAATGTCTCCAACAGGGTTTGCTCTAATTGTGGTGTCATCCGACGAGTGATGTCAATCAAGTCCCGCACCTCTAACATTACTCCCTGTGGTGATGTCACACCTCCCATATTATTGTGCTGTTCTACTTCCTGGCTCCATTTTCTTTTCCATTCGAGTCGTTCTTCCTCTCTGAGCCTTTGAGTTGTTCGTTATCTTTCCGGAGTTTTTCCATCTCCGTGTACTCCAACTTTGCTGTCTCCTTTAGTTGATCAATTTCAAATTCGTTTTCTTTTTGTTTTCTATCCCACCGTCTCTCATGTTCTTCATTCTCCAATCTCATCGTTTCCTTCAATTTGTTGATTTCCTTTTCCTGTTTCATTCCTTGTTCTTTTGGTTTCTTATCCCACTGTCTCTCTTGTTCTTCCTTCTCCAATCTCATCGTTTCCCTCAATTGGTTGATCTCCCTTTCCTGCTTCATTCGTCGTTCTTTTTGTTTCTTTTCCCACTGTCTCTCTTGTTCCTCATCCTCCAATCTCGTCGTTTCCTTCAATTTATTGATTTTCCTTTCCTGCTTCATTTGCTGTTCTTCCAACATCTCCGCGTACTCCAACCTTGCTTTCTCCTTTACTTCTTGTCATTTTTGTTTCCTCTCCCACTGTCTCTCATGGTCTTCCTTCTCCAATCTCGTCGTTTCTTTCAATTGGTTGATCTCCCTTTCCTGTTTCATTCGTTGTTCTTTCATACTCTTTCGTGCATCTCATTCTTTAGTCTTGCTTTGGCTTCCAACTGTTCGATCTGCACAGTGTGGTTCCTTAACATTTCATTCTCCGTTCTCCTTCTTTCCTCTCTTAACATCCTCAGCTCGTTTTGTAATTTCGTCTCTGTTTTGGTGTTTCTGTAACTCAAAGATTTTTTTTCCCATAATTTCTCTCTTGCCTCCTCACCCTCACCTCTTTTGCGTGCTTCCTCCCTCAATTCGTCCTTTTTCTTACCATATTCCTCTAGTTCTTCCAGGCGTTTCTCTTTCCTCTTTATCGTCTGTTCTCATATTTCTCTTATCTGATTGCCTTCTCTTACCTCTCCCTTCAGTAGTTCCAAGTCCAAATCGTGTTCCCGTTTTTTCTTTTCCAGCTTTGTTTTCCATTCTTCCTCCAAGTTCTTCCTATCCCAGGAGTTACTAATTTGCTCTTCCTCTATTCTTTTGTTCAGTTTGCTCTTTTCTTGTTCCAACTCATGGGTACTCCACTCTACTTCCCTCATTTCTCCCTGTTCTTTGAACTGTCTTGACTTTTCCAACGATTCTTCCTTCCTTTGCTCCAGATATTTCTCTCCTCTTTTTATCTTCTGTTCTTGTATAGACTTTCTCTTATCTGATTGCCTGATCTTACCTCTTCCTTCAGTTGTTTCAATTCCAAATCGTGTTCACATTTTTCCTTTTCTAGCTTTTTTTTTTTTTTCCATTCTTTTTCCAAGTTCTCCCTATCCTGGGAGTTACTAGTTTGTTCTTCCTCTATTCTTTTGTTCAGTTTGCTCTTCTCATATTCCAACTGACGGGCAAACAACACTACCTTATTCTTTTCTCCACATAGTTCGTCGACTCTGTTGGCTAAGTCCTCTTTCAGCCACCGAATTCGTTCCTGTTCATCAGCCAATTGTTGTAATTGTTGTACCCCCTCATACGTATCATTTTTCTGAACCTCGTCTGCATGCAGTTGTGCCTCGTCCAAGTGCCTTAATTTGTACCTCCTTTATATAATTCTCATAACCCCTCACCTATTCCAAGGCATCCCCCAATTGTGTCTGAAGCTTGCCAATGTTCGCGTAGTCGCCCTGCCTCGCCTGCCATGGCGCATGCCGTGACCACGTGGTTTGAACCGGTGGATGGGAGCCTCCGCCTCGTGTTGTGCCGTTGCGCTATTAATAGCCCACTCCCGCTTCGTGTCGCTCCAAGGTGGAGCCGCGCCACCATTTTGCGACTCCATTTTCTTTATAATTTCAAAGTTTTACACCCGATCCGCTCAAAATAAAATCAATTTTGCGAGCGTCGGTTTTTTTTTCCTCGCTCCTCTGGTAACCAATGTTCGGGGTGCGAAATGCACCACAGGTCCAAATAACCCACTCCTGACTACCAAATGTTGCTGATTCAGACGAGTGTTGTCAATCACACTCTGTCTCCAGTAATTTTTTTTTTTTATGAACGGGGCGGAATTATTGGCGCGACACGAACTGATTCAATGGTGTAACTTCATATGGATCAGTCAGATTTATTGGGGAATATCGGGGAACACAACACAAGCAAAATATTCACGACAATTTTTTTTTATCAATCTATAATCTGTTCTAAACTAGGGAACTATGGATTACGGGTTTCGAAGGGGTCCCTACCGAGATGTACCTAAAACAACATGCAGACAAGACATAGACAGCATGCAGACAAGACAGAGTACTTGGTGATGTTTCATGGACGAGAGGAAAGTGTCAAAAGCACGAATGTCGCTCGTAACAAGCGGATGTCCACGGATTCGCGCCCCAAGCTCGAGCACGCCGGGTGGCAAAATGGTCCTCATCTTCCTTTGTCGCACCGCACGCGGCCTCCGCGCGCTCTGACCCCGCGTAAGGTCGACGGCACAAGACCGTCAGGTCGACGATGGGTTTCAGCTGGTTTCTCACAAGGTCCAGCATACAAGTCCAGGCCTGGCCTGTTCACCAGACATGGCCAAATCGAGGTACCGGGCTCCGGCAGGCTGGGTCCATGGGATTCCAAGATGTCGTCGAGCCGTGAGGTGATTAGGGACAGTCAGAGGCTCCGTCGTTTCTCTCTTGCTTTCCCGGCGCACGCTCGCCTCGAAGTCCGACTGCTCAAACAGCAGATCGCGCCTCGACACCCATCGTTTCTCTCTTGCAATTTCCCGCTCAACCAGCAGATCGCGCCTCGACACCCGTCGTTTCTCTCTTGCCTTCCTGGCGCACGCTCGCCTCGAAGCCCGACTGCTCAACCAGCAGATCGTGCCTCGACACGCGTCGTTTCTCTCTTGCCTTCCGGGTGCACGCTCGCCTCGAAACCCGACTCCTCCACTCCGTTCTCTCAGTTTCTCACCACCTTTTCCTCTCGGGGCGTGCCGCTTCACGAAGCCGACAAACTCCTCACCACGTTTTCCTCTCGGGGCGCACCCCTTCACGAAGCCGACAAACTCCTCACCACGTTTTCCTCTCGGGGCGCACCCCTTCACGAAGCCGACAAACTCCTCCCCTTAGTTTCACGTCCTTCTCTTGGCCACTCCCCCTCAGCACTGGGCGGGGACGATTGTCCGGAGAGAGGAAGGAAGACGAAGAGCTCTCGATCCACACCACTGCTCAAACAAATAACAGCCTGTGACACCTCCCGACACACATGTAACATCAAATTACCGAACAACCTGGCTAAACATGCATTTAATTGGGGATTTGGGCTCATCCTATATTTAGTAGCATACGAAGGGCCATTTCTGTAACACTACCCCCACTTTTCTCCCGAGGCTCTCCCGAGCCTCCATCTGGGGCAGCCCACGGCAATGGCCCTGTATAACGTACAGCACAGATCTCCCATTTACTCAAACCCACAACATGGGAAGCACTTAACTCCAAAAACCAAAGTGTCACAGTAAGATTGGCATGTCCCTATCCTAGTGTCGGGTCACCAATCTAACAAAGAAATTCACACTCCATGCACACTACTTAACATTCTAATTATGGATTTGAACGGGAGGGCATTCAATTTTACTTTTAACACCAACATTTGCATAGGAGTAGAACATTCAAAGGTTCAAAGTTCTTTAATGTGTCCGCTCCTTCATGCCCCCTCCCGGCAGTATTGTCCATTCACCTCTGAGGGTTATAATCTGGGCTAATCCTATATTTCGGAACATACGAAGGGCCATTTCCGTAAATATATATATATATATATATATATATATATATATATATAAATATATATATATATATATATATATATATATATATATATATATATATATATATAAATATATATATATATATATAGTTACGAATGAGCCGGTGCGTACAACCACGCACGACCGCTTAAGGCCCAACTGCAGTCGCGCGGCCGCCGAAACCCGGAATTCAGTCGTAGCTTCCGGACAACTCCAGAAACCTGCTACGGATGCCTTAACGCACCATAAACTGTCAATATTCTGTCCACGCGGTACAGGGTTAATCGCCGAATCTCGATACAGTAATCCCCCGTTTCTCGCGGGGGTTACGTTCCAAACCTCCCTGTGCGAAGTGAAAATCCGCGATGAATGGACGCCTCCCCAAAAAATCGACTCGTCTGGTCTGGTCGGCTTGGGAGTGATTGGGTTTGAGGTGCCTGAGATCGACTCGTCTGGTCTGGTCGGTTTTGAGGTGCTGGGTATGAGCAGTACTCGTCCAACGGCGGCAAACCTTTTTCCTTCCCGAAGCATATATCGAGCACCTTTACGTTAACCTTCTCCTGGAGCGTCCCAGGACTTTCCTCTGGCACTTCAGTTCCTTGCCAGAAGCCTTAGAAGGTGCAGGGCGTTTGGGCGGCGTCGTAGGGCTTGGAGAAAAAACGTCGAAAATATTTGAAGTTCACAAGCGAAACTTTGTCTCGTGTGTTGTGTGACTGAACCGCGATGAAGCGGGGGTTGACTGTGTACCTAATTATCCACGCAGACAGAAGTACCGAAAATTTATACCTCGATGGGACTCGTACGGAAATGAGCCGCGAGGTTCGCTCGTTCCGTGTGTGATGCCGAGCGGTTTTAATCGCCGGACCAATTGACCACTTTCATTTGGCTTTAATAGCCGGCTAATTTCCCGAACGCGCCATTGAAATCAATGGGAGGAAATGACGCAACGAGCAGATTGACATTCAAACAATGGGGGCATTTATTATTACACAGGCAATCAATGGGGGATAAGGGACTTGACACGAGAAAAGCCTACAGCCGATGTCTATGTATTATGTACAGGCATGCACTTAATTCAGTTCTACTTAACCAGACAAGGCGCCACAGAACACTTCCATACAAAACCCCAGAAAGAAACGGGCTCGTGAGCCTTTATTCCAACTCGGAGCCTGGGTGACCGGAGGCTCACAAGAGGCCGGGCAGGTTACCTGACCGCCCCTTGTGACGGCTCGAAGGTCTTCGGGTCGGTGACCCCTGCTGTCCCTGACTTTGCCCTCGTGTCGCACGCGCCGGTCGCTTGAGCAGCTTGGCGAGCGGCTTGCTCGGTTCTCCTTGGTCGTCCGGCCTTCACTGCGGCCTGGGCGGTCGGGCCTGGTTGGCGACTCGCTCGGAGGAGTGAACGGGTCTTTGCTCTTTTCGAGTTTATGCTCTTTAATTACCCGTCCATTGCCTCAGCACCGCTCGACCATCTCAAGGCTGTTCGCCTGGACCGCGATTTAGCTTGCCCGACACTCGTCTCCTCCTCGGCCGTTCACCGACGCTTATCCTCTCCGCGAATCTCTGACGCACGCTGCTCCTCACAGCTCCCGCCGACCAACCACCTGGGAAACTCTTCACTGCTCTGGGGATCTCCAATACACTCAACTCAACTGCTAAAACTCGCTCGAGCTGCGTCCTTTTAAAGGCGGGCACGAGCCGCCCTTTGAATCTTTACCCGAGGCTGGGGCTCCGCCAACTTTTCACCTCCGACCTCTCACCCCTGGTAAGCCTCGCGGGAAACCCCAAGTCTGACGTCACAGGTGGGATTCGGGGAAGTCACTCTGTGATCCAGTTATGCAAATTAGGTCGAACCACGACCGTTCACATAACGTTTCGTGTGGCCTTTGCTGTTCAACGGGGAGGATCTCGGTTGAGGTGAAGGTAGCGTTGTTTGTTGAGTAGAAGAGATGACGGTTGGTGTTTGTTTGTGTTTGTAGGAGATGATGGTTTGCGAAGATGGCGTTGTAGGAGATGATAGTTGGTGTTTGTTTGTGTTGTAGGAGATGCTGGTTGAGGTGAAGGTGGCATTGTTGGAGATGATGGTTGGTGTTGTTTGTTTTAAAAT
>NC_140962.1:126377671-126402671 GCF_056783735.1 Eptatretus burgeri | reverse complement strand
AGTCTGAGTGGCATTGATTTTGTCAACTCTATGCCCAATCAAGAACACTGGAAAAATCTCTTGTGACCATATTAAGTGGATATCAAAGGAAGTCTAAGAAGAAGATTTACTTATTTACTTACAAAACGTTTGACCTTGCCTGATGATGTAAATTGAATTATTGGCATTATGGATTCTTTGCCTTTCTTGAGAAAGGGGTTAAGGTGTGGTGGTGGAATAATTTCATGAAAAGTGGTGCAAATTTAGTTGCAAAAAAAAAAAAAGGTGGATGGGGGAGGGGGGGAAGTAAAAGTTCCACAATTGTCATTGGTGGATCCATGCCTACTAAAATTCAGTCCATCTTTGAATTTGATTCCCTCAAATTGTTTGTGATATAATTGCACATGCTGTCTTTATGGCAGGGTTTTGAATGTGTGTGTGTGTGTGTTGCAGATCTCGCCGGCGCCGTCGTTCTTACAGCCGCTCTCGTTCATCGTCTTACGGAGACACTGGCCGACGACAAAAGGCTGGCCGTCCTCGCTCAGCTTCCCGTGAACGTTCTGGCTCTCAGTCCCCATCTCCAACAGCTCGTCGAGGTTCGGTATCCTCACTTCATTGGCAGGGATCTCGATCGTCCTCTCCCGTTGTCCAAGACAACTCTCCCAATGTCCTGGCTAATAAGTAGATGATGGGGGTTGATGCAAGGATAAAACCAGAGATGTTTTGTTTGTTACAGTTGGAGGCCTGGTCATCCCTGCAAGTTATGGTTTTGATTTTTGCGTTTGAGTCATTTGTAAAGTCAGGTTTTGGATCTGGTGTTCGGATGTGAACAGAATTTGACGTCACAATTGGTTTGACTTGATACCACCCTGACCTGCTTCGCTTTGTTTTTGGGTTTGGGCTCACACTTGGTATTGGAGATTAAAATTTAAGATTCAAAACATGTTCACAGGCTTTCAGCCTGCCCCCTTCCCCTCCCTCTCTCCAACATTTTCATTGATTATTTGGAGTATATATTGTTTCTGCTTTTTTAAAGTTGTATTTTGTGTTTACTTTGTCATTAACTTTTATCTGTTTTGTACAATGTGATTGTTTAATTTCTGTTTGGCCTTTCCTTCTTTCTTTTCCTTTCACCTTCCCTTCCCTTCATTCCCTTTTTCTTTTTCTGCCCTGCTCGCTCCCCTCCCCCTCCCTCTCCTCTGTCCCCTGTCTCATCTCTGTCTCATCTCTGTCTCATCTCTGTCTCATCTCTGTCTCATCTCTGTCTCATCTCTGTCTCATCTCTGTCTCTGTCTGTCTCTGTCCCTCTCTCCCCTTTCTCTCCTCTCTCTCTCCCCTTTCTCTCCTCTCTCTCTCCCCTTTCTCTCATCTCTCTCTCCTCTCTATTTTTCCAATCTCTTTCTTTTTATCTCCTCTCTCTGCTCTTTCTTTCTCTGCCCTCCCTCCTCTGCCCTCCCTCTTGTTCTCCCCAACCCTCTCCTCCTTTTTTTTTCTCCTTTTCTCATCCATGTGAAATGCCCATGGAATTTTTGTTATTTGGATAATATGCAGTGAACTTGTAGCTGTTGATTTCAGAAAGATTTGTGCTTGTATTTGGAGCAAATCTCGGATTTGCAGTTTTATTTTCCACTTGTTGCAAGATGCTTGTGCAATTTGCATTAATAAAAATTTCCCTTCGTTTTTTTGTTTTTTTCCATCCTGTATGAAAGCATTTTGATCAAGTCCTTCCACTGAGTTTCCGTGGTTTTGTTTTTTGTAATCGTGTATAAAAGTTTTTTTTTTTTAAATTGGCATTTGAGGTGTTCGGTTACCGAACGGCGAGCTCGCGCTTGTTCAAGCCATCCGGATGTTCCTTATGAATGGGGTGCTTGCTTGAGTAATGAAGCCATTTGGTGAGCACTACATTTCTACAAGAAACGTGGTTGCAACATATCCCTTATGTTCTGGACGCCTCATCTTTTGGAGTAAATTAGCCAAAGTTATTTCTGTGCAACGTGCTTTTTGCACAGAATCATGGCCAATTCGTTGTGTAAAAATGCGAGAACTTTTGTCATCAAAAAGCTGTTCTCAAGCGATTGCAGAAACAGTCGTTGAAACGTCATCGAATCCCAAATGTGAAATCATGAACTCCGAGATCTTTGTTTCGGCGATGAGCACGCTGTAAAAGTAACGTGGTGGTGGTCGTACGGGGTAGCTATCATTTTTCTTGAAGTGCGACTGTGTCGCTGATGCAGTGCCTCTCTACCAGTACACACTGGAACTGGTACTCATTTCGCCGACCTCAGAAGGATGACGAGCTGAGTCAACCCCCGTCTATTAATTCAGTGGCCGACGGGGCTTGAACTCAGGACCCAAGGATCCCAATCCGCCACCGAACCACTGAGCCAACACCAGGCTGTGTGAAAGTAATCACCTTAACGGTGACGATTCCCGCGGTGTATAGTTCGAGAGTTGCTGTATTCTAGCTTTTTTTTTCCCCCCCAAAACGTTTAAATTTACATTGTACGTTTGTGATATTTGTTTTTCAGATCAGATGATGTGCCTGTTGATTCAGGCAACAAACTGAAATCTTTATCCATCAGGTTTGGTTTGTAAAGTTTTAAAATAAACGGGAGAAAGTTGCAGTGATTGGTTTATTAACAGAATCCAACGGACGACATTATTATCCCAAGATAAGTTTAGGTTTGTTGTGCGGTGTTCAACGAGTTAAAACGAGTTGTACGGCTTGGCGTGTCAAGCTCCACATTACAGGCCGTTACTTCACCTGGGCCGCAGGTACGTTGAAGCCGGTGTACCGCTGTACCGCTTTCCACACGACCATGTGGCGAGTCATCGATTCGTTCGTGGGTTTTTTTTTTTTAACTGTTTCAGTGTTTGTCTCTCTCTCCATTGCGCTTGTATTAGCACCTTTCATCTGATGTTTGTAAGTTCGCGTCCGTCGCCCTCACCTTAAGTTCCCTCATTGCGTCCAATCAAATCGAGCCGGTTAAAAAGCACCACCAGGTGAACGTTAACTTCTGACGAGTTGTGCTTGTCAATTCAGCCACTGCAACAACACTTATTTTCGTGTAACATTTAAATGTTGCATTTTTCTCTGGAAAGGTCGAGGTTCGTAAAAAAAAAAAAAAATTTAACAATGCCGGTAATAAAAACCCGGGAATTCATATTTTCGCGTCACTTTCGGGACAGGAAAGGTGCTTTGACAACGCGGTGCAGCACCCGCAGGATTATCCAAATGACGTGTGCGTACGAAATGAGCCTTCTGCGCATGCGCTGTGGACGACGCGTTTTCAGTGACTGTTTGTTTCTCCCCTGAGGGAACTTTTAATCTCCCGTTGCTCGGACGACATCCGATTCAAATCGTCTTTTTCACGTAATTCTCATCATTTAAACGAAAGACGGGCAATTTCAGGATGGTTTATTTATTTGTATGCTCCCTGTCGCTGCTTGGCTGCATCATTATTCTGGGTGTGGCGACTGTGCCGCTGATGCAGTGCCCTTGTTATCAGAAACCTGGTACTCATTTTTCCGATCCCTGAAGGATGACGGGCTCAGTCGATCCACCTGGTGTAAAGTGTACGGAATGATCGAGGCTTGAACTCGAGTCACGAAAAAATATAGGACTAGCCGGGAGGCGACGATGGTTCGCGGGCATTATTGAGGAAGCCCTCCCGTAAAACCCATCTCTTCCGTAAAAATTGACCAAATCGAATCGGATTTTTTAGCTCGCCTGTTCGAAGAACAGAGAGCTATAGCGATACTCCCGGCGTGAGCGTGAAAATGTTAAAGTTTTTGGTGCAAGTTATTTAGAAGCTTGCCATTCATTTGATATGCGTACTCGGATACTGATATTTGGCATGGAGGTTTCTTTGGTGTATACTATTGGTGTAGTGAAGTTGGAATTAAAAAAGAATTTAAATATATATATATATTTTTTGACCTGTTTTGAACTTAACTTTTTTTGTAGCACATCAACGTTAAAGTTTTTGGTGCAAGTTATTTAGAAGCTTGCCATTCATTTAATACTATTAAAGGTGCCCATCTTGGACGGGCGTCACTGGCAACATATGGTAAAAGACAGATAGAATGAATGTATTTTAAACAATATATTATATCATTTTTATCCATTGATTATCATTCAGGTTTCCCCCTTCGACTGTCCCGCAGTAGCTCCACTTCGATGACATTACCACGTAGTTTCGTGACTACACAACGTGTACCATTTGTGAGTTCCGGAGGATCCATAGAGCACATTAAAACTATAGGGCACCCTACTTTAAAGTGATCCAAAAGGCCGGATCAGTTTCGTGTACATATTCATATCTTGTAGATTTTAGCTGGCCAGATCAGTTTCGTCTACATATTCATATCTTGTAGATTTTAGCTGATTCTGAAACTGTTAACAGCATGTCGATCGGATGGTTCTGTGATTTTCTACGGTAGTAAACAGAAGGACGACTTAAGCCTGTACGCCACTATGCAGAGACCCGAGGACCTAATATTTCACAACAAACTAAAAACTCACAAAATTTGAAGATATTTTAAATAAACAATTTATTATAATATCAATTAAATATAATTTTTATCCATCGATAATTAAATTTGAATTGTTCTGTACAGCTATAGTTGTTCTCCTGGGATCTGTGCATCCATCCACGATCTATGTTCTAATGAAGTGCAGTAGGAATAATAAAAACAGCACCGTGCGGGAGTGCAGGCAATCTCTCCAAAGCTCTCGGAAAGCCTTAAAATGTATCACGATCGGTTTGATTGTGAACAGATATACGGACGGACGGTCATCGAGACCGGTTTTATTAGGTCATCATGAGGGTACCGCTTGATATTACGCATTGAAATAGAGATATGAATACTCAAGTGAGTTTATTATATGTCTATGATTGATAGCTTAGTGACAGCTCAATAACATGAGCAATTTGCTATGCCGTATAGTGATTAATAATAACATACTCTACAAAAGGTTTTACGAACTCATCTTAGTGGTCCTCTAAAAAATGGGAAACATTTTTATTTCTTTTTTGTGCAATAATTCCTCCCATTTTGCAAATGGAGAACATGAACTGTTTAACTCCCATAATCATCAAAACGAATTTTGAGGGGCCTCTTAAGGAAGACAATAATATCATCTATATTAATATTTTGGCACGCCCCTTTTTTTTGTTCCACCATCAGATTTTCCACCATCAGATTACTATATATGTCAAAGATTGTTTCATTTCATGCAGTAACAAAAATGTGATTGTGGAACAAAAAAGGGGGCGTGCCGAAATATTAATGAAGATAATAATAAGATTTAACGACCATAATCATCAAAACGAATTTTGAGGGGCCTCTTAAGGAAGACAATAATATCATTACTATATATGTCAAAGCTTGTCTCATTTCATGCAGTAACAAAAATGTGATGGTAGAACAAAGAAATGGGCGTGCTGAAATATTATTTAATTAATATGTGTACTAGGATGCTCATATTTGGCATGGAGGTTCTTTTGGGGTATATTATTGACTAGTAACGGTGCCCGTCTTTGACGGGCATCACTGGCAACATATGGTAAAAGACGGATAGCATGAATGTATTTTAAACAATATATTATATCATTTTTATCCATTGATTAATTATCATTCAGGTTTTCCACTTCGATGCCATTACCACATAGTTTAGTGACGACACAACGTGTACCATTCTTGAGTTCCGGAGGATCCATAGAGCGCATTAAAATTACAGGGCACCCGACTTTAAAGTGATCCAAAAGGCCAGATCAGTTTCGTCTACATATTCATATCTTGTAGATTTTAGCTGGTCAGAAAGTCATGGTTTTGTGAAGAAACTACGGCACATGGAAAGTGCAAATTAGTCAGGTATGAACTCAACTGTTTTCTCCCCAAATGGAGCGTGATTCTCTGAGCCGAACTCATCTTAGTGGTCCTCTAAAAAATTGGAAACATTTTTATTTCTTTTTTGTGCAATAATTCCTCCCATTTTGCAAATGGAGAACATGAACTGTTTAACTCCCATAATCATCAAAACGAATTTTGAGGGGCCTCTTAAGGAAGACAATAATATCATTACTATATGTGTCAAAGCTTGTTTCATTTCATGCAGTAACAAATCTGATGGTGGAACAAAAAAAGGGGCGTGCCGAAATATTAATATTGATAACTCCCATAATCATCAAAACGAATTTTGAGGGGCCTCTTAAGGAAGACAATAATATTGTTACGGATTCGCGCCCGCCGGCATGCTGACGGCCACGTAACTCGAATCGCGGCACGTCGCCCACCGGACGGACAATCCAGTCGTGACCCTCTCGGACTAACGCCGGGAACCAGTCACGGGTGGACCTTTCGGTCTCACCGCGATCGAGCCAATCAGCCCCCGCGTGGGATAGGGTTGCTCGCCAAATTCGACCTACCTAAGTACCCACACGGAGGGTAGACCGGGCGATCGCACCTCGCCGCAGGTCTACTTCGGACACGGGCCACTTAAGCGACCCGTTCCGTACTATCGGGATAACCGAGCGGTGTTATCGTCGGCCTCGACAGTTCGATTAATTATCGGGTGTATTCAGCCCA
Source organism: Eptatretus burgeri (assembly GCF_056783735.1). Classification (NCBI taxonomy): domain Eukaryota; kingdom Metazoa; phylum Chordata; class Myxini; order Myxiniformes; family Myxinidae; genus Eptatretus; species Eptatretus burgeri. The sequence goes on along the minus strand of NC_140962.1, from coordinate 126,396,101 downwards.
CTACCAACCCTTTACGTGAAGTAAGATGGGGATTCAATAGAGGAAAAGACGAAGCGAAGCGGGAAACAGTTCAACACAAAGCACATTTATTCGCGATGAACGGAAAGCACACATATTCAATTCCACCAAAACCACATAGAAAAGAAAAACACAATGCAATTTACACAAAAAGCAAATGCGACAATGCAGATCTAATACCGATTACGCGAGCACACGGCAACACTTATACAATTTTACTTCACAGACGGCGCCGGCAACACATACCCAAAACCAAGAAAAAGAACACCCTCAAAGATGAGGCGGGCCTGAGGCCGAGACCGGGTCGGGCCTACCCGTCTGGTGATGAGACGCGGAGCGGCGATGGTGCCTCAACTCCGCGGGCCTCGCGGGCAGTGTCTGGTAGGGGGTGGGAAAGGGGTCCCCTTGGTCGCACTATCTCAGCGCGGGGGGAAACAGGAGGGGGTTGCTGATGCTCGGGGTATAGAGGATTTCCACTCTGCCTCGAGTCCCGCGACGAGCGTCTCCACCTCGGCCAGGTCGCGCCGTCGGCCTCCCTGGTGTGCAGCTCCCTGCACGACGCGAGCACCCTCTCGTCTGCCCTCGCCGCCTCTCCACAGCTCCGTCCCCTTTTGCTCCGACTCCAACGCACACGACGACGACCAACTCCTTCTTGCTTCTTCTTCCCAACTCCACCGCCCGCGAAGTCTTAACTCTCTCATTCCCTTGACTGACGAACGCGGTCGCTTATATAAGCCCCGTGGCTTCGCTCTCTCATCTTTGACCCCCTCCCTTCGACCTTTCACCTCGCTCCCCATTGGCCCGAGAAAAAGTGGGCGTGAATGCTTTTTGATCCATAAATTTGCATATAGCGATCGCCCTCCAACGCCCGGGAGGCGGGGCCAAATCGCCCCTCGCTCACCGATTGGACGGCACAAAAGTGGGCGTGTGTCGTTTTTGATCCGTTTTTGAAGCAGAAAATCCGTGGTTTTGTACACGCTGTTCGGCGAGCGCCCTGCACGAGTCCAACACCGGTACCCACAAGCGGCGCAAGAACGGTGGCGATGCGACGGTTGCGAGGTGTGACGTGAAGGTCGTGGCGGTTGTGGTGAAGCGGCGTTGTGGTTGGTGGTTGATGTTGTGACTGGTGGTGGTAACAATGGCGGTTGGTCCAAAATAAAGATAGTAAAAGAAAAACGGCTATCCTGAAGAGTCGCAGCACGCATGAATAACATTTATTCCCTCTAGACAACGGGTTTGGGCCTAACTACACATGTACTTACCGAGATATCTCACCTAAGGGACCTGAATGGTGGTTTGCGAATTTGGTAACCACAACAATATCATTACTATATGTGTCAAAGCTTGTTTCATTTCATGCAGTAACAAAAATCTGATGGTGGAACAAAAAAGGGGTGTGCTGAAATATTAATGTAGATGCAGTGAAGTTAATATAAAAAAAAATTTCAAATTTTTAAAATTTTTGAACTTAACTTTTATGTAGCACATCAACGTTAAAGTTTTTTCCTTTCTAATGTTTTTATCTACCACACGATTTTTTTACTGATTACAATATACAAATACATATATTGCTTTAAAATTATTTGGATCAGACTTTACTGCAATGCTTTATAAAAAATATTATTAGACTCGTCTTTTAAAAACGATATATGTATAAACAGGCGAGCATTGGGTGGCTTTGACACCAACTCTGGTTATATGTTGTACTTATGGACATTACGCACAGCTTCTAGGAAATGAAATTGCGAGAAAAAAATTAAAGAAAAAGTACAAGTGGGCGTGGCTCCGCCCACAAGGGGCGTGGGACGCCCCTCATACAAAAAGACACCCAGACCATGATATCTAGCTTGTGTCCAAGTTTCATCAAGATCGCATCAAACGTCACGGAGCTATGCTCTGGAGAGAGAGAGACACACAGACACACAGACAGACAGACAGACAGACAGACAGACAGACAGACAGACTCAACGAAAGTAGTGGTCACTGCTGGCGCCCGCAAACCAAAATACGAGAAATATCTGTGGATGAGAGCTGTCAAGTTCCTTCCTATCATTTCCTGTTAATACAAGAGTAGCAGAACACACACACACACACACACACACACACACACACACACACACACACACACACACACACACACACACACACACACACACACACACACACACACACACACACACACACACACACACACACACACACACACACACACACACACACACACACACACACACACACTTTCGTAATAGATGCAAAAATCCAATATAATTTCTCTTGTGTCCCTTAAACCAAACAAACTATATAATAGCTTCCTCCTCAAACATGAATAATCTAATGTGTTCCTAATCTTGTGGCACATGGCCAGACTAATGTGTTGTGTGCTGTGTGTGACACAACTGCGCCAATTGCTACCAAATTTGGCACATGGCCCAAGTTAGACCATTTCTTTCTTTGTCTATCTATTCTTCTTGCAAAGGAAAAGGCACCAAAGTGAGATTTTGATGTGTCTGAAATTGAAAGTTTTATGAGACGTTCTTAACTGTGTTTGTCTGTTTTTTTTTTTTTTTTTTTCTTTGTCTGACTTTAAGAAAAATATTGTGGTGAAAGAAATTTAGCAGTTTCAAGTTTTGTGCTTTTTGTTTTTTTCTACAAAACATGTTTTTAAAACTTGAAGTTGGCAATTTTTTTGGGGGGGGCAATTCGAAATGCAAGTAGCTGGCTTTGCCTTGGGCGCAAAATAGTCTGGCGACGGCCCTGGTTAGACCTTATTGTGAACACGGGCTACTTGGTTTCATATGTAGTTAGGGAGGGTGATGGGGTAGAAGGAGGCAGAGGTTAGGGTGGGATGAGGGAGGGGAATGGATGGTGATGAGGAAGGGATGTGGAAGGGGTGGGAGGAGGAACCTGGCAATGCCGGACACCCCTGCCTGTAGTAAATATAATCATTGTTAAAGTTGATTTTGTTTATCTTGTGCATTCAGAAGTTTTAGATATGACCCTCCGATTATGACCCTCCGATAATCCCCCCGCGCTGAGATAGTGCGACAAGGGGGCCCCTTTCCCACCCCCTTCCAGACACTGTCCGCGAGGCCCGCGGAGTTGAGGCGCCACCGCCGCTCTGCGTCTCATCATCAGACGGGTAGGCCCGACACGGTCTCGGCCCCAGGCCCGCCTACCCCCCTCATCCTTGAGGGTGGTTCTTTTCTTTTGCTTTGGGAATATGTGTTGTCGGCGCCGTCTGTGAAGTAAAATTGTATAAGTGTTGCCGTGTGCTCGGTAGTCGGATAGCTCTGCATTGTGTTTCTCTTTTATATTTGCTTTTTGTGTAATATTGTGTTTCTTCTCCTTTTACATGTGCTTTTGGTGTAATTGTATATGTGTGCTTCCCGTTCATCGCGAAATAAATGTGAGTTATGTTAAACTGTTTTCCCGCTTCGCTTCGTCTTTTCTTTCATTGAATCTCCATCTTGCTTCACGTAAAGGGTTGGTCGTGGGCTAAAACGCCCGATAATTAATCGAACCGTCGAGGCCGACGAATAACACCGCTCGGTTATCCCGATAGTATGGAACGGGTCGCTTAGAGTGGCCCGTGTCCGAAGTCGACCTGCGGTGAGGTGCGATCGCCCGGTCTACCCCCCGTGTGGGTACTTAGGTCGAATTTGGCGAGCAACCCTATCCCACGCTGGGGCCGATTGGCACGATCGTGGTGAGACCGAAAGGTCCACCCGTGACTGGTTCCCGGCGTTAGTCCGAGAGGGTCACGACTGGATTGTCCGTCCGGTGGGCGACGTGCCGCGATTCGAGTTACGTGGCCGTTCGCACGCCGGCGGGCGCGAATCCGCAACAATATATTTCAACATAAAGACTATAGGTGATTCAGAACAATTGATGGGGATGGAATGCAAAGTTCAAATAGGTCCTACTCAGGCAAGAATTTGCACTTATAGCTCTTGTGTTTGTGGACTTCCACAGGGAAATGTCGTTTGATGCTCCAGCAGTAGTCTGCCATCATATTTTTGTCCCATCGCCCTTGGTAGCGCTCTTCCATCGTCATGAGGTCCTGACGGAAGCGCTCTCCCTGTTCCTCACTTACAGCCCCAAGGTTCTCAGGGACTTGATCAAGGTGACTATTCAGGGAATGGAGCTTGACACTCATGTTGCACCCAAGATCACGAAAAGCCAACAGCATTCTAGTAACCAGAAACTCATAGTTATCTGCCTTTTTGTTACCAATAAAGTTTTGTATAACTGCGACGAAAGACAGCCACGCTGTCTTCTCCTTGTCATTCATCTTCCTTACAAATTCCTCATCACGTATAAGGGCACAAATTTGAGATCCATCCAACACACCTGCTTTGATCATCTTTAAAGAAAGCAGGAAAAGCAGAACTATATGTTGAAAACATTCACCATCAGTACTCGATGCCTTCACAAACTGTTTCATCAAACCGAGCTTGATATGGAGTGGGGGAAAAATGATGTTTCGGCTGACGATTGGGTCATTCGCAATGTTTGGCATGCTTGCTTCCAGAGTTTCACGGATGGGCCACTCCTTCTGGATCCAGTATTTCTCTCGAGCTCGGCTGTCCCACATGCAGAGATGGCATGCAAACTTTGTGAAGCCTTTCTGTTGACCAAGGAGAACGTTGACCATTTTCAGGTCCACATAAATGATCCAGTTGTGCTCGTGATATTTGAGTAAGTCAATGACCATTTTTATTAGGACAATTATAATGACAATTAGCCAGCATAAGCACGGAGTCCGGTATACTCTCAATTCTCCTCCATTCAACGAGCACCAAGTGAACCACCGCCGTAAATGACAATGCCCCAGGGACAATCCCCCCGACCGCGCGGCATCACGGTGTTATCTGTCTCGTGTGCGAGCCGCGCGACATGTGATCACGCGTCACATCCTTCAATTCATCACAGGAATCTGTTCAAAACAAGCTGTTGTTTTTGAAAGGAGCCGACGATTCTATTAAGCGGTGTATTGGTGGATCACTGTTTACTTATCAGGAATCATTTCATCACTGTTTTTGTGACGAACAGTTTTATTGTTGTTTTAAAAATATCAAACACGAAATTGTATACCTATATGTCGTCCTGAGATTCAACTGAACAATCGTATCTTAGGAACGTCGGCGAAAAAAAAAACAAGGATGACGCGCAAAGAGATGAGCTGAGGCGTTTCCCATCGGGCAGTGCGCGCGGCCTTGTGAAGCCTTCGATCGTGATTTGGTGTTGAGCTGTTCGTGACGGCCTTCGATCTTTTAGCGTCATGTCTAAATACAGCCGGCCGCCGAATTCGTCTCTGTACGTGCGAAACGTGGCGGACACAACGCGGTAAGAACGGGACTCGGCGCTTGTTAGTGCGTTCACGTTTCCCACCACGTACGTTTTGGCGTGTTGATTATTAATTAATTAATTGTGGTTCCCGGTTGCACGGAGCGTTTCGATGAGACCGAACATCTTCACGCTCCGCGGTGGTTTCCCCCCCATATTTTGGAGCGATTATAAGTCGTGTTGCACGACAATTACAAACGTTCGATTTTATGACGAGCTGCTTGTCTCGACGCCCATTGTCGCGGGGACTCGTACTAGGCCTAGGCCTTCGGCCCTGTCGGCCCACCATGTCGTCGAGATGAATCTTGAGCCGCATCGTGATCATCATGACATTTTCAGCAGGTGGACCCTTTTTGGGGATTAAGTAGTGCTTGCTAGTTGACTTTATTAGCGTGAGTTAAATTTGATTTTTATTTATTTAATTTTTTTAATTTAATTTATTATTTATTTATTTATTTATTAATTTTTTTGTTTTATTTTATTTTATTTTATTTTTTTTAATACGTACTAGCAGAATACCCACCCGACTGGCGATGCTGTACCAAGCATGTAGCAGCTTGTGACGCATGCCTTTTATTTGGGCGGTGTATAAAACAAAAATATCCCAGGTTATGTCCATGAAGCAAAAACACCTCACTGCACAGGAACACAGCACTGTAAATGGTGGAGACTTGTAATAAGAGTGTCCACCATTTACAGTTTACAGTACAGCCCCACCTGGAGGCAGCACGACACAATACATGTTTATAAAGAGGGTGCGTTCCCACCCCACCCCCCCCCCCACGACCACCGGAAACGATAAAAACACCCCTATGCACTAATTGGGGTCATGCTGATCCTATGTAGCAAATCAGGATGTAATCAGCCCACAACTGTAGGAGGAGTTGCGCGACTAACACACATAAACGCTGCTCCGTGCATTATAGTGAGGTTGAGGAAGGAGGCAATTGTTAGGGGGACGTGATGGAAATGTTTAAGAGAAAGGAGGAGATTTGGACCATACTGCTGTGCAGAGCGTTGGTGCTGCTTCAGCAGTGTCCTTGGTTATTGGGCACAATCCTGGACGGGTCACCACTCTGACACAGGATACCAGCAAGCTGGCACTCCAGAGTCATCCCCACCTGGTATTAATTGAAGTCAAGCAGGATTTCAACTCAGGATCCTAGGATCCCAAGCCTACCACCCTAACCATTAAGCCAACACCAGGCATACAAAATGAGTGCAGAGTTATTACGGCCCTTGATGAGCACCAGGAGCCAAAAGCTTGGGAGTTAAGATAGCAAGGGAAGGGTCTTTTACTTGGAGATTAGTTGCTCGTTACCTCCACCTCCGAAGGTGGACGGAGGTTAACTTATGTTTTCACCCCTGTTTGCTTGTTTGTTTGTGTCACGATTTTTATGCACAGTTTTGACTTTCAAAACATGGGGCCACGATGGTGCTGGACCAAGATTGTCAGTTTGATGACCGGTCAATGTCGGGTGGGATGATCAGAGACCGTCATGAACTGATGCAGCTTTGGCCAGTGATTGGGAACCATTTTTATTTGATAGGAAAGCTGTATTGAGGGCTTTGTCTGGGAACTCAAAAGAAGCCAGAGTTCCTGTGAAGCTTATGATTGAACGAAAAACAACAACTTTCAACAGGAGCCACTTGGCTCGATCTGGATTCAGACCTGAACCAAAATCTAATCGGCTCGTTGTCATCACACTCCCAACCTGTCCACCAAGTTTAGGCTGAATTCATCCATAACTTTTTGAGATATTCTGCTGTATATCAGTGTTTGGCTCGACCTATCAATGGTGAAGAATCACCTAAAAACTTCCAGTGTCCGAATCCGGATCTTCACCAAAATCAAATCAATTCGTCCTTGTCAAAACACCCCACTTGTCCACCAAGTATTGTCCAAATCCATCCATAAATTCTTGATATAGCCTGCTTACAGACAAGACAGGGGTGAAAAAACAATCTCCATCCACCTTCTGTAGCTGAGATAAACCAGACTCAGGGGTGGTAGGTGGGGTGTAATTGTTGCAGCGTCCGCTCTTGAGTCTGGGAGGTCGACGGTCTGAACCTGAACTGGGCCGAGCCATAGCATCGACTTAAAAAAATTAACAAAACAAACAAAAACTAGGGGGGAGCCCTCGGTAGAATGCAAAACCTCTGCTGCCAATACTGCTGGGTCACGTAAGTGAACATGATATCCTATTCATTGTAGGCCAAAACGGATCAGACTACTGAACCACGATTGAATCAACTAAACTAGATCGACACGCCAATAAAATTGTCAAGAAAATAAAATCGAATTTTTTTTGAAAAAAAGTTGCAAAATTTGTATTTTGGGGGGATTGGAAATCACTTAAAACATAAAGAAATGCAAAAAAAAAAAAATTCAAATAAAATCGAAATTTGTTTGAAAAAAGTTCTAAAATTTTCTGTTTTTTTTTTTTTTATTTAACAAATTTATTTATGGTTGTAAATCACTTTAAAACATGTAAAAAAAACATGTAAAAACTAGAGGGGGAGCACTCCGGAGAGTGCAAAATCTCCGCCGCCAATACTGCTGGGTCACTCAAGTGAACCTTATATCTTATTCATTAAATATGTCAACAGTGCTGACAGTTATAGTTCTTTTCTCCAACATTTTTTTTTTTGGGGGGGGGGGGGTTGGAAATCACTTAAAACATGTAGAAATGCAAAAAAAAAGAAATCAAAATTTTGTTGAAAAAAAAGTTGCAAAAATTTTTTTTTTTCTCTTACAATTATTTTTTTTGGGGGGAGGGGTTGGAAATCACTGAAAACATGTAGAAATGCAAAAAAAACATTTTTCTTCTCTAACAATTTTTTGGGGGAGGGGGTTGGAAATCACTTAAAACATGCAGAAATGCAAAAAACATTTTTTTTTCTCGAACAATTTTTTTTTTGGGGGGCGGGGGGGGGTTGGAAATCACTGAAAACATGTAGAAACGCAAAAAAATATTTTTTTTCTTTAAATTTTTTTTTGGGGGGGGGTGACAATTTTTTTGGCGGGGTTGGAAATCACTTAAAACATGTAGAAATGCAAAAAAATTAAAAAATCAAATTCTCTAACAATTTTTTTTTGGGGGGGGACCAAGTCCAAAATTTTATGGCATGATACTTGGACCATACCTAACCCCCCCCCACCAAGTTTCGTCGAAATCCGTCGAGGAGTTTTTCCGTAATACTGTTCACAAACAAACAAACAAACAGAAAGGGGTTAAAACAGTAACCTCCATCCATCTTCGAAGATGGCGGAGGTTAATGAAAAAACAAAAATTCAAATATTTTTCAAAATGGCCGCCTTAGCGGCCATATTGGACTGTGGACAAAGTCCAAAATCTAATGGCATGATCCTTGGACCATACCTAATCCCCCCACCAAGTTTCGTCGAAATCCGTCCAGGAGTTTTTTCCGTAATACTGTTCACAAACAAACAAACAAACAGACGGGTGAAAACAGTAACCTCCGTCCATCTTCGATGGAGGAGGTTAAAAATGGGCACGTGCTGCTTCCTTGCTTGATACTGAATACTAATAAAATATGTAGCATGGACAAACAACCATAAGTTTTCAATCCCAATGAAAATGTTACCATTCGAGCCTTAATAAGAGCATTGTCAATGTATATTTTCTGTCTGTGAACAATTTGATCACCAAAATCATCTCGCATGTCGTCCAAGGCCAAATCTTTCGCACGTGAATTGGGAACGAGTTGAATGAAGGACTTGAATTTTTGCATCTGTCATTTCAACCCTCTCCTCTCACCACCCCCACACCATCCTTGCCCTCTCGGTGATCTCTACTATTCCAACTAATTTGCATGGAAACCTAAGAACCTTGAGGAAAGGGGTGAATGCTGTCCGACATGAAATTAATGCAATTGTACTTTCGATGGCAATTTCACTTGTTACATGCAACGCGTGTTTTTGATCCGGCGCTTGCAATTTTCGACATGCTGAGCTTAATTTCCTCAAACATGATCGTAGATTGAATGGAGTTCGGCCGAAGTGTGCGTTTGAATGTGTTTTTGTACGTTTTAATATGGTAAAAAAATTTTTTTCCACCATATATCGGGAACCTTGGGGAATTTTTGCTCACATCTTTACCTGGCCACATTGGTCGCGCACCTTAACACAAGCGTCAAATTGATGACGACACCTTGAGGTGTTGAGTGCTGGCTGTGCTTGTGTGTACACGTGTGTGACGAAGGCCCGAGGACCTGCGCCGTGAATTCACCAGGTTTGGCCCCATCCTTGACGTTTACGTTCCCCTTGACTACTACACACGCCAGCCGAGGGGCTTCTCTTATGTGCAATATCCTTCCCAGTTCACCCGTTCGTCTGTTGTTTGCTGTGCTTTGTTTATTTTATCATTTTATTGTCGCCGGTCGCCTTCTGGAAGACTCTTTTGGCACACTTGTTTTTTATCGAGTACTTGACCGTTCTGCAAGTTTGGTGAATGCAAAAATACATGATGCTGCAACTCTTCCAGTCAGAGTATTTGTTCATTACTTATAATTGTTGTGTTTTTGTTTTTATTTCGAAACAATGTTCCTTTTGCTAACTGAATCTCTGCCATTACGTGCCCTATAAAGCTAAGTGAAGGAGTGTAGACTTTGGGTGAAAGTGAACTGAGGATGTCTTCAAGGTACTTCAAATTTGCAGCCAAAAGCGTAATTGTAAACTGCCTTAAAATTGTATCCTTGTTTTAAACCATCCAGTGACCCCTTTGTTTAATACCAATAGAGTTTGGGTGTCACAGGAAAGGCTTTGCTTTGATTTTGATGCTTTGCTCTCCAAATTTATCTTTGCATCCAAAAACTCAACGACAAGCATGATGCTTTAAATGTTCCTCTCGACTACAGTTTTTACTAGTTTGCATGAATGCACTTTCTCATGGCTTGTAGCATGGTATTGTGTACACTGTGGTCCTAAATGAGGAGAAAGCTTAGAAATTGAACCCAGTTTTAATAAGATAAACAATCTTAATGTTATATAATGCCCAAGTGTCTGTGCTTTCAGAAAATGTATACTTTGCTATAGGTCCTATGGATATAGTTGCTTACAAAGCATGTTTTTTATCCAAACACAGGCTATCAAAAATGTTAGGAAGTACGTAACAAATTGCATTTACCAAGCTGCTACAAAATTACTGGTAGCTATAAGCTTGATTTTATAACCATAGAATAAGTTTACCAAGATGGCCCTATGATATAAAAATCAATACCAAAGGCCAGTTTGTGTTGGTTGTTACAGAACATACATGTTACATGTTACAGAATACAGAACATCAAAGGTTGTTCGGAAGTACGTAACGTTTTAAAGAAATCTGCACTTTTAATCCTGAGATGTTAGTTTGGTCAGAGCTTTGACCCTGTCAGAGCAATAGAAAGAGGAAGAATTAAGCTCTGCCCAAATAGATCCTGCATCCCCATGATGTTGGCTAACAAATGATATGCAAAACTTAATCATACAATGACTTTCATTTTTTGGTCCCCCGTGTCCGAAATGTGTACATAATACTTTGCTACAAGCCTCATTCCAAAAAGATTAATGTACGTGTTGCCTCGAATGAGGAAACGCATCGCAAGATTTGCTTAAAGTGGGAGGGAGTGGGTGTTTGTAGTGGGTTAAAAAAAGAAGAGCTTTTAAAGCTCTTGCAGATCATGATTGGCCTTGCGACTTGTCGTGGGACTCACCTTCACACAAAGGTTGAACATTTCATTTGGCTGTAGCTCATTCTAACTTTGTTGTTTGTGTCTTTTACTATCTCAGTGTGTGTAGCCAAGGCTTCAGGCAAGCCAAGTAGCGAGCTAAAGCAAGCAAGAAAGCCAACCGTAACAAGCGTGCAAGGGTAATGCAAGGGCGGTCAAGTTTGTTTGGTGAGCCCCAAAGGCTACAAGTACCAAAGACCAAGTCCATTAAAGCTGCCACAGGGATGAACTATGCCCTGGTTCTCTGTCTCTCTCTCTCATGCCCACTGCATCTCCAAGGCAAGGCAAGGCAAGGCAAGGCAAAGCAAGGCCAGCAGGACAGATGCACGTAAGGTACCTGTTCTGCACCGGTTACCCGCTGCCTGCTGTCCAATCTGCCCCATACGAGCACCTTTTAATTCAATACAGATATTGCAGAATGATGGGCTGTATCAATCCACTCTCATTTTCTATTTAATGCCATAGCAGTGATACAAAGCAACCCGCATTCAAGTTAGACCACTTTTGTATCACCTTCAGTAAGAAGTTGGTCAAATAAACTTTTTTTTTTTTGAGTATCAGTCCTTGCACACAGTCTTGAATTTTTTTTGTGTACTTCTTGTTAGCAAGGTAGTGGGACATGCTAGCAAAGCAGTGTTGGTTGGGAGCAAGATTTCTGCCTTGCAGCAGTCCTCGTTTGGTATAACCAGTTTGGTGACATCACCAGGCAAATGTATGCATGTCAGCCCTCCCATCCTTAACCCCCAAATCCTGCGGCACATTTGAAGATGTACGTGATGCTGAGGATGCACTCTACAGCCTAGACAAGAAGTGGGTCTGCGGAAGGCAGATCGAAATCCAGTTTGCAGAAGGAGATCGGAAAAGTAAGTACTACCTTGGTCTTTGTTGAGAATTTAAGGGTATTTTTGGCACTTTCTTGTGTATGTCCAAAACAAAAAAACAGTTTTGGAGAATATGTATTGTCTGGTTTTGCTACCACAGCACCAAGCCAAATGAAGGTGAAGGTGAAGGAGCGGCAGCGACGTGGATCTCGCTATTCTGATCGTCATGATGACCGACGTCGTCGTTCCCGTTCCCGTAGCTATGATCGGCGGCGCTCACGCTCTCGCTCCCGCTCACGGAGCGCAGCACGCAGCCCACGCCGTGAACGTCGGCACTCCCAGTCTCCCCATGAGTACATGTCGCACTTTACATGCAAACAAACTGCAATTGGAACTTTTCCTTTTAAAATTTGAGAATCTGTTGCCTTGTAAGCAATTTCCTGCCATGGCAGAGGCCCATTTTTCCAATGTGCATTCACATTTACCATACATAACGAGGCGGATATGTAATGATGCTGTATGCATTGTTTCACAAATAGTTAACTCGATAATCCCACACTAAGTAGAATTTTAAAAGCAAGTCATTTCTTCGATTTAAGAAGAAATAAATAGTCCACAATGGGGGTTCACCCCACTTTTACATAAGAGCTTTGTGGCATTCACCCCCAGTCTTGAGGCAATTGAGACAGCCAGGTTGGGCCTGGCCATGTCTCACGAGCTCCTTTTGGCAGGGACTCTTTTGGGTCAAGTGATAGCTTGTGGGGTTTTGATTCCAGGTGCGTTGACCAAGCATCTCTCCTAGAGCTGTGGGGGTTATCATCCAGGGGCTGAACAGCATGAAGGAAGTTATTCCTGGACTGAAACCTCTTGGGAGCTGGCTCATGTTGAAAGGGTGGGTAATGAGCATCACATTTCTGTTTGGTTCTTTCTATTTGTGAGGAGACTGCCTTTCTGATTGGTGGTGGGGCAACACCACATATCAAAGAGAGGTCGTCCACTCGCGTTTGTTTAAGACATTCGGAAATAGCTCTGTCGGCCGTGTTAAAGACTGAATCCATCTTTGTAGCATGTGAGGAATGGCCTCACACAGGATAAGCCTATTTGGCTGCCGAATAGCACAGGGCAAGTGCAATACTTCATATGGTCCCTGGGTCTGTTCCCCATTTGGAGTTGGCCAGCTTCTTCAAGATGTTTCTGGCTCCTACCTTCTCCTGTGTCTTGACGACATAATCTTTATAACTCAGGTGGGGTCCAAGGTAACTCCAAAGTATATTGGTTTGGTGTTGTGAGTCGGTCTTCTTCCTTGCCAGCAGACATTCAGCTTTCGGTTTGTATCCCTGTTCTTCAAATGAAAGGCACTTTCGTAGTTGGTTAATCCAGCTAGTTTGTCAGTGAGGGTCTGTTCCACCTTTTCAAAGGGTTGATCCTGGGATGCATTTCAGAGATCATCAGCATACAGGGAACTTCAAGTATTTGGATGTATGTGTTGGTCATTTGTGGAGATATTAAACAGTAAGGGAGCAAGAACACTGCCATTACATAGTCCATTCTTATGTCTATGGCATCTGCGACTACCCATGAGGTCCACAAAGAAACGTTTACTGGCCAGCATGTTTTGAATTGTTCCTGTCAGTCTTGCTTCGTTTGTTATCTGGAATAACTTCTTGTTTTCTGGAAACAGGTAAACAAATGCAGCACTAGTTATCAGCCCTTTCTCATAGCCATCTTCAATTAATTGTGTGAGATTCAGGAGCTGACTCGTGCAGGACTTTCCAGATCTGAAACCTGCTTACTCAGGGAGACATGCTGATCCACAATGGCTAACTAGACTATTTAGAATGAGTCTTGAATAGCTTGTATGTGTGATAAAGCAGGGAGATGGGCCGGAAGCTCTTGGGATCAGTGGGATCATTTCCAGGCTTCAGTGTTGCCACTATTCTTGCTTGTCTCCACAATTTTGGGTTCTTGTTGGTACTCAAGCAGCTGTTGAGCATGTCTAGTAACCACTGAAGAGCTGGTGGTCCTCAGTGCTTGACTTATTCAAATAGGATGTCACGTCCGGCAGCATTGTTGCGGGTCATCACTTTGCCAAGTAAGAGTTCACTCATGGTGAACTGTCTGGTGAGGTTGAGTCCTCCTGGTCATCATCGGCAGACCTTGGAAGTTTAACTCTGCTTGGACGATGACCTGGGTTTCCTCGACTGTTCCTAAGGAGCTAGTGAACGACATGGTCTGTTGTGATCTCATACTGAGGTTGTGCTTTTGTGAAGTCATTTCCTTGCCACTTATTACATCACTCCTCTGATATGGAATTGATGTCTCTCCATTTTTCAGAGTATCATCCCCAAAGGGTTTAGTCTAGAAGCAGATGGTGTAATCCTTGTAGAGTTCCTTTGCATCCTGTGACAGTCCTGGGATGTAATTGGTCCGGCATCCTCTTGGGATATTGGAGTTCGAGGACCTTTTCATCATCTCCACAAAAAAACATCATTGTTAGCAGGGGAAGTTGGTAGGTCTTTGATTGCAGCATCCAGTTCTGCTGAGAATTTCTCCCAGTTTGCCTTTTTTAGGTTGAAAAGGCGGTGGAAGGGAACAGCATGAGGAGGAACCACTGCACAAAGTTTACTTCTAATGCGTTGGTGTTGGGAGTTTGGAACTTAGTCCAGGTCAATTTTCTCACATTGGTTAGCAATGTGGTTTGAAGCAAACATCACGTTCATTTTGAGCTGCGTCTCAATCTGCTGCTGTTGAAAGATCTTGGTAACTTTGTATCATGAATGAGGGACAGCTGTCTTACATCCAACCAGCTTTCAAATCATTCCAACATCATTTGCTTTGAGTATACCCAAAGTATACTATAGCTGTTGAAGTCACCGATCACCACATTTACAGAATCATCAGTAAAACCATCTGGGAAAGAGAACTGATGAGGTGGCTTGTAACCTACACTTACGGACATCCTCATAAGCTGCATGTTGAGGACTTCAGTGTTACCAAGTTCTGACATGGAGGACTTGTCAATAGCAATTCTGCTGCAGACAAAAACAACACTGCCATACTGATCATGTACTCTCTCTGTCACAAGTGTCATACCCAGGATCCTTGTGCATATATTTGAAGCTCCACGATGCGTCTCTTGTCGGCAAATAATTTATTTCTCAAACAGATCTGCCAGAAGATGTTGTTTGGCTGCTGAAAGACTTTCAACATTGGCTGCGATGATGTACAATGCTGGTCCTGAAAAGGAACCAAGTTTGCGACATTGTAGCTCACCGACATCTTGGGCTGGATTTGACAGTTGATTTATGTTTCGCACTCTCCAGTACAGATCAAAAAGTTGATAGTTGATAGGTAGGTGTAGCGTTGTAATTAGGATTCGCAGGCAAAAGCTAACCAGCGACCACGACGTGAACGCTCCTTTTGCCCTGACAAGGAGCCGTACACCAAGCTTACACCACATGAGGACCAAATTGTAAGTGCATCTTCAGTGTTAATGCTGGTTCTTTCTTTTACTTTTGACTCTGATACTGAGCTTTGTTCATTGGGAGTTGGGAATGGGATTTCCAATGAAACCTGAACTTTGCATAGCCTGTCTATTGGAATTTTTTTTAGCGTAGTGTAAATAGACCACTTTACTGAAGGTTTCATTTGTCCTGTTAGCAGAAGGATTTTTTTCCCCACACTTCTTGCACTGTTAATGTTGTTAAGGTTGAGCAACATGTAGTGACTTGTAAATAGGCCATTGGGAGTCATTGCTTTTGTCCTTTGTGAACTTCAATCATTGTTTCTTGTATTATTTTGTTTGTTTAGATTCTGTTGAAATATGATATGAACTCGTACAAATGCAAAAATTATACCTTTTGATGAATGTTAAATTTCAGGAAGTGCTGGTACGCTTCAAACTTTTCTGTAAAACTTGCTGTATTGTCGCGATCGTTTCAGCACACCCCCTCCCCCTCACCCCTGAAAAAAATTCAAGGTGAGGGAGCAAGATTCAAACGACTTTTTATTATTCCCGCGCTTTCAAAGAAAAGCGGGAATATTGTGATTGTTTCCACCGTCCGTCCGTCTGGACGTTCGTACATCCGTCTGTCTTACCCTGTAACTCCTCCTCCACCGTTTGAAATAGGAACTTGAAACTTTTGGACATAGTAGATATATGTATGGGGAAGTGCACAACACTTTCGGATTTTTGATATGACCCATAGGGGCCGGGCCAGAGGGGTTGGGGTCATGGGGGTCGATTAAAAAAAAATATTGTCATAGCTTTTTAAATCAAACATATTCATGAGTTATACATTTAACAACATATTTTGTAAACACATGAAGATCAGAGGGTGCTTGGGGGGGGGTAGGGGGTGCTTAGCGGATAGGGGGTCAAAATAACTCCTCCTACACCGTTTGAGATCGGAACTTGAAACTTTGGGACAGTAGATATATGTATGGGGAAAACACTGTCGGATTTTTGATCTGACCCCGAGGGGCCGGGCCAGAGGGGGTGGGGTCATGGGAGCTGATTTTTTAAAAGTATATTTACCATTATACTTGGTAAATTATTTTATAAAGAACTGACTTATGTGGCCACCATGAGTGACAAACAGTCAAAGGTTTTACTGTATTTATCTAATTGATTATGAATAATTATAATTAATATTATACACAGTTCATTCCTATAATTAAATTGATGCACAGTTCTATATTGCTGGACAGTGTTAAATTAATGTTTCATGAAATGTTGACATGCTTGCAATGACTTCTGATTTAGTAAACATAGTAAGTATTTGGTCATAAAGCACATCAAATAGAAAAGAATAGTCAATCCATTTTGCAAGATAAAATTTCACCTGGTGTTAATGGGACAAAGCATTGCGCGCGGGAATATGCGATGGTGTGCCATTGACAACGTAGTTCAAGTTGGCCTTGTAATTATATTAAACAGAAGGTTGAAAATTTAAGATTGTAAAATGACTCGTATGTATATGTATGTGCATATATATATATTGTTGTGGTTACCAAATTCGCAAACCACCATTCAGGTCCCTTAGGTGAGGTATCTCGGTAAGTGCATGTGTAGTTAGGCCCAAACCCGTTGTCTAGTGGGAATACATGTCATTTATACGTGCTGCGACTCTTCAGGATAGCCGTTTTTCTTTTACTATCTTTATTTTGGACCAACCGCCATGATCACAACCACAACATCAACCACCGACCACAACCACCGCTTCACCACAACCGCCACGACCTTCCCGTCACACCTCGCCACCGTAGCATCGCCACCGTTCTTGCCCCGCTGTGGGTACCGGTGTTGGACTCATGCAGAACGCGCGTCGAACAGCGTGTACAAAATCACGGATTTTCTGCTTCAAAAACGGATCAAAAACGACACACGCCCACTTTTTGCCGTCCAATCGGTGAGCGAGGGGCGATTTGGCCCCGCCTCCAGAACGATCGATATATGCAAATTTGTGGATCAAAAAGCCTTCACGCCCACTTTTTCTCGGGCCAATGGGGAGCGAGGTGAAAGGTCAAAGGGAGGGGGTCAAAGGCGAAGTTACGGGGGGATAAAAGGACGGTGTTGGTCAGTCAGAGTCGGTCGGAGAGTCAGCAGAACGCGGTCGGAGAGTCAGCAGAACGAGGGTCGGAGAGTCCAAAGAAGAGTCAGCAAAAGTCGGTCGGAGAGTCAAGAAGAGGAGAGTGGGAGTCAGCAAAAAGGGAACGAAGAGTCAGAAGAGAGTCGCAAACAAGAACGGGTCGGAGAGTCAAGAAGAGGAGAGTCGGAAGCAGAGGGTCAAGACTTCGCGGGCGGTGGAGCTGCTCGTCGTGTGCGTTGGAGTCGGAACGGAGGGGACGGAGCTGTGGAAAGGCGGCGACACCAGACGAGGGGGTGCTCGCGTCGTGCAGGAAGCTGCACCCGAGGGAGGCCGACAGCGCGACCTGGCCGAGGTGGAGACGCTCGTCGCACATAATAAAGATCCTCTATACCCCGAGCATCAGCAACCCCCTCCTGTTTCCCCCCGCGCTGAGATAGTGCGACCAAGGGGGCCCCGTTCCCACCCCCTACCAGGCACTGTCCACGAGGCCCGCGGGTTGCGGGGCCATCGCCGCTCCGCGTCTCATCACCAGACGGGTAGGCCCGACCCGGTCTCGGCCTCAGGCCTACCTCATTCTTGGGGGATTTCTTTTCCTTGGTTTTGGGTATGTGTTGTCGGCGCCGTCTGTGAAGTAGAATTGTATAAGTGTTGCCGTGTGCTCGGTAGTCGGTATTAGCTCTGCACTGTGTTTTCACTTTTATGTTTGCTTTTTGTGTAAATGGAATTGTGTTTTCTTTTTTTTGTGTGCATTTGGTGGAATTGTATTTGTGTGCTTCCCGTGTGCCGAGAATAAATGTGCTTTATTGTTGAACTGTTTCCCGCTTCGCTTCGTCTTTTCCTCCATTGAATCCCCATCTTGCTTCACGTAAAGGGTTGGTAGTGGGCTGAATACGCCAGATAATTAATCGAACCGTCGAGGTCGAC
>NC_140962.1:126367671-126375171 GCF_056783735.1 Eptatretus burgeri | reverse complement strand
GTGGGATACAAACTCATCGCCCTCCTCGCGGCACTGGTATCGGAGAACGGGAAAACGGGCTCTCCTGTCTCCAGCTAAATTCACGGGAATCGGTCCAGGGGTGAGAGGAGCGACCCCCGATTCCCACCAAATTACGAGCGAGCTAAATTAACCCTTTGCGAGAAGCAAGATGGCGTCTCAAGGCGAGCGGGAGCCGGGGGTATTAGAAATGGATGTAGAATGTGTAGAATCCATGGCTCAGGATGAAATCCCCATGCAGGAAATGTTGGTTGTACAGGAAAACGAACTCGCCCAACTGAAACCAGAGCCCGAAATAGGTGCGGCAGCGGCCGCGGTGTATGACACCTCCCCTCCCCCTCTCCACCAAAACCCTTCCCCGATCCCTGCCGAAACGGCTCACCCAAGCGCACCCGACATGGCCCAGCTATTCACCATGCTGGCAAAGATGAATGCGGATGCGCAACAAATGAATGCGGAAATGAAAACGAGGATGGATGCGAATACACAACAAATGAATGTGGAAATGAAAAACGAAATGAAAGGAATGAACAAACAAATGAACGAAAAGATGGATGCGAATGCACAGCAAATGAACGGAATGGAAACAAACATGAAGGAAGAAACTAAAAAGCTGCGGGGTGAGACGCAGAACATGGGCCGATGCCTGCAGGCGGGCATGAAGGCCATTAGCAGGGAGCTTAAAATGGCGACTCCATGTGTAGGAGCGAACGAGCTGGGAGGGGGTGCAACGGCTGACAGGCCCGCGGTGGAGGCGGGTGACAAAATAATTCGGGGGGCGTGTTGGGCGAGGGTCGTGACAGAAAAAGTGACGGTAACCGAGAGGGACAAACTAATTGGGGTAACGGAGACGTGCACGAGGGAGATAACAAGGGAAGAGACGGAAATAATAGTTGACAAGGGAGATAAAGGGTGAAGAGGTGACTGAGTTGGCAGAGACACGGGAGATGGAAACGATAGAGGGAAGACTACACGATGAAGACGGGGTAAGTGACGCGCACACACACACACGGAGGTAGTGGAGGATAATGGGGGTGAGCTCGCGGACTGGGTAGAGACCCGGTGCGAGCAGCTGGATGGCCTCCTCCAGGAACGAGGGGAGGGAGTATGCCCCCTTGAGGCGAGTCACGACCAGGTGAGTTCGGTCGTGCTTTGCGAGGTCGAGGGGAGGAGTGCTGTGGACAGGTGCACGGAGAGCTTGGGGGGTATAGAGGCCCCAGAGACCCTTGTGGGGACACGAATCCCCAGTGTGGTTGTCCCTGTGTGTGTGGTGCAAGGTGTGAGTGCGTCCCCGTGTGTGGAAGCGACCCCGTGTGTGAGTGGTGTGGTGGCGATTGTGCCGGAGTACGTGCTTCCCAGCACGCCGTGTGTAAAAGGGGCACCGCAAGTGGAAGAGGCCGTGTGTATGGATGAAACGGCCAGTGTGGATGAGGCACCAAGGGTGAGTGCCCCCGCGTGTGTGAGTGAGGCACGGTGTGTGGATGAGGCACCGCGGGCGACTGCCCCCGCGTGTGTAAGTGGTATGGTTTGTGTGAGGGAAATGGCACGAGTGGGTGAAAGGCCGCGAGTGAGTGGAGCCACGTGTGCGAGGGAGGTAGCATGCGTGAGTGAACGGCCGAGTGCAAGGGAGACCGTGTGTGTGAGAGAGCGGTATGTAAGGGAGATGTCGGTGGGCATGTGTGAACATGCAGCCGCGTCTCCCGGGGTGAATGTAATGGAATGGAGTGTGAGCGTCGTAACACGCAGGTGTGCGTGGGTCGAATGGCGACGACGACGGCGACAGAGGAAAGAAAGCCGGGTAGCGGCTGTAGTTGTTTCGGGGACCGTGCCGGGTTCACCCAGCAGCGAGCACGAGGTCCGTGCTGTGCAACGCACGAGGCCCCCACGTGCTCGCTTGCGAGAGTGAAGTCCCGGTCCGGAAACGCACGCGGTGGATTTGCCGATCCCACGGACGGACAAAGTTTAGGCAGGATTCGGATTTGGACCGGACGGGTTCTTCACGCGATCGTGTGTGTTAAGCTCCAACGGGCAAGGCACATGTGTTCGCGTGGGGAACCCCTCGAGACGTGGGGCTTGTGTTTTTTTTTTATGCGCACGGTGACGCCATGGCTGCACGTGGGGTTGGAATCCGGCAGGAGGGGTATCCCTGCCGGATGGTACCGTCCAAGGAGGGACGAGGTACACGTGCAGCTGCATGACGTCACGGGCAGGTGCAAAGTGCGCGAGCTGCGAGTTGCCGCGCTGGTGCTGCGCATGGAAAAAAAAAAAAAAAAGAACAGCAAGCCTCACTTTCGGGTGCACAGGATTCCTGGG
The DNA here is from genome assembly GCF_056783735.1 of Eptatretus burgeri. Lineage (NCBI taxonomy): Eukaryota > Metazoa > Chordata > Myxini > Myxiniformes > Myxinidae > Eptatretus > Eptatretus burgeri. The sequence continues at coordinate 126,372,840 of NC_140962.1, read as the reverse complement.
CAAGGGGTGGAAGACCCCCTTACCAGGGCACAGGATGGAAACTAGTTAGGGGGAAGGGTTAGCATAGCTAGACCGGCTCCATGGGGCAGGGGTAAGTCCTCATGGAGTCCGTGGAATGGATTAGTTAGCGAGATTTAGGTTGGGTAAATAATTTTTGGGACATTTGAGACAGTGACTGACAGTGAGTGTGTAGAGGGGACGTAGTTTAGCTACGTAGTGTTAAAAGGAACGTGCTGTAGTTTAAGGGACGACGTGGGAGCACGAGTTAGTTAGGGGATGTAGTTAGGAGGATGGCAGAGTTCAGCGGTGTGTGTGTTGAAGAGTTGGTGAGTTGTGAGGTGAGTACTTGTTGAGTGAGTGAGGCCAGCGGGTCTGTGTGAGTGGAGCGAATGGGGGAATGCATGGTGCGATGAGTGATTGGGGGGAGGAGTGACTCCCGCCCAAGGGATCCCGGGGTCAGTGTAGACTGAGTTAGGGGGTTAGTCAAATTGAAAAATGGAGGTTGTTTTGTTGTTGGTGGGAGTGTAGGCTCGGAACCCGTTTGGAGGGGTGCAGGAACCCTGTTGACGGGCTGGGAGCGTGGCTGCGAAAGGTGAGTATCACTGAGTGGGTACCCCGGGCACCAGGCTAGTCGGCCGTGGTAGGCCAAGGGCCCATGGGGGGCCGGGATAGCGTCGTGGGCACGGGTGCGCCTGCTTGGTGCGGGGGCCCGGGGCGCCATTAGCCGCGTGGGCAGTGTTGTGGGCACGGGTGACCCTCGGAAAGGGGCCTGGGAAGCCAGCCTGCCACGTGTGCGTTTCAGGGGAGGTGCCATGGGGGGCACTCCCCGGTGTTAGGGAGCTGGTAGGCTCGGAGGCAGTGTAGTGCCCGGGGGTGCCATAGCGGGAGATTCGGCAGAGGGTCGTGCCTGCCAAAGGGAGCCACGTGTCCCAGCCATGAGACCGTGTGAGGGCACGGAGAGAAAATTGGGGGGCGAGGCCCGAAATTGTGAGGACACCAACACAGGCGACGGGAATCTGGGTTGTTCGAACCAATAGTTTAAGCGAGAGGCGTTTGTTGAAGCCCCGGGGTAGTTTAACAGTTAAATGGTTAGGGTAGATTAGGAGATGTACCCCTCCGCACCATCCATCCCCTCGCTCTCGTTGTGGGCCGCTGGACCCACTTTGGTTATAGATCGCCGAACTCTGGGGAGGCCATTCTGAGGCTTGAGTTGGGCCTCGACACAGGACGTTAGCTCTCCCTTATTCCCCTCCGGGAAGGGAACGTAGGGGTTGGGAGTAGGCTAGGTGACAGGATAGGTTAGCCGAACAAGGACAGTACAGGGGGTTAGGGGACGATTTATAGTGGGGAAGTAAAAAAAAAATAAAAAAAAGTAAGTTGGGGCTAAATTGGGGTTTGACAAATTAAGGGAGTGGGTATGTACAGTGACAGGCAAAGGCGATAGGTGGGAGGGAGACAGGTAGGTAGGTCCGAGCCCGCCTTCTGAGTGGCCAGCACCACCGCACTCCCTCCACCAACCTCCACTGAACGGCAAAGGCTGGCCAGCTTTATCCTCTGGCTGCGTTGCTGCAAGGCAAAGGCCGGCCCACTTCATCGGCAGCTGTTGTTTTGCTGCAAGGCCTGTGCCGGCTGGATCGTCTGCAGCTGTTTTTCTTCAAGGCCCGTGCCGGCCAGTTCGTCTGCCGGCTGTGTTTGCCTGCAGCGGCCTTATTCTGCAGGCTGTGTTTGCCTGCTGCCTTTGCCATGCCATGCCCACTGCCCCTGCTCACCAGCCCCCGTTCAATTTTTGCTTTGCCCCCCCTGTTCATTGCCATGTGCGCCAGGATCAAGGCAACAGTTTGCAAGCTGCGAGAACTGCCCTGATGGCAGCTACAACACGGGCCTGCACTGGCGGCCGGTGCACCGTGTTTGTGTTCATCCATCCATTCGTTGTGTTCATTGCGTGTGCCACTTGAGCTGGCACGGAGACTGCATTTGTGCAGCCCATGCACCGTTGTGGTTCACTGCGTTCAGTTCAAACCATTCATCCATCCATTCGTTGTGTTCATTGCGTGTGCCACTTGAGCTGGCACGGAGACTACGTTTGTGCAGCCCTTGCACCGTTGTGGTTCACTGCGTTCAGTTCAAAAGGGAAGACCTTGGACTGCGTGTGAGCAGCCGGCCACGTTCCCTGTCACCTGCATTGTTTGAGTCAGAGACTGCATGCGAGCAGCCTGGCTCCCTGCTAACTGCTTTCTTTTTGCAGAGTTCATTGATCCTGGGCCATGGTTTAGTGTAAAATTTGTAAGTTAAGGTTAAGATGTACTGTAAATATGAGTGCGCCCCCAGCATGTCTGTCCTAGCGCCGGCAATTTTATTTAAGTCGTCCGTGTGAGTGAGTTTGTTTAGGTAGTTACTCAGCCCTCAGGTTATTTATTTTGGGGACACGAATACCATGAATGTCGCACTCAGGGATCCGTAGGTAAAATGTACTAGGGGAAAACTACACATGATGGCACACGAAAATTTGACGACTCAGGACGAGTCTGTAAAAAGGGGAGGGGGTAGTGTTGTGGTTGACGAAATTCACAAACCACCATTCAGTTCCCTTAGGTGAGATATCTCTGTAAGTATATGTGTAGTTCGGCCCAAACCCGTTGTTTCGAGGGAATAAATGTCATTCAGTCGGGCTGCGACTCTTCAGGATAGCCGTTTTTCTTTTACTATCTTTATTTTGGACCAGCCGCCATTACTACCACCACCAACCACGTCTCAACAGCCATCACATAACAACCACCAACCACAACGCCGCTTCACAACAACAGCCACGACCTTTACTGTCACAACTCGCCACCATCGCATCACCACCATTCTTGCGCCACTTGTGGGCACCGATACTGGACTCGTGCAGGGCGCGCACCGAGCAGCGTGTTCAGAAACATCACAGACTTTCCGAAGAAAACGGATCAAAAACGACTCACGCCCACTTCTGTTCCGTCCTATCGGTGAGCGTGGGGCGATTTGGCCCCGCCTCCAGGGCGTTGGAGTGTGGTCGCAATATGCAAATTCATGGATCAAAAAGCATTCACGCCCACTTTTCCTCGGTCCAATGGGGAGCCAGTTAGAGGTGAAGGGTCGGAGCTAAAGGGTCAAAGGTGAAGGGGCGAAGCCACGGGGCATATAAGGGGCCGCGTTCGTCAGTCGAGTTGGGTTGGGAGTTCGCGGAGCCAGTGAAGAGTTGGGACAAGTCAAGAGAGGAGACTGAGAGGGCGATTGGACGGAGCTGTGGAGAGGTGGCGGCGGCGAAGGCGGTCGAGGGGGTGCTCGCGTCGGATTCGGGGAGCTGCGGAGGGAGAGGCCGGCGGCACGACCGAGGTCGTGGTGGAGACGCTCGTCGCGGGACCCGAGACAGGGAGATATCCTCCATCCCCCGAGCATCAACAACCCCCTCCTGTTTCCCCCCGCGCTGAGATAGTGCGACAAGGGGGCCCCTTTCCCACCCCCTACCAGACACGTGGCCCGCGGAGTTGGGGCGCCACCGCCACTTTGCGTCTCATCATCAGACGGGTCGGCCCGACGCGGTCTCGGCCCCAGGCCCGCCTCATCCTTGAGGGTGGTCCTTTTCTTTTGCTTTGGGTATATGTGTTGTCGGCGCCGTCTGTGAAGTAAAATTGTATAAGTGTTGCCATGTGCTCGGTAGTCGGATAGCTCTGCATTGTCTTCTTCTTTTATATTTGCTCTTTTGTGTAATATTGTGTTTCTTCTTCTATTACATTTGCTTTTGGTGTAATTGTATATGAGTGCTTTCCGTTCATCGCGAAATAAATGTGCTTATTGTTGAACTGTTTTCCCGCTTCGCTTCGTCTTTTCCTCTATTGAATCTCCATCTTACTTCACGTAAAGGGTTGGTCGTGGGCTAAAAAGCCCGATAATTAATCGAACCGTCGAGGCCGACGATAACACCGCTCGGTTATCCCGATAGCACGGAACGGGTCGCTTAAAGTGGCCCGTGTCCGAAGTCGACCTGCGGCGAGGTGCGATCGCCCGGTCTACCCTCCGTGTGGGTACTTAGGTAGGTCAAATTTGGCGAGCAACCCTATCCCACGCGGGGGGGCGATTGGCACGATCGTGGTGAGGCCGAAAGGTCCACCCGTGACTGGTTCCCTGCGTTCGTCCGAGAGGGTCACGACGGGATTGTCCGTCCGGTGGGCGACGTGCCGCGATTCGAGTTACGTGGCCGTTCGCACGCCGGCGGGCGCGAATCCGCAACAAAATATATATATATATATATATATATATATATATATATATATATCTATATATATATATATATATATATATATATCTATATATATATCTATATCTATATATATATATATATATATATATATCTATATATATATATATATATATATATATATATATCTATATATATATATATATATCTATATATATATCTATATATATATATCTATATATATATCTATATATATATATATATATATATATATATATATCTATATATATATATATATATATATATATATCTATATATATATATCTATATATATATATATATATATATATATATATATTGTTGCGGATCCGGGGTGGAGGGTTCTCGGACGAGCGCGTCAATCGCCGTCTGTACCCAGTTTGGGTTTTCGCACCCAACCACCGCCGTCTCCGGGGTTATAACGCCGGCTGGCTCGGCACAGGCCTTGGGTCACGCGTCTTCAATCGTGATACCAACGTACTCCTGGACCTTACCAGTTGGGGAAATAGACCCCGGTTACAGACTGGTTTTGTCAGATGCCGAGCGTTTTCTGCCAGTCTGTAACCATTTTGGTTTTATATACCAATCGAACGGATCGTTCCTCGACGTGACACAAATTAATCCAAAGCGGCAACTTCATACGAATCAGCCAGATTTATTGGGGAACATCAGGGAACACAACACAAGCAAAATATTCACGACAATGTTTTTATCAATCTATAACCCATCCTAACTAGGGAACTACGGATTACGGGTTTTGAAGGGGTCCCTACCGATATATACCTTAAACAACATGCAGACGAGACATAGACAGCAAGCAGACAAGACAGAGTACTTGGTGATGTTTCATGGACGAGAGGAAAGTGTCAAAAGCACGAATGACGCTCGTAACAAGCCGATGTCCACGGATTCGC
>NC_140962.1:126330171-126362671 GCF_056783735.1 Eptatretus burgeri | reverse complement strand
TGAAGAAGCGAAAAATTCTCATATCCGGATCCAGATCTTCACCACAATCGACTGTTATTCAGGAAGTTTCCTGATAGTTATTTTTTCACTTTAATATGACTGTCATATGAAGTGCTAAAATGGTACTCTTAAACTGAATGGGAGATGCAACATTGTTTATGATTTTAGTGGTATTCTGCATTGATTCAAGTTGGCAAAATGCTGGACTCTGACATCCTTATTACAGGAAAGCGGCAAAATGTCTGTTGTTTCTCTGCATTTTTTTTTCATTTACAAGTTGAAGAAGAAAGCTGGAATGTGGTCTCTCTCTGTGTCGGTCTCTAACTGGCTTGGCTGCCTCTGGTGCCCATTGATCTGGGTAGTGCAGAATCTTTTCACACCCAATCCAAATCAAATTCTAGGTCTGATGAGCACCCAATGAAGGTGGCTGGCACATACATTGGCAGATTTCAAAAACAAACCGTGGGATCTTTAACATCTAACAGGTAGGACATAACTTGATGTCCATTTGCAGGGGTGGCGCACTCATTGACATAGCGTCCTGCCTGCAAAATGCTCGGAGTGGCCGTTTTGTAGTTTGTTCTGGAATCACCCAGACGAGACTGCCCTTAAACGTGAATATGCTGCGTCTTAGCTACCTTGTCTGTCCCCGAAAGGTGGTAGGTTGTGAGGCACGCTTACTTGTTTGCAAGTTTTATTTTGGTTGTTGAAAATCTTTTTTTCATGCACCTCTTTGCTACTTTTGAGACTGAAGGCCAATCATAACGCAATCAAAGTTAATTTGAGTAAACATGTGTGCGTAACTTTGTATAGCTTGGTCCAGTGATAGCTTTCTTGCAGTTTGGAGTTCTTCGCAAGCAAAAGGAAAAAAAATCTCTGTTGCTAGTGAACAAATATTTAGAAAGACAAAAAGTTACCACGATTTGGAATGTTGATCTAAAACCTGCATTGGAATTGTAAGTCACTTGTGGAGAAAATATTCTCACATATCTCTTATTTCCAGAATGTTTACTTGCATATGCTGGAGGTTTTTCTTTTCTGTTTGTTTGTTTGTTTACTGGCAGTCTGAGTGGCATTGATTTTGTCAACTCTATGCCCAATCAAGAACACTGGAAAAATCTCTTGTGACCATATTAAGTGGATATTAAAGGAAGTCTAAGAAGAAGATTTACTTATTTACTTACAAATCGTTTGACCTTGCCTGATGATGTAAATTGAATTATTGGCATTATGGATTCTTTGCCTTTCTTGAGAAAGGGGTTAAGGTGTGGTGGTGGAATAATTTCATGAAAAGTGGTGCAAATTTAGTTGCAAAAAAAAAAAGGTGGATGGGGGAGGGGGGGAAGTAAAAGTTCCACAATTGTCATTGGTGGATCCATGCCTACAAAAATTCAGTCCATCTTTGAATTTGATTCCCTCAAATTGTTTGTGATATAATTGCACATGCTGTCTTTATGGCAGGGTTTTGAATGTGTGCGTGTGTTGCAGATCTCGCCGGCGCCATCGTTCTTACAGCCGCTCTCGTTCATCGTCTTACGGAGACACTGGCCGACGACAAAAGGCTGGCCGTCCTCGCTCAGCTTCCCGTGAACGTTCTGGCTCTCAGTCCCCATCTCCAACAGCTCGTCGACGTTCGGTATCCTCACTTCATTGGCAGGGATCTCGATCGTCCTCTCCCGTTGTCCAAGACAACTCTCCCAATGTCCTGGCTAATAAGTAGATGATGGGGGTTGATGCAAGGATAAAACCAGAGATGTTTTGTTTGTTACAGTTGGAGGCCTGGTCATCCCTGCAAGTTATGGTTTTGATTTTTGCGTTTGAGTCATTTGTAAAGTCAGGTTTTGGATCTGGTGTTCGGATGTGAACAGAATTTGACGTCACAATTGGTTTGACTTGATACCACCCTGACCTGCTTCGCTTTGTTTTTGGGTTTGGGCTCACACTTGGTATTGGAGATTAAAATTTGAGATTCAAAACATGTTCACAGGCTTTCAGCCTGCCCCCTTCCCCTCCCTCTCTCCAACATTTTCATTGATTATTTGGAGTATATATTGTTTCTGCTTTTTTAAAGTTGTATTTTGTGTTTACTTTGTCATTAACTTTTATCTGTTTTGTACAATGTGATTGTTTAATTTCTGTTTGGCCTTTCCTTCTTTCTTTTCCTTTCACCTTCCCTTCCCTTCATTCCCTTTTTCTTTTTCTCCCCTGCTCGCTCTTGTCCCTCTACTCTTCTCTACTCTCTCCTTTTCTCTCTCCCTCTCTCCTTTTCTCTCTCCCTCTCTCCCTCTCTCCCTCTCTCCCTCTCTCCCTCTCTCCCTCTCTCCCTCTCTCCCTCTCTCCCTCTCTCCCTCTCTCCCTCTCTCCCTCTCTCCCTCTCTCCCTCTCTTCGTCTCTTCCTCTGTCCCCTGTCTCATCTCTGTCTCCTCTCTGTCTTGTCTCTGTCCCTCTCTCCTCTCTCTCTCCCCTTTCTCTCATCTCTCTCTCCTCTCTATTTCCTCTCTATTTTTCCAATCTTTCTTTTTCTCTCCTCTCTCTGCCCTCCCTCCTCTGCCCTCCCTCCTCTGCCCTCCCTCTTGTTCTCCCCAACCCTCTCCTTTTTTTTCTCTTCTTTTCTCATCCATGTGAAATGCCCATGGAATTTTTGTTATTTGGATAATATGCAGTGAACTTGTCGCTGTTGATTTCAGAAAGATTTGTGCTTGTATTTGGAGCAAATCTCGGATTTGCAGTTTTATTTTCCACTTGTTGCAAGATGCTTGTGCAATTTGCATTAATAAAAATTTCCCTTCGTTTTTTTTGTTTTTTTTTCCATCCTGTATGAAAGCATTTTGATCAAGTCCTTCCACTGAGTTTCTGTGGTTTTGTTTTTTGTAATCGTGTATAAAAGTTTTTTTTTTTAATTGCCTTTAATATCGGCATTTGAGGTGTTTGGTTACCGAACGGCGAGCTCGTGCTTGTTCAAGCCATCCGGATGTTCCTTATGAATGGGGTGCTTGCTTGAGTAATGAAGCCATTTGGTGAGCACTACATTTCTACAAGAAACGTGGTTGCAACATATCCCTTATGTTCTGGACGCCTCATCTTTTGGAGTAAATTAGCCAAAGTTATTTCTGTGCAACGTGCTTTTTGCACAGAATCATGGCCAATTCGTTGTGTAAAAATGCGAGAACTTTTGTCATCAAAAAGCTGTTCTCAAGCGATTGCAGAAACAGTCGTTGAAACGTCATCGAATCCCAAATGTGAAATCATGAACTCCGAGATCTTTGTTTCGGCGATGAGCATGCTGTAAAAGTAACGTGGTGGTGGTCGTACGGGGTAGCTATCATTTTTCTTGAAGCGCGACTGTGTCGCTGATGCAGTGCCTCTCTACCAGTACACACACTGGAACTGGTACTCATTTCGCCGACCTCGGAAGGATGACGAGCTGAGTCAACCCCCGTCTATTAATTCAGTGGCCGACGGGGCTTGAACTCAGGACCCAAGGATCCCAATCCGCCACCGAACCACTGAGCCAACACCAGGCTGTGTGAAAGTAATCACCTTAACGGTGACGATTCCCGCGGTGTATAGTTCGAGAGTTGCTGTATTCTAGCTTTCCCCCCACCCCCCCAAAACGTTTAAATTTACATTATACGTTTTTGATATTTGTTTTTCAGATCAGATGATGTGCTTGTTGATTCAGGCAACAAACTGAAATCTTTATCCATCAGGTTTGGTTTGTAAAGTTTTAAAATAAACGGGAGAAAGTTGCAGTGATTGGTTTATTAACAGAATCCAACGGACGACATTATTATCCCAAGGTAAGTTTAGGTTTGTTGTGCGGTGTTCAACGAGTTAAAACGAGTTGTACGGCTTGGCGTGTCAAGCTCCACATTACAGGCCGTTACTTCACCTGGGCCGCAGGTACGTTGAAGCCGGTGTACCGCTGTACCGCTTTCCACACGACCATGTGGCGAGTCATCGATTCGTTCGTGGGTTTTTTTTTTTTTTAACTGTTTCAGTGTTTGTCTCTCTCTCCATTGCGCTTGTATTAGCACCTTTCATCTGATGTTTGTAAGTTCGCGTCCGTCGCCCTCACCTTAAGTTCCCTCATTGCGTCCAATCAAATCGAGCCGGTTAAAAAGCACCACCAGGTGAACGTTAACTTCTGACGAGTTGTGCTTGTCAATTCAGCCACTGTAACAACACTTATTTTCGTGTAACATTTAAATGTTGCATTTTTCTCTGGAAAGGTCGAGGTTCGTAAAAAAAAAAAAAAAAAATTAACAACGCCGGTAATAAAAACCCGGGAATTCATATTTTCGCGTCACTTTCGGGACAGGAAAGGTGCTTTGACAACGCGGTGCAGCACCCGCAGGATTATCCAAATGACGTGTGCGTACGAAATGAGCCTTCTGCGCATGCGCTGTGGACGACGCGTTTTCAGTGACTGTTTGTTTCTCCCCTGAGGGAACTTTTAATATCCCGTTGCTCGGACGACATCCGATTCAAATCGTCTTTTTCACGTAATTCTCATCATTTAAACGAAAGACGGGCAATTTCAGGATGGTTTATTTATTTGTATGCTCCCTGTCGCTGCTTGGCTGCATCATTATTCTGGGTGTGGCGACTGTGCCGCTGATGCAGTGCCCTTGTTATCAGAAACCTGGTACTCATTTTTCCGATCCCTGAAGGATGACGGGCTCAGTCGATCCACCTGGTGTAAAGTGAACGGAATGATCAAGGCTTGAACTCGAGTCACGAAAAAATTATAGGACTAGCCGGGAGGCGACGATGGTTCGCGGGCATTATTGAGGAAGCCCTCCCGTAAAAACACATCTCTTCCGTAAAAATTGACCAAATCGAATCGGATTTTTTAGCTCGCCTGTTCGAAGAACAGAGAGCTATAGCGATACTCCCGGCGTGAGCGTGAAAATGTTAAAGTTTTTGGTGCAAGTTATTTAGAAGCTTGCCATTCATTTGATATGCGTACTCGGATACTGATATTTGGCATGGAGGTTTCTTTGGTGTATACTATTGGTGTAGTGAAGTTGGAATTAAAAAAGAATTTAATTTTTTTTTTTTGACCTGTTTTGAACTTAACTTTTTTTGTAGCACATCAACGTTAAAGTTTTTGGTGCAAGTTATTTAGAAGCTTGCCATTCATTTAATACTATTAAAGGTGCCCATCTTGGACGGGCGTCACTGGCAACATATGGTAAAAGACAGATAGCATGAATGTATTTTAAACAATATATTATATCATTTTTATCCATTGATTATCATTCAGGCTTCCCCCTTCGACTGTCCCGCAGTAGCTCCACTTCGATGACATTACCACGTAGTTTCGTGACTACACAACGTGTACCATTCGTGAGTTCCGGAGGATCCATAGAGCGCATAAAAATTACAGGGCACCCTACTTTAAAGTGATCCAAAAGGCCGGATCAGTTTCGTCTACATATTCATATCTTGTAGATTTTAGCTGATTCTGAAACTGTTAACAGCATGTCGATTGGATGGTTCTGTGATTTTCTACGGTAGAAAACAGAAGTACGACTTAAGCCTGTACGCCACTATGCAGAGACCCGAGGACCTAATATTTCACAACAAACTAAAAACTCACAAAATTTGAAGATATTTTAAATAAACAATTTATTATAATATCAATTAAATATAATTTTTATCCATCGATAATTAAATTTGAATTGTTCTGTACAGCTATAGTTCTCCTGGGATCTGTGCATCCATCCACGATCTATGTTCTAATGAAGTGCAGTAGGAATAATAAAAACAGCACCGTGCGGGAGTGCAGGTCCAAAGCTCTCGGAAAAGTCCAAAGCTCCAAAGCTCTCGGAAAACCTTAAAATGCATCATGATCGGTTTGATTGTGAACAGATATACAGAGGGACGGACATCGAGACCGGTTTTATTAGGTCATCATGAGGGTACCGCTTGATATTACGCATTGAAATAGAGATATGAATACTCAAGTGAGTTTATTTTATGTCTATGATTGATAGCTTAGTGACAGCTCAATAACATGAGCAATTTGCTATGCCGTATAGTGATTAATAATAACGTACTCTACAAAAGGTTTTACGAACTCATCTTAGTGGTCCTCTAAAAAATGGGAAACATTTTTATTTCTTTTTTTGTGTAATAATTCCTCCCATTTTGCAAATGGAGAACATGAACTGTTTAACTCCCATAATCATCAAAACAAATTTTGAGGGGCCTCTTAAGGAAGACAATAATATCATCTATATTAATATTTTGGCACGCCCCTTTTTTTGTTCCACCATCAGATTTTCCACCATCAGATTACTATATATATATATATATATATATATATATATATATATATATATATATATATATATATATATATGTCAAAGATTGTTTCATTTCATGCAGTAACAAAAATCTGATGGTGGAACAAAAAAGGGGGCGTGCCAAAATATTAATAAAGATAATAAGATTTAATGACCATAATCATCAAAATGAATTTTGAGGGGCCTCTTGAGGAAGACAATAATATCATTACTATATATGTCAAAGCTTGTCTCATTTCATGCAGTAACAAAAATGTGATGGTAGAACAAAGAAATGGGCGTGCCAAAATATTATTTAATTAATATGTGTACTAGGATGCTCATATTTGGCATGGAGGTTCCTTTGGGGTATATTATTGACTAGTAAAGGTGCCCGTCTTCGACGGGCGTCACTGGCAACATATGGTAAAAGACGGATAGAATGAATGTATTTTAAACAATATATTATATCATTTTTATCCATTGATTAATTATCATTCAGGTTTTCCACTTCGATGCCATTACCACATAGTTTAGTGACGACACAACGTGTACCATTCGTGAGTTCCGAAGGATCCATAGAGCGCATTAAAATTACAGGGCACCCGACTTTAAAGTGATCCAAAAGGCTGGATCAGTTTCGTCTACATATTCATATCTTGAAGATTTTAGCTGGTCAGAAAGTCATGTTTTTGTGAAGAAACTATGGCACATGGAAAGTGCAAATTAGTCAGGTATGAACTCAACTGTTTTCTCCCCAAATGGAGCGTGATTCTTTGAGCCGAACTCATCTTAGTGGTCCTCTAAAAAATTGGAAACATTTATTTCTTTTTTGTGCAATAATTCCTCCCATTTTGCAAATGGAGAACATGAACTGCTTAACTACCATAATCATCAAAACGAATTTTGAGGGGCCTCTTAAGGAAGACGATAATATCATTACTATATATGTCAAAACTTGTTTCATTTCATGCAGTAACAAAAATCTGATGGTGGAACAAAAAAGGGGCGTGCCGAAATATTAATATAGATAACTCCCATAATCATCAAAACGAATTTTGAGGGGCCTCTTAAGGAAGACGATAATATCATTACTATATGTGTCAAAGCTTGTTTCATTTCATGCAGTAACAAAAATCTGATGGTGGAACAAAAAAGGGGCATGCTGAAATATTAATATAGATGTAGTGAAGTTAAAATAAAAAAATAATTTCAATTTTTTTAAATTTTTGAACTTAACTTTTATGTAGCAGATCAACGTTAAAGTTTTTTCCTTTCTAATGTTTTTATCTACCACACGATTTTTTTTTACTGATTACAATATACAAATACATATATTGCTTTAAAATTATTTGGATCAGACTTTACTGCAATGCTTTATAAAAAATATTATTAGACTCGTCTTTTAAAAACGATATATGTATAAACAGGTGAGCATTGGGTGGCTTTGACACCAACTCTGGTTATATGTTGTACTTATGGACATTATGCACAGCTTCTAGGAAATGAAATTGCGAGAAAAAAATTAAAGAAAAAGTTCAAATGGGTGTGGCTCCGCCCACAAGGGGCGTGGGACGCCCCTCATACAAAAAGACACCCAGACCATGATATCTAGCTTGTGTCCAAGTTTCATCAAGATTGCATCAAACGTCACGGAGCTATGCTCTGGAGAGAGAGTCACAGACAGACAGACACACAGACTCAACGAAAGTAGTGGTCACTGCTGGCGCTCGCAAACCAAAATACGAGAAATATCTGTGGATGAGAGCTGTCGAGTTCCTTCCTATCATTTCCTGTTAATACAAGAGTAGCAGAACACACACACACACACACACACACACACACACACACACACACACACACACACACACACACACACACACACACACACACAAACACACAAACACACAAACACACAAACACACAAACACACAAACACACAAACACACAAACACACAAACACACAAACACACACACACTTTCGTAATAGATGCAAAAATCCAATATAATTTCTCTTGTGTCCCTTAAATCAAACCAACTATATAATAGCTTCCTCCTCAAACATGAATAATCTAATGTGTTCCTAATCTTGTGGCACATGGCCACATTAATGTGTTGTGTGCTGTGTGTGACACTAATCACGCCAAAACTACTGCACCAATTGCTACCAAATTTGGCACATGGCCCAAGTTAGACCGTTTCTTTCTTTGTCTATCTATTCTTCTTGCAAAGGAAAAGGCATCAAAGTGAGATTTTGATGTGTCTGAAATTGAAAGTTTTATGAGACGTTCTTAACTGTGTTTGTCTGTTTTTTTTTTGTTTTTTTGTTTGTCTGACCTTAAGAAAAATATTGTGGTAAAAGAAATTTAGCAGTTTCAAGTTTTGTGCTTTTTATTTTTTTCTACAAAACATGTTTTTAAAACTCGAAGTTGGCAATTTTTTGGGGGGGGCAATTCGAAATGCAAGTAGCTGGCTTTGCCTTGGGCGCAAAATAGTCTGGCGATATCCCTGGTTAGACCTTATTGTAAACACGCGCTACTTGGTTTCATATGTAGTTAGGGAGGGTGATGGGGTAGGAGGAGGCAGAGGTTAGGGTGGGATGAGGGAGGGGAATGGATGGTGATGAGGAAGGGATGTGGAAGGGGTGGGAGGAGGAACCTGGCAATGCTGGACACCCCTGCAAGTATTAAATATAATCATCGTTAGTAGGGAAAGAATACTGGTTCTGGCTCACTTTTCCCCATGTAAATGAATGGGGGATTTTCAGCCATGAAATTTTTCTTTTTTTTCCCCTAAAAAAATAAATCCCCTTTTTCGCCCAAGGTATATTTATTTGTCTCCCCTTTTAACCTGGAGCCTGGTGTTGGCTTAGTGGTTAGGGTGGCAGCTTGGGATCCTAGGGTCCTGAGTTCAAGCCCCGTTGGCTGCTGAATTAACACCAGGGGGTTGACTCAGCCTGTCATCCTTCCGAGGTTGGCGAAATGAGTGCCAGTGTACTGGTCCCGGTGTATGCCCCGGTTAGAATAGGTGTACCATATCCCTGTGTGTCGTAAGAGGCGACCAGGGTTGGCGTCAGGAAGGGCATCCGGCCATAAAACATTGCCTCAAGAAAAAGCCAAACCCCTGCACAGCAGGGAAAAATGGCTGTAAAAACGGTCATTTTTTTATTTCCCCTTTTAACCTAGGGGCTCTCTATTCAAATAGCCCATACAACAAGATAAAGATTTGTTAAAGGTGATTCTAAAGAAATATCTGAAATGTCTAAGCCCCGGGACACTCTCTATTCAAATAACCCATACAACAAGATAAAGATTTGTTAAAGGTGATTCTAAAGAAATATCTGAAACGTCTAAGCCCCGGGACACTCTTTATCAAATAACCCATACAACAAGATAAGGATTTGTTAAAGGTGATTCGAAAGAAATATCTGAAACGTCTAAGCCTCGGGGCACTCTTTATCAAATAACCAATGCATATTGTTTAGCTCACTCATTGAACCTATAAACATTTGTTCATTCTCAAATTCCTTCAATAGTTTAATTTTCTTTGCACAATAATCCCCATCTAAAATATTGAAAAACAAAACATTTGAATCTTTATATTTTTTAAGATACCCCTTTTGTGCCATTACGAAATGATAAACTTCTCTTAATGATCTCATTTGGCCACCTCCTAAGTTGCATATCATTTTGATATTGTAGTAAATTATTTTTCCATTGTTCAATTGATAACCATCAAATTATTCAGTCCATTCAAACATATTTATTATTTTCTTTACATCCTCTAACTTATTGGTTTTTAAATTGATTCGCATATTTGTTTTATTTACCTTTGTTTTAGATATTTTTTCAATAAGACTTATTTGATATTTTTCACATTCATTATGTTTTCCATTTATATACCAAGACAGATTTTCTCCACTCTTTAGTTTGACTAATACTTGGTTCGACCATTTATATATTGTGAAAAACGCGGCGGTAGCCCTTAAAAACCCTAACCCATCTTCCCATCGTTAAAACTTGTGTCCATATGGAACACAATCTATTCTATTCACTCTATCATACAATACCCATATGGAACACAATCTATTTTATACACTCTATCATACAATATCCATATGGAACACAATCTATTCCATTATCTAAAATAAATCTCTTATCATCAAAGGCTCCTAATGCCTTTTTATTTACTTCTTCACTATATATCTTATGTTTATAACTTCTTATTGTATTCATTTTCCTATATTCTTCTTTCTTATTCATCAAACAATTATAATAATTTCTAAAAGTTATTGATTTCTTTATTACATATTTCTTTATTCCCTTTAACCTTTTATCAATCTGATCACCATACTTATAAGCATATGCCTTTGCTCTCAATCCAATAAACTCACTCATTACTTTTCCACCCAACTCATCCTTAAACTTGCCAATAACCTTTTCATTCTTTTTGAAAATAACTCACTCTTCTTACTAAAATTACTTGTATCATATACTCCAATGTTTTTCTTCATATCTTTATAAACATCGTCAGTTTTTATATCTAGAATAAAACTATCAGTGTCCATATACAACAATGAAGCATTTTCACCATACTCTTTCTTTAAATCATTATACAAATAATCATACATCAATATCTTTGATAAATCAAGAACTGCTGTTCCAATATAAATTGGTTTATCCATGACAATACTTTCCTTTTTCATATGAATAGCAGAAAAGTTCTCTGAAAAAACCTCTTCTCTCTCAAAACTTGGTTTATTTATCAATCTCGAAGCTTCTTTCCAAGATGTTGCAAATCTAATGTTTTGCCTGTTTCTAACATTCTCCATTGTCTTTCCAAAGACAGCATTATTCATCAATTTATAGAATTCCCCTTCAAATTTTACTTTTGTATTTGTTCTCATATCTGTATTGAATTTAATATACTTTTTCATCCAAGGACTTTGTTTAAATTTTAAAACTCTATGAATTTTAGCTACTCTCAACCCAGCAGATAAATATTGTCTCAAGTTCCTTTGATGCAAAACATATCCCTTTTTATCATAGAATGTTGTTAATAACTTTTCTGTTGATTTGCCTTTAATATTAAAACTTTTATGATAATCACTGAACCATTCTTTCTTTGGGGTTTCTTTCTCACATGCAAAAGGAAGGTCTTTATGCTTATTATGAAGATTACTCGGGTACTTCAAATCAACTTCAAAATAATAACCTTCTTCTTTGTCATTCAATTTCTCTTGAGAAGAAATAACAATATTCATCAAAGCCTTTTCATAATCCTTTTCTTCCACCCACTCTAATTTACCATAAGGCAGAGATTGAGACATTGCCCATCCATACAAATTATTAGCATCAAAGTACATCAAATAATTACTATCTTTTTCACTCTCATAATTTGGAAGATATTTATTATTTGCTTTAGCATATCTTTTTGAACATACTTGTGATATTCCACCTCTCTTAGACTTCTCAATCATCAAAAGCATATCTACATCACTGACTAAATCTATATCTTGTTTTGTCATTTTCAACATTGCACTCCAAGCTAAACCAGGAGCTGTGAAATAGTGGGCAGGATCTAATCCATAACAATTTTTATTATGACAGAGTGATCTAAAAGCTTCAAACACATCAGCCAACAATAAAACATCTGTTTTTAGATACAAATCATGATATTCTCCAAGGTTCTTTATCTTAAATATTTTCCAAATTTCTTGTGCGTGTTTATATTCCTTATCACTTATCTCTTCTACATAAAGGTTATTATAGAAACTTTCTTTTGAAGGAAGTTGTGTTTCTTTAAATCTCATAAATGAATCCATATAACCATAAGGATAAATTCCCTTACTTGTAAGAATTTTCTCTTTACTTTGAATTTCATTCCTTGTTTCAATTTCCTCTCTAGTTAGAATTCCCTCTTTAATCAGAATTTCATCTATAATCAGAATTTCCTCTTTAGTTAGAATTTCATTCTTTGTTCGAATTTTCTGTATAATTAGAATTTCATCTTCAGTAAGAATTTCTTCATTCATTTCCTCATTAATTGGAATTTCCTCTTTACTTTGAATTCTCTCTTTAATCTGAATTTCCTCTTTAGTTAGAATTTCCTCTTTTGGAAAGAATGAATTAAGATTTGGAAAAGAGCCCGTGGAGCTTAGATTTGATGCGAAGTTGGCCAGTGGCGTTCCCATAAACTTGTAAGAATCAAGAAACCTTATACGAGTTATAGGTTTTGTGAATATCATTTTTGTAAATGAAATATACTTTTGACTTGTGTTTGTTATGGCAGAAATATTCCCTGGTGTTTTTGAAAGTTCATTTATAAATAGATGTGTATCATAGTTGGCGCTGTTGTGAAGAAAGACTGGAATAAAAGAAGGTAATTTATAATTAAGATTACAACAGGAATGAGCGGGACCTCTATATTTACCAGTAAGATGACAATGATCCCTAACTTTAGACTCCTCAATTTCCTCCTCACAAATATGACAGATATTGTTCTTTCTAAATTCTAATTTTTCTTCTATGGTTAATTTCATCGGTTCATTTGTTTCTTTCATTAATTTAGTTAGTCTTATACAATCCTTTTCTAATCGTTTTACAAACTCTTGTGAAGCATTTTTTCCACTATACTGTTCAAGTTTATTATACTTTTCTCCAACAGATGATTTGATATAATAACAGAAACCACAAGGAATATGTTTTTGATATTTATTTGTATATGGTTCTTTTGGATTAGGAGAAGCAGTATTTATCTTTTTAAGGATACATTCAAAATCAGCGTATATCACAAATGGGTGCATTTGTGAAAAGATTTGCAAAAAAATTTGTGAAAAGATTTTGCATTTGCAAAAAAGAAAATAAATGATAGATTTATTATAATCTTCAAAAGAAATCTTTTCACCAGGTTTAGGCATTGTAATTACAGCTGATTTATGATTACTACAATATTTTGAATGTTGTTATAATCGTTCTTTTGTATGAAATGAATTAAGACATCGCTTACAAGGATATATTTTGTTTGCTGTTCTGAATACCTGAGAAGAGATTAATCTTGATAAATTATTGATGTATGTGTAATGTGAATTCTTTCCAACACTAAAATATAAAAGATCAATGTGTGTTTCTTCATTTTTACAGTTGTTTGAAATTTTTAATATTTGAACTTTGTTTGTATCCGTTAATCCATATACATTAATAGAAAGATTATTCTTTTTCTCAAATTTAGGAATATCTGTTAGTGGCATTGGGAAATTAAAATCTTTAATGTCCAAGGTATTCTCATATTTCATATATTGTTTTACTCTTTCTGAATTACATTTTGGTGGATGAAAGTGAGCAAGAACAGACCAGAGAAAACATTTATTATCATTATTCTTAATATTAACAACTGCCTTCTTTCGTTTTATTTCTTTTGGTAATTCAATATAAGAAGAAGCTTTAAGAGGGTTTGATTTTAGAATGTGTATATCTAAAAAGATGATTTTTTTAATATTGAATCCACTTCCTACCACTGTATTATCAACATCCTCCTCTTGTCTTGATAGTTGTTCATAAACCCCACTATTCAAAAAATCTTGAAATGATGTTATAAAATGAAGATCTGTCCTCATATAAGGAGTTTGTTCTTCATCTTGTCTTTTCATATTCATTTTCACTCCCATATAAAACTTTAAAGTTTTCATTTCTTTTAATGTCTTTTTAATAAATTT
This sequence comes from Eptatretus burgeri, assembly GCF_056783735.1. Classification (NCBI taxonomy): domain Eukaryota; kingdom Metazoa; phylum Chordata; class Myxini; order Myxiniformes; family Myxinidae; genus Eptatretus; species Eptatretus burgeri. The sequence goes on along the minus strand of NC_140962.1, from coordinate 126,348,664 downwards.
TTCAACATCAGGTTTCACTATTTCAATTGATTCAACTATTGATGATGGACCGGGTTCTACAAATTGAAAAATCCTTATTTTTATATGCCCTTTAAATGCCCCATCAGTGTTTTCAATATAATAGTCTCCCTTTACTTTAAACTCATTTTTCTTGTGTTTTTGTGATTGAAGATGCCTATTATAACTACTCTTCAAAACATCCTTTGAGCAGGTATCACAATGTTTTCTTTCCAACTCAAGAGGGGATATTTTGTGAAATAGATTAAATGTGCGTTTGTTGGTTCGGAGGTGTTTTCTATAATGTTTATATTCGTGATTACAAACATCGCAGTATGTTGTATTCACCATATTTATATAATAAAACTTTGCTTAAACTAAAATTTTCTTGATGAAAATTTCGTTTATTTTACAGGTGAATCTGTGCTTAAACTAAAATTTTCTTGGTGAAAATTTCGTTTATTTTACAGGTGAATCTGTGCTTAAACTAAAATTTTCTTGATGAAAATTTCGTTTATTTTACAGGTGAATCTGTGCTTAAACTAAAATTTTCTTGATGAAAATTTCGTGTATTTTACAGGTGAATCTGTGCTTAAAACCATTTTATCCTCCAACTTTTTCACTTAATAAATACAATGTTTCAAGACACAAAAGACAAGTTTCAATCAATCTCTTCATTTGTTAAAGATGCTGAGAAATATGTCAAGGATGTAAAATTGAACAAAGATAAATATAACAACTATTGGATAAAAACAATTATGGTGGATATGATGAGTTCTTCAATTTACTTCAGTGGAAGGGCTTTTAGTATACCTGGAAGAACATCAATTAAGGTATCTCTAACAAAAGTTTCTCCTCTCCTTCTGGCAATATATTCAAAACTAGAAAAAGCAATGAAACAAGAAAAGGTATCAAAAAATAAAAACCTTATGGATGAAGCTTTAGAAAGAAAAGATAAGACCATCTGTAATATGCAAGGAGAAATTTGTATTTTTTCAACAACCCTAAAGATATAAATCCTGATGAAATAAAGGATGTTAATATATCAGGTGAAATGACATTTCGTTCAATTGTAGTGAAGGATCATTTTAAAATTACCTTTAATATAAAAAATGTTGCAGTTGAATCTGTTAATGAAAAAATGTATATCGATATCGATGGTAATGTTTTTTCTACTAATTAAATGAGCCAATATTCAACTGAAGATTTTGAAGATTATGAGAGTGATTATGATACCGAGAGTTTGCATTCAAACGATAGTTATGACACCGAGAGTTTGTGTTCAAATGATAGTTATGAAAGTATAGATGATTCTGAAAGTATCGAAGATGATATCGAAGATGAATTTCAGTTTAAGTAAAGTTTTACTTTATAAATATGAATAGTTTACTCGATTTTGAGCCTCTTGAATTCCATGATTCTCCATATGACAAATTTGAGAATTGTCCTGCATGTGATAGAGTGGGATTAAACACAGAGTCAAAAGCCTATAAACAATGTATATTCTGTGATTATCTTCTAATTAATGATAATCAAAAATATAAAAAGGAAAATAATTCTTTTAGATTTACACCAAAAATGAATTACTTTACAAGATTGATTAGAGAAATGAATGTAAAGTACGAGGGTGAGAACACACCTTTCCTTACAAGGGAAGAAACTGAACGTATTAGAGAAATGTTCAAAGGATTGTTGTTATATATTATTCATGGATGTGATTTTCAGGGAAATATCAACACAAGATATTGCATAAATAAAATAATGGATTATCTTGAAATTAAACCTGAACTTAGGATAAAATATAGAATTTCGAAAAAAGCCAATAATAAATTAAATAACCTGTTTTCCAAATATATAAATGAATGATTTTTTACCCATTTGGGAAAATAAGATAAAATTTGACAACCATAAAAATCTCCCAAATTCATTAAGATGCCTCATAGTTGGTTCAAGGGGATGTGGAAAAACCTGCTTACTTTTAAAGATGCTCCTCACTCCCAACTTTTTAGATTATGATAATTTAATAATTTTCACAAAGTCGAGTTTTCAACCAGAGTATCAACTACTCTCACAAGGTTTTAATGCTGGTCTTCAAAAAGAAGATATAATCGGTTTATTTAAACTTCAAAAAAACCTAAATGATTTTAACATTGAAGATATAATACAACTATTTTGTGATACACAGAGATGTAAAAAGAAATCAAAACCGATAACTTGTATTCTGAGTGATAATACGGATGATATACCGTCTCCCCAAGATTTGGATAAATCCAAAAAGAACCTCGTTATCTTTGATGATTGTGTTAATGAGAGAAACCAAACGGTAATGGACAGCTACTACACAAGAATGAGACATTCTTCTTGTAATTGTATTTATCTTAGTCAATCGTACTTTCAGCTTCGTCGTCGTTCCATCAGAAACAATGCTAATACTTTTATTTTATTCAAGTTAAATTCAATAGATATAAACAATTTTTGGAGAGACAATTGTTCTACATTATGTAGTAAAAAGGAATTTGGGGATTACATGAAACACACGACTGAAAAATATAAATATATTGTTGTGAAACAAGATGAGATATTAAATGATATTTTTCAATAAATAAATGGATGCGAAAGAAAGAGCAAGAAGATTTAGGGAACATCAAGAGTTGGTTTCAAAAGTTGTAAAACAACAGGAAGACATAAAGAAGAAACGCAGACAGAAACTAACGGGCGAAGAAGCATTTGAAAGAAAACAAGAGAAATTTTTTAAACCACTTTTAAAAACTTCCCAAGAAAAAATGAAAGATGTTTCCACAGTTCCCACAGTAGAATATACTCCTAAAAAACTTCAAATGTTAAAAGATTTCAGTCAAATGATGGAGGAAGAATTAGAGCATTTAGGAGAATTAGAATATGATGATGAAGGTTTATTTCAACAACTGGAAGAGATTAATCGACCCCCTGATTATATTGTGAATGCTCTTCAAAACAATGAATATTCAGCGGATTCAAAAACCAAAGCAGGACTCATTCCAACAGAACAATCAGCAATATTTCATCTTGTTCAAGAAAAGGTATTGATATTTAATGATGAATTAAGGTTCTTGGGTTCTGCTCAACCCCCTGTTAAACTAACTCCGAGATTAATGTTTCTTCTCACAAAAGATGGAAGACAAGGTTCAACTGTGAGGGATGAATCAAAGTATATTGATAAACCATTGGATATAGGAAATAATGATGATAGAGTATATATTGATCTGCTGAACACTCTAAATTATAAGGTTATTCTTTCTGGTAAAAGTAGGAAGAATGAGAAGGAGAAACACATTACTCAGGCTTTAAGTATCCTTGGTTCAGGTGTTAGTTTTCTTCCAAATGACCCATCGCAATTAGTTAATAGACTGTTATTGTTGTTAGGCAGTAAGAAGGCTGGAAATAACAATTGTTTTAATGAAGCATCAGCCATTTTAGACCAGTTGATGAACATGAAAATAATTAATAAATATCAATATAAAGACATTTTATCTCATTAAATAAGATGAGAAGCACAATCCTTAGTTTCAATTTCACAACAAGCGACCACACATCTTCATTCCCATACCCACTACAACTTGACACAACAAAAGAATATGAGGCATCTTTATTGTCCATGGAAACTTCTAATACCTTATTTAATATAACCGAGAAAAATGACAAGTTTAGTTATAATCCGGGAAGTGGATACAAAACGATAACAGTCTCACCCGGAGCATATGAGATTTCTCAAATATCTTCCGAAATTGCTCGTCTTATAAAAGAACAGGGTGATGAACCAAAAAATATTGTTATAAACATTCAAAAACATACTTCAAAATCAACGATTAAAGTTAAAAATAACTACAAGGTTGATTTCACAATTGATAATTCATTTAGAGAGTTATTGGGTTTCTCCTCAAAAAAGATTGAAACTAATGGGACGTTTTACAGTGATAATGTCATTCAAATATCCTCAGGAATAAATTCGGTGTTAATTCACTGTGATTTGATTGATGGTGCTTATAATGATGGGAAAAAACAAATACAATATTTTCATTCAGCGCATACTCAACCCCAATTGGTTATAAATTCAATATGGAACCCAAAAATTTGGTTTATCTTCCTGTGTCAGGAAAAACCATATACAGAGTAAATTTTAGGATAACCGACCAAGATAATCGTGTGATTTCTTTTAATGGAGAAGTTATATCCATCAGAATTCACCTACGTGAAGTTTTCCAATAAATAAATACGATGGTTATTGTGAGGAAACACGAGTTGGGAAAATATAAAATAATTACAGGGGATGGGATTTTCCTTTCCCCATACTACAAGGGTGAAGGTATGTATCTTGGTAGAGGATACTATAAACCTAAGAGACAAAGGGGTGTTGGACATCAATTTAGAGGAGATGGGATAATTGATACTCTCATGGGTATTGGTTCAACTATTCTTAAACATAAAGATCTAATTGGTTCAACTGCTTCTGCTGTGGGAAATGTAGCAGGTGCTGTAAAGAGTATAAAAGATGCTCAGAAGGAAACTCATAAATTACAAGCAATAAAAGAAATTAAGAAAGGCAAAACTCAGTTGTCCCCCCAAGAACGACAGAAAATAATTCAAATACTTGGATCAGGGTTTCAAAAGTTTTAACATCTTTTTTTTCCTAAATAAATACAAGTATGGAAGCAATTGATAGTATCTATGATTTGGATGATACTATTATTATCTCAAACTCCACTATAAAAGAAGATTACTTCAAGGTAAATGCAATAACTGGAACAGACTGGAATACGAATGGTACAAAAAGTTTTGAAATAAATAATCAACAAACCTATTTGAATCTCTCCGAAAGTTTCTTGTTGTGTAAATTTAAATTCACTAAGGCTGGGAATAACACAAACGCTACACTTGTAAATGATTTCTTCTGGAAAATGTTTGATAGTGTGCGTTTGTATATTGGAACACAAGAAGTTGAAGCGGTTGATTATGTCTCTGCTGTATCTGAAATGATGAAACTTACACTCTATACATTCAGTGATAGAATGGGAAAGGGGTCTGCCGAAGGTTTTATTCCTGATATGTCAACGGGAACAAACACAGACCCTGGATATACTCAAAGGAAAGGAATGTATAATGATGATACAAAAGCAGAAAATAGTTTTACTGTGGCAGTTCCTCTTAAAGGTATATTTGGATTTTGTGATCATGATAAAGTTCTGTATGGTCTTAAAATTAGATTTCAACTACAAAGGAATGATAATGAAAATCGATTGCTTTTTGGTGTTGCTAGTGCTTTTGGTGATCAGAATAAATTTGTAATTGAGGAAATGAGTTGGTATATCAGTGAATATACTCTTAATCTTAAAACAGAAGAGATGTTGAATCGAAGACTTAACTCAAAGAAACCACTCAGTGTATCATACCTCAAAAGAAGATGTCAACACGTTAAACTCAATCAAACTACTTACACGTGGAATTTGGGTGTTCTGGAAGGAAAGCCACGATACCTGTGGATCATTTTTAAAAAGCCAGATGGTGATACTGCGACTGATAAGAATAATGCATTGAGTGATAATGCTAAGGTGAAACAACTTCGCGTTTCTCTAGATGGAACATTTTACCCACGAGATAGATTGGAAATTAATTGGGAAAAAAATGATTTTGCTGAAGCATACAAGTCTTACCAAAAGGTGTGTGAAAGTAATGGAAATAAAGAACCTATTTTGGATATGACAGCATTTAAAAGTTTGTATACAATCTATGCGTTTGACCTGAGCGCTCAAAAGGAAACTATAAAGTCTAATCGAGTGGATACCTCCCTATACATTGAAAGAGGAGAGAGTGAAGAAGTTGATACATTTTGTTTGCTTTTGGAAGAAACAGAATTGCAGATTAATACAGATAATGGTGTGATGATTAGTCTCACATAATTTTTTGTTAAATAAATGAGTGGCAAAGTACCAACTGGGGTATATGTTAATCAAATCAATCTTCATAAACTATCATCTTGTGTTCAAAATCAAAAGCCTTGTACGATTAACGTTAATACAATTCAGAGAAAAGGAGCAGTAAGAATTGATGTTTTCTCACAAGAGAACAGGTTAAAATCTTGAATGACACTGGCTCACTTAAAATTAAAATGACAAAACCAATGTTGAAAAAATATTCAATAAGAGAGACGAGTGGAGGATTTCTCCCATTTCTAATTCCTTTATTTGCTGGTTTAAGTGCGGTTGGAGCATTGACGGGTGGTATTTCAACAGCGGTGAAAACTGCCAACGAAAGGAAGGCTCAACTCCAGGCTCAAAAAGAATTGGAAAGACATAACAAAGAGTTGGAGAAACAAATTAGTGGAAGTGGTGTAATTGTAGATTTTGCTGAAAAACTTGAACGTCTGCCTGATAAAGCGAGATTGTTAGTTGGAGATATGCTTTCTTCTATAGCACAAGCAGGTGAAAAATTAACGAAAAGAGGTAATGGATTATATCTTTCTAATAAATAAATGAGCATTGATGAGTGGTTGAAAGAATTTGGAAAGAATACAACATCAAATTTACAACTTGTCAAATATTGTAAGAAATTAAAAATTCATAATGTGGTTATTTGTATGAGAGATGAATTAACAAATGTGCCGAAACATACAAAGAATATTATTATGAACTTAGAAGATAATAATGGGAACGGTTCTCATTGGGTTTGTATTTTTAATAGTCAAGACAAATATTATTTTGATAGTTTTGGTCTTCCGCCACCTGTTGAAGTCATAAAATTCTTACAGAATGGTGTTTATCAAACATTTCAAGTCCAAGAATTAAATTCCAAGTGTTGTGGCCAATTATGCCTATATGTGTTATTTCAACTCAACAAAAATAAAATTTTTTATGATATTATTTTTAAACTAATATAAATGACTTATGTTGGTAAAGATGGTTCTATCTTTGGTGTATCTCAAGAACTGGATATTGATTTATCAAATTATTACACAAAGGCACAGGCTGAACGACATAAATATAATATAACCAAAAATATTAACATGAAAAATGCTTATTAATTAAAAAATTATCCAACCCCAACTGAAGCGAATGACTTGGTGAGATTCAGTGATTTATCACAATATATATACTTAAATAAAACGGCTGTGTATTCCAAAGATACAGAAGTGTTGATATTATCTCCAGGTCATACAGAATTCACAGTTCGAATTAAAATAAATTTTTATAAAGAAGGGCGTATCGTTTGTATGAGAATAGAACAATGGGGGTATGATATGAATGATTTAGGGTATAATTGGTCATTTAAAATTAACCTCGAAGACCTGGAACAATTAAATCAGTCTCGTAAGGAAGAATATTATCCACTTGGTATCGAGAATGAGTTTTGTGGGGCTACGATTAGTAAACAACAAATAAAAGAATTTAATAAGGGTAAATATAATAATGGTTTTGCCCTTGTTTATCTCATGAAAACAGAAAAAACAGGATTCTATATAATAAGTAAGGAAATACAAAATGATTTAACTATGGGAAGATGGGGAGGTGTTTCGTGCCATAATATTATTCTAACATATATTTCTAATACATAAATGACAGCAAGATGGCTTCAAGAAAATTATCATTTCTGTGTTCAAGCATACCTTCAAGAAAAGGGTATTCGGTATTTTAATAAATATGTTCTACAACATAAGAATGAGGTATTTTCAATAAAAGATTGGCATTATGCTGATGTTGATAAACCGACAACTTTAGATTTAATTAGAATGTTAAATAATGAAAAAATTATAAAGTTAAGAAAAGGTAAGGCTCTTTTAGAAATTCAAAAGAAATTTTATTGGTTTCCTGTTGTAAAAAAAATTATTTTGGATACAGGAATAACAAGAAATCCTGATGAATATATGTATAATATTCTATGGGGTGTAAGCGATTCAAGGATAGTAAGGGATGAGGAAGGAGTTGAAGAAGAGAGGGAAGAGGAGGAAAAGGAGAAGAGAGAGAAGGAGGAGAGGGAGAAGAAAGAGAAGGAGGAAAGAGAGAAGAGAGAGAGAGAGGGAGGAGAGGGAGAAGAGAGAGAGGGAGGAAAGGGAGAAGAGAGAGAGGGAGGAAAGAGAGAAGAGAGAGAGGGAGGAAAGAGAGAAGAGAGAGAGGGAGGAAAGAGAGAAGAGAGAGAGGGAGGAAAGAGAGAAGAGAGAGAGGGAGGAAAGAGAGAAGAGAGAGAGGGAGGAAAGAGAGAAGAGAGAGAGGGAGGAAAGAGAGAAGAGAGAGAGGGAGGAAAGAGAGAAGAGAGAGAGGGAGGAAAGAGAGAAGAGAGAGAGGGAGGAAAGAGAGAAGAGCGAGAGGGAGGAAAGAGAGAAGAGAGAGAGGGAGGAAAGAGAGAAGAGAGATAGGGAGGAAAGAGAGAAGAGAGAGGGGGAGGACAGAGAGAAGAGAGAGGGGGAGGAAAGAGAGAAGAGAGAGAGGGAGGAAAGAGAGAAGAGAGAGGAGGAGAGGGAGGAAAGAGCGAGACAAAATAAATATCAAAATATGGAAACCAGTGAGATTCAAAAAAGATTGGTGGTATTACAGAAAATAACTCAACCCACCGAGGAGGAAAACAAAATTTACAAGTCTATTTGCAATATTTTCTTCAAGACTATCATCGACAAGCTATTCATTTTAATTCAAGTTTTTTCTTAAATAAATGGGGCAGAGAGTGAAGGCATTTCTAAGGATTCTTTATGTTTTAAAAATTAAGATTCAAATGTGCATGTTGGAAACTAAAAAGGTTTTTGCACTCTGCAGGAATTTTTCTCATAAATAAATGAGTTATTGTCTCAAATGTAAAAAGAAAACTAATACTAAAAATATTTCATATATTAAAAGTAAAAATAACAGGGTTATACAAAAAGGTATATGTTCGGTGTGTGGTATATATATGTTTGGTATATGTTCAAAAAAAAATCAATTTATCTCCCAACACAAACTAGGAGGAGATATACAAAAGTTTTTATCAGGAAGTAAATTTACAACTACTGGAATACCAGGGGAATTACATCTTCCAGGGTATTCTTTCTGTGGCCCAGGCACAAACTTGGATAAAAGATTAGATGAGGCAGACAATCCTAAATCCTGGAGTAAGCCTATCAATAGAGTTGATGAAGTGTGCATGAGACACGATATTGATTATGGGAATACCACAACGTTGGAAGAAAAGCATGAAGCCGATAGAGAAATGTTGTATAATTTGTCTCTGATACAAAATCCAACCTTGAGAGAAAAAGTTGATCGGTTCATTGTGAAGAAGATGATCACTGCTAAATTGAAACTTGGACTTGGAAATTCAAAAAACTTGTTAGCTCTAATTATGTCATTAAGATTGAAGAGCAATTAGCTGATGAATCACATAAACCAATATTCACAAAGTTTCAGAGAAGGAAAGTTTATTCCAAGGAAGTAGATTATATCTGGTCTGCTGATTTGATTGAACTCAATAATGATAAGGGGTACAAGTATGCTTTAACCGTTATTGATTTGAGGAGTAGATATGCGTGGGTTGTCCCTTTAAAAAACAAAACAGGTAATACTCTTATGTTAGCTTTTCAACAGATATTTAATAAAAGTAAGAGAAAACCTAAAAAATTGTGGACTGATGAGGGTAGAGAGTTTTATAACAAGACATTTATGAATTTTCTAAAAAATAACAGTATTACATTATACAGTACCTTTTAATGAAGGGAAGGCAGTTGTTGTTGAACGTTTTAATCGTACCTTAAAAGAGAGACTATATAAAAAAATTCACACAACTCGGTTCACAACAATGGTCATCTTTTATTCAGGATATTGTGGATAAGTATAATGACACGATTCACACGGCAACAAATATGAAACCATCAGAAACATTTACAAAATTAAAATATGAAAAAGAGATTAATGTCAGAAAACCTAAGTTCAAAGTTGGTGATATCGTAAGAATATATAGGTGGAAATCTCATTTTGAAAAAGGTTATACGAAAAGATGGACCAACGAGCTTTTTAAAATTGTTGATGTAATAGATACAGTTCCTTGGACTTATAAGATATATGATTTGGAAGGGGAAGAGATTTTAGGTTCATTTTATTCACAGGAATTACAAAAGACAAAGATGAATTGAAATTTTTTGACTCCACCCACACAAGCCCCGCCCACACAAGCCCCCGCCCACACAAACCCCACACAAACCCCACCACACACCCCCCCACAAGCTCCAATAAATTGAATTTTTTTGACTCCGCCCCTTTTTGACTCCGCCCACACACGCCCCTCCCACCGAAGCCGACTCAGCCTGTCATCCTTTCAAGGTCAATAAAATGAATTCCAGTGTACTGACAAAACCACGTCCAAACTAATGATGCAACCAACATAAGGCGACATTCTAAAGAGAGAGTGATATTAATAATAATTCAGAAATATTTACCTCCAGAAAATCATGTGTTGTACGAGTGATATTAATAATAATTCAGAAATATTTACCTCCAGAAAATCATGTGTTGTACAAGATTGCTTCAACAGCTGATGTTGTGCGATAGTGCTGAAAAAAAAAAAAAATAAGCCAAGTGTATAGATGAAGAGACAGACAGAGAGAGATACAAACAGACAGGGAAAGCAACGCACACACACACACATACACACACACATAGACACACACACGTGCCTCACCATTGGTTTAATTCATTCGAGATCAGAGACCAGTCATTATAAATCATTGACCTCTTCAATAAGAGCAGAGAGAGGTAGGTAGAAAGACAGACAGAGAGAGAGACACACACACACACACACACACACACACATGTCTCACCATTGGTTTAATTCCTTCGAGATGAGAGGACGTGATAAGACTTCGTGCCACTCATTGTAAATGTCTTTCAATTCTCTTCTAAAATCATTGATCTCTTCAATAAGAGTATTAATTTCATGAACCACGTCGTGATATGTAAACTCAATTTCTTCCAATGCCCTGTCAGGGAAAAAATATATATATCAGAATTATCATGATTTAATTAATAATCATTTGCTTCATCGTTCAAAGAGAAAACCATACACAAACTTACCAACTCTGTAGTGGGCTGTTGTCTTCATCGGAAGAAAGATCGTCCATGCCTCAGTTGTAAAAATGAAAATCCCGTCTGGCAGAAACTTTGTCTGGCGAATCACTTATAAAGCAACGATGAGGAGATTGCTTAATCATTGGGTGTGGGCACAGGAAATGACAAGCTTCTCTTAATGATCTCATCTGGCCACCGCCCGAGTTGCAAATCATTTTTGTACATAAACCACGCCATAAAAAAGTTTTGATTCAAATGTTTTCAGTTCGTGTTCTGAGATAAAATATAAACACGAGACCTTGTCTCACAGAATAGTTCCTATTTTTTCACAGCATGACAGTCCAAAACCACTTCCTCATTCACACAGCACGGCCGTGTCAAAAAAACACTTCCTCATTTTCACGGCATGAACTGAAAACATTTGAAACAAAACTTTTTTATGGCGTGGTTTATGTACAAAAATGATTTGCAACTCGGGCGGTGGCCAGATGAGATCATTAAGAGAAGTTTATCATTTCGTAATGGCACAAAAGGGGTATCTTAAAAAATATAAAGATTCAAATGTTTTGTTTTTCAATATTTTAGATGGGGATTATTGTGCAAAGAAAATTAAACTATTGAAGGAATTTGAGAATGAACAAATGTTTATAGGTTCAATGAGTGAGCTAAACAATATGCATTGGTTATTTGATAAAGAGTGCCCCGAGGCTTAGACGTTTCAGATATTTCTTTAGAATCACCTTTAACAAATCCTTATCTTGTTGTATGGGTTATTTGATAAAGAGTGTCCCGGGGCTTAGACGTTTCAGATATTTCTTTAGAATCACCTTTAACAAATCTTTATCTTGTTGTATGGGTTATTTGAATAGAGAGTGTCCCGGGGCTTAGACATTTCAGATATTTCTTTAGAATCACCTTTAACAAATCTTTATCTTGTTGTATGGGCTATTTGAATAGAGAGCCCCTAGGTTAAAAGGGGAAATAAAAAAATGACCGTTTTTACAGCCATTTTTCCCTGCTGTGCAGGGGTTTGGCTTTTTCTTGAGGCAATGTTTTATGGCCGGATGCCCTTCCTGACGCCAACCCTGGTCGCCTCTTACGACACACAGGGATATGGTACACCTATTCTAACCGGGGCATACACCGGGACCAGTACACTGGCACTCATTTCGCCGACCTCGGAAGGATGACAGGCTGAGTCAACCCCCTGGTGTTAATTCAGCAGCCAACGGGGCTTGAACTCAGGACCCTGGGATCCCAAGCCGCCACCCTAACCACTAAGCCAACACCAGGCTCCAGGTTAAAAGGGGAGACAAATAAATATACCTTGGGCTAAAAAGGGGATTTATTTTTTTAGGGGAAAAAAAAGAAAAATTTCATGGCTGAAAATCCCCCATTCATTTACATTGGGAAAAGTGAGCCAGAACCAGTATTCTTTCCCTACTATTGTTAAAGTTGATTTTGTTTATCTTGTGCATTCAGAAGTTTCAGATATGACCCTCCGATTGCTGTGAAGAAGTACCCAAACCCGATACGGTGTCTCCCTCTGGGAAGTCTGCCTGATGCATCTGGCTCCCGCATAAATACAGCTGGCACAAGATTTGTGTTTTTTCACTTTGTAAAGATGTCCTTTGTTGAAGAGTCCACAGCCATTGCTCTGTTGGCAATGATGCAAAGCACAGTCTTTCCAATTGCAGACGTCCATAAAATTAATCGCCAAGCCTGCTCTGTTCACACAAGGCACTCCCGCAAGGTTAAAAGTCCACTGACTGGGAGCTACGATCGGAGTTTTGGGTAGAACGCACCTGTCTACGATCCTTCAGGCCTTGCACCGGCCCACGTCGTCTGGAGCAGTTCAGGTTTAATGAATAATGTGGATGGGTGCATGGTAATATAACGGATTGAGAATGTTATAAAGAAACTTGTTCGGTGCACTTAATCTCTCTAACCTCGGTGATGTAATGTTTAGAGCATCCACTCTGAGTCTGGGAGGTCGGCAGTTCAAACCTCGTCCGAGCCATACCAAAGACTAAAAATAGTACATGCTGCTTCCTTGCTTGATGATTATCATTTAACAGGATGTAAAATGGACAAACAAGCATAGTTTAGGAATCACAGTGAAGGCTTTGATGGGCCAAATTCCTTCCATCTGCTTTGAGGTTCCTTGTATGGGAACAAATATTATTAAACTGGGTAGTTATGGTTTCACCTGCTATTCTTGGTCTATTCTTATGTTGGCAGACTCAGGAAGGGAAACAGGATGAACAGAAGAGTGACAGACCTGTTTGATGTATGTAGGTGTGTGTGGAACTGTCCCCCAATCCCTTTGCGGAACTGTTTCTTACCTCACCACACGAGTGTCGCACATATGCTCTCACAATGCTGAAGTGCACTGTGACCACAAAAAATGGTACTAATACAATTTAATAAGCCTTTATTTTTTTTTTCTAAAATGATGTATTATTTGGTACACATTTGCTTCACATGATGCATGATCATGATGGAAAGTTTCAGATCGATATCTTAAATGTCATTGATTTGATGGAGGTTAGAACACATGCTCCAGATGTCGGCCCCAATTCTGGAGGCACACTTGGAGTCTACGGGAAAATTGTTGATTACTCTGATACATTTGGCTGTCGCGATTGAACGGATTTTGTCAGTTATTGCTGTTTTGAGATAATTTATAGATTGTAGTCTTGCTCGGAAGGAGGGACATTGCCTTCAGCATCTAACCCTGAACTTGGTTTGAGTCTTCAGGAAGAATTTTGTCTTCAGGTGGCCGATTTTGACTGAAAACAATTATTCTTTAGTTGTCCACGGCATGTTGTGAAAACATGGGGTCGTCTTGACGATATCTAAATTTGCTGACTCTACATGAACTGCACTTTGCACACATGCAATAAGTCAGAGGTTATTATTCACATGGAGGAAGTTATTGGAGGTGAGGTCGTTCGGTACCATTTCCGTTGTGGTCACCCTGGAGTTTGCATGGACATGCCATTTCATCAGAGCATGTGCGAGGGTTGTGCAGAAGCTTACTGTATATGGTCGTGTCATGTTGAAGTATAGTTTTATGGTGTGGAAGGATAACATGGGTGATTTGAGAGTTAAACACAGGGGAAAGTATGGAGAAGGGACAGACACTAGGGTCTAGGGTTATGAGGAGCTGCACAGACATACAATTCTGGTCGTTGCTAACTGGGTTTACAAAAACTTGTACTATTACACTAACATTCATTAAAAGGTAACTTATTAACTGGAAAGGGCAATCGCAAGAGTGCATACTTCCGCCATGTTATGCCTGATCCACAAGAACATATCTGGACCAATACATTTTTGAAATATCATGCTATACAGTACTACATCAGTTTTGGCCCTATCTCTCAATGGTGTAGAATCACTTAAAAATTCTCGTAGCGGGATCCGGATCTGGATCTTCACCAAAATCTAATCAGTTCGTCCTTGTCACACACCAACCTATCCACAAAATTTAATCCGGATCCGTCCACAACTTTTTGAGATGTCCTGCACAAAGACAAACAGACAAAGGGGTGAAAACATAACCTTCTTCACCTTCAGTGGCGGAGATAACTCTAAAGAATCTGAAAATGCAAAGCCCGTCCGCGTCTGCTTTGTACTCAAACTAAAGTTGATGAAAACGACTGAAAACAAATTGTACATTTTATTCATTTGTGTTCTCCACAATATCATAATAAAGGTTTGTTGAAGATTTGGTGACAAAAGCTCAATTGGTAAAAATGTTATGGCCTGGACAGACACAGACACAGACACAGACACAGACACAGACACAGACAAAAAAAGTGATTGCAAAGCCCCATCTTTCACTGCATGGGGGACAGGCAAATTTACCCCTCATTCACCCTTAAGCCATTTTTTCTGAACAATATGCATGTTCCCAGAATTTTTTTGGTTTCAGAAAAAAAATTAACGTGTTTTTTTTTTTGTTTTTTTTCCCTCTCTTTGCAGTTCTTCCTCAAATTATTTGCATGAGCGGTTCACTTGAGATAATGGATGTTTGCAACGCAATTTCTATGACTCTCCAATGCCTTGCACGGCCGGCCCGGATCTTCGACAATTCTAACAATCCTGATCTGAACCTTCACTCCAGCCTGAATAGAAGCTCCAGCACAAGCTCAATTGCAAGCTCCAGTCCTCCGTGTAGTCCCTGTCATTCCCTTTGTTTTTCCTCTACATCCTTAACTGGGTCCACCTACCTTGATCTCTCCCATCTTGGGTTGTCATCTTTACCCCATCTTATGTTGTCCCAAGGTTCTACACCCAATACCCATTTGCGGAACCTCCTGGTGTATGGGAACCGCCTGGAAGAGCTGCCACAGGTGAGAATGGCCTGTGTTCTCTCTACCTGATGCAAGATTTAAGAACGGCAACATGACATTGCACATGCCTACTTACAAAGCATGGAGAGTGATATATCAACTAAGGAAGAGCAAACATTTGATGATACAAGTGTGGAATTGACGTTTCGACGAAGTCACATTCGACTCGGCAAACATTTGACTGTCACTTTTTTTTACCTTCTTTGAAATGAATTGTTGTCTTGTCACATACAATGAATTACGATTAACATTTGGTAATCAAGACTTGGCCTGATGTTCTTTTTCCGATTAAAAAAATATATACTTGCATCGTTGTCATAACATTGATGGGAGAGTTGCTTTGAAAAAGCATTCTGTTACAGATGACTGAGAACATTGGTTCATGGGTAATCT
Source organism: Eptatretus burgeri (assembly GCF_056783735.1). Classification (NCBI taxonomy): domain Eukaryota; kingdom Metazoa; phylum Chordata; class Myxini; order Myxiniformes; family Myxinidae; genus Eptatretus; species Eptatretus burgeri. The sequence goes on along the minus strand of NC_140962.1, from coordinate 126,332,856 downwards.
GTTATGTAATTGGCACAGCAAAGTGATTATTCTTGGATTATTTTTTTATAACAGGTTTTTTTTTGGTCCTGCTTTTAAGTGTGTTAAGAAAAAAGAAATGAGTACAAATCATTCATGACTATAGGACATGCTTGATTGAATACTTCATCTCAGCAGCAGAAAAGAACAATTGAAATGTTCCAAATTTTGACACCTTGAAAAAGACTTACTTATACTGTGACATGTGAGAAGTAAAATATTGTTGTGGTTGACGAAATTCGCAAACCACCATTCAGGTCCCTTCGGTGAGATATCTCTGTAAGTATATGTGTAGTTAGGCCCAAACCCGTTGTTTCGAGGGAATAAATGTCATTCATTCGGGCTGCGACCCCTCTAGATAGCCGTTTTTCTTTTACTATCTTTATTTTGGACCAGCCGCCATTACTACCACCACCAACCACGTCTCAACAGCCATCACACAACAACCACCAACCGCAACGCCGCTTCACAACCACAGCCACGACCTTTACCGTCACAACTCGCCCTCGCAACCATCGCATCACCGTCATTCCCGCGCCGCTTGTGGGCACCGATACTGGACTCGTGCAGGGCGCGCACCGAGCAGCGGGTGCAGAGGCACAGCCTTTCCGAAGAAAACGGATCAAAAACGACTCACGCCCACTTCTGTTCCGTCCTATCGGCGAGCGTGGGGCGATTTGGCCCTGCCTCCAGGTGCGTCGGAGTGTGGTCGCTATATGCAGATTCGCGGATCAAAAAGCATTCACGCCCACTTTTATTCTGTCCAATGGGGAGCCAGCCAGAGGTAAAGGGTCGAAGGTGAAGGAGCGAGGCCACGGGGGCTATAAAGGGCCGCGTTCGCTCGTAGTTGAGTCAGTCAAGGTCAGTTCGGAGTTGAGTTGGGAAGAGCCAGTCAAGAGAGGAGTCGGAGAAGGCAGTTGGACGGAGCTGTGGAGAGTTGGAGAGGTGGCGGCGGCGAAGGCAGTCGAGGGGGTGCTCGTGTCAGTCGGGGAGCTGCGGAGAGGAGAGGCCGGTAACGCGACCGAGGTTGTGGTGGAGACGCTCGTCGCGGGACCCGAGCCAGGGAGATATCCTCCTTCCCCCGAGCATCAACAACCCCCTCCTGTTTCCCCCCGCGCTGAGATAGTGCGAGAAGGGGGCCCCGTTCCCACCCCATTCCAGACACTGTCCGCGAAGCCCGCGGAGTCGGGGCGCCACCGCCATTTTGCGGCTCATCAGACGGGTAGGCCCGACGTGGTCTCGGCCCCAGGCCGTCTGCCCCCTCATAGTGGAGGGTGGTCCCTTTTTCTTTTGCTTTGAGTATATGTGTTGTCGGCGCCGTCTGTGAAGTAAAACTGTATAAGTGTTGCCGTGTGCTCTGTAGTCGGTGGTATATCTGCATTGTGTTTTGCTTTTACATTTGTTTTTTGTGTATTATTGTGTGTTTCTTCTTCTTTTACATTTGCTTTTGGTGTAATTGTATATGTGTGCTTTCCGTTCATCGCGAAATAAATGTGCTTTATGTTGAACTGTTTTCCCGTTTCGCTTCGTCTTTTCCTTTATTGAATCTCCATCTTACTTCACGTAAAGGGTTGGTCGTGGGCTAAAACACTCGATAATTAATCGAACCGTCCAGGTTGACGATAACACTGCTCGGTTATCCCGATAGTACGGAACGGGTCGCTTAAAGTGGCCCGTGTCCGAAGTCGACCTGCGGCGAGGTGCGATCGCCCGGTCTACCCTCCGTGTGGGTACTTAGGTAGGTCGAATTTGGCGAGCAACCCTATCCCACGCGGGGGGCCGATTGGCACGATCGTGGTGAGGCCGAAAGGCCCACCCGTGACTAGTTCCCGGCGTTAGTCCGAGAGGGTCACAACGGGATTGTCCGTCCGGTGGGCGACGTGCCGCGATTCGAGTTACGTGGCCGTTCGCACGCCGGCGGGCGCGAAACCGCAACAATATTTTGTTTGTGTTGTGTACCTATTCTGTGTGTTCAATTAAGATAAACATAATAATACTTTGGAACGTAATAAATGGTTTGACACGGGACTTGAAACTGCCATCCTGATGCTTTGCAGGCTGGGTGTCCTGTGAAAGAGTGTGCCAACCATCAGAGGAGTCATCGAGACCACATGTCATAGATGCTTGCATGCACTTTTGGGAGTGAAAGATTCCACTGTACCTCTCAAAAATGATGAGGCCATTGCCACTATCCTGCTTTGAAATGTTACGGAAAAGGGATGTGAATGTGAAGAAACTGTTGCGAATCTGGAAGCCATGAGCACACAACATTCAGGTCCTATAGCTCAGTTATTTTGATACGTGAAGGTGGATAGATAGCTCCCTTTCCCTAGTCGAATGGGTGAATAAATGTACATGTGCTGTGACTTACTTTAATAGTTAGGATTTCTCCATCAAATACAACAACAACGACGGTTACTACAGCTCCAAATACAACAACAGCGAAAACACTCTGCTCCCGGCATTCTCCGTGCTCTTTCTGGTATGCGGGCGTGTTCGGAATGCGTTCGGGGATGAATTCCATTCCCAAATATGGGCATGAATCGGTTCGCCTGAACCGTGCCCGAGAGCGAGCCACGTCTGAGCGAACCACGCCCGAGAGCGATAAAAGTGATGTGGAGATCGAGATCGGGGAGATTGGAGGAGTGAGGTAATCTGGAAGTGTCA
>NC_140962.1:126282671-126325171 GCF_056783735.1 Eptatretus burgeri | reverse complement strand
ATTTGTCCTTATGTACAATAATATACCTTCTAAAAGGAATTTGAGGGGGCTAAGAGGAGAGTGAAGAGGTAGCATACTTACCTTTCATCATTCTAATCTTGGCCCATTTCTAGTCTAACTATAAACTATCATATTGGTGTTTAGGAAGGGCAATGATCAATAAGTATGCAATTCTTAAGATAAGACATTATGCCACATTCTGACATACGAGCATTTGCTTGTAGACATTCAAGATACAGTGGTACATTTTAAAAAGAAAATGTGAGTCATCGTGTGCTGGTACCTCAGTCAAACAATTCCTGCCCTAACCTTTGGCAGGTAATGCATCACTTTCAACCCTTGGAATTATTCTAACCCCACAACCAGATGCTACACATTTGACAGCAAAATGGGCACAGGAAGAAATTTGACATGATGTAAATATGCATTTCATGGGCCAATCAAAGGTTCACAAAGCCAAGATGTCATTGCCTCCACAGAAAAATTCGAAGAAATTCAAGAAGGTACCTTGTTCACTACAAAATCTACCTAACAAGCATCATTTCTGATGCACCCAAATAACTCGTTTTTTGCTGAGAATTTCTGATCAAGGTCAAGTAACCTGTTATGATTTTGATGCCTGAACTTGTTTAAAATGTGACCCCAGTCATGCTTGTTGAACTAGTAACTTGCACCATGGCGCATTTTTCTGCAACAGCCGTCTTTGAGGTTAAAGTGGCATACAACAAAAGTTGCTCTTCCTTGAGTGAATTACATCACAATTTTTGGTGAAATAAAAGTTTACCTCCACAGAACCAACGAGCTATATACTGTTACAAATTCGCGCCCGCCGGCGTGCGATCGGCCACGTAACTCAAATCGCGACGCGTCGCCCACCGGAACGGACAATTCTGTCTTGACCCTCCTGGGACTACCGCCAGAAACCAGTCACGGGTGGGGGTTTAACCCCACCACTACCCAGTCCGCAGTCCACCCGCACGAGATAGGGTAAATCGCCGAAAGTCTATTCCTGTGGTGCTCGCACGGGTAATCTGCCGAGGGATGGGACCACGCCACAGGCTGACTCCGGACACGAACCGCTTAAGCGGTTTGTTCCGTATTACAGGGATAACCGAGCGGAGTTATCGAAGGCCTTGACTGTTCCGATTAATTACCGGGATGTTGAAACCCACTTCGAATCCCTGACGTGATGCAAGATGGAGATTCAATTAAAGGAAAAGATGAAGCAAAACGGGGAACAATCGGACAAGCACATTTATTCACGGAAGGCACTTATTTACAGTCAGTAACAGTTTTCATACAGTCAAAGAAAGAACGAAAGCAAGAACGACAACCGAGTATGAATTAAACGGGCACACTTACACAGTTCTACTTTACAAGACTGGCGCCACACACACACATACACCAAAAGAAAAGAAAAGTAGTGACTTCCCTGCGCGCGTTGAGTCCTCCTCCCGCGACCTCAGCTCCCAGCTCCTCCGGCGTGGTCGGTGAGCTCGTGCTTCGCGCCGGCACGTGTTGGCCGCTTGACGCCACGGACGGGGTTTCCGGCGCTATCTCAGCGCGGATAAAGGGGGGGGGGGTGGGGAACCGTTGATGCTCGGGTCGGGAGATGGGAATGGCAGATGCTCCGTCCCACCAGCGGGGTCTCGGGACCGCACAGACAGAAGACCAGACCAGACCACCAGGCGATACGAGCCAAGACAAACGACGAGACCAGCTCCAGGACGAAGAGGGTGAACCACCCCGTGTGCGCCCCTTTATATCAGCTGCAATGGGGGACCTGGATATCAGCTGCAATGGGGGACTGTCTTGTCTTTTGTACATTTGTTGCTCTCCGGGTCCTCACCGAACGCAGAGGAGGTTTCGGCAGGGGCTGCCAGCAGCCTATGTTGATGTCTGCAGAGTGGTTAATTCAGTGAATTGGGATGCCCTCTGGAGGATTCTTGGTCTTCGTGGGGTGCCACCAAAACTGATCAATCTGATGCCTGAACTATACTCTGGTACTGAGTGCTGTAAGATGCAGTGATACCATCTCTGACTTTTTTCCAGTTGTTTCTGGAGTTCATCAGGGATATATATATATATATATATATATATATATATATATATATATATATATATATATATATATATATATATATATATATATATATATATATAGCCCCCACACATTTCAGCACTTGTATGGACTGCATTCTGGGGAGTACGTCAGAGAGATCAAGCTGCGGTGCATCATTTGAGAATGTCAAGATCTCTGACCTTGATTTCACAGACGATGCAGTCATCTTTGCGGAGACTCTGGATATCCTTTTGGGGGCCCTCGAGGTGCTGAATTAGGAGTCTGTTCTGCTGAGATTGCGGGTTTCCTGGCTCAAAACTAAGATCCAGGCCTTCAGTGACATCTTGAATGCCGCTCTCTTGTCTGTAACTGTTTGTGGTGAGGATGTTGACACTGAGAGATTCACTTACCTTGGCAGTGATATTCATGTCTCCGCTGGCTGAGAGCCAGAGGTCAATAGATGATTGGCTCAGGCCTGGGGAGTCATGGATTCACTGGATCATGGGGTGTGGCGCTGTGGGTACCTGTGTAGGAGGGCGAAAGTCCAAGTCTTCAGGTTATTGGTGCTTACAGTCTTACTCTGCGGATGTGAGACTTGGACTCTGACCAGGGATCTGAGATGGAGACTTGATTCCTTTGGTTGCAGGTCTCTTCGGACAATCCTTGGCTATCGCTGGTCAGACGTTGTGTCCAATGAGCGGTTGCTGAGAGAGACTCAAATGAGATTTGTTACCTGCATAATATGTGAGCATCAGCTGCAGATGTATGGACATGTGCCTTGTTTTCCTGACACTGATCCTGCTCACAAGATTCTGTCAACGATTGAGCCTCATGAGTGGAGGAGGCCATTGGGCTGACCACATAACTCATGGTTGCAGCAGGTTGATCAGCATCTCAAGGAGATGTGGATGGGCTCGGCATCTGCCGGGGGTTTGGCCAGACAGAGGCCCCTGGAGTATTGGCGGAAAGTGGACGCAGTGATGCTCTGCTCCGGTGCATGCTCCCATACCTGACCTGATGATGTGAGATGGTGGTGAACAGCAGTCTTGAAGACCTCGAGACAAAATTGAGATTTATGAGGATGTGATAGTTGATTTCACAGACAGGAGAAAAGCGGAATAAATGAGTGAGGTGAGCAGTGATCCTGGATTTAGGGAGTTTTACCAGTAGAGGTTTGATGGTGGATCGTTCTGGGGGAGGGGAGACAAAGCACGGAAAGAGCAGAGGGTGCAAGACCAGAAAGGAGGCGGTAAAAGACAGAGAAACCACAGACCTGTCTGTGGTGTCAGTGACCAGCCCAGAGGCTCAGCTTAGCATGGGAGATTCCAATGATCTTGAAGGCCTTGGTTTCCACAGCGTCAAGCTCAGCAAGATGTGAGGCAGGGTGGCCAGCCCATAGGTGAGAGCAGAAGACTATCAAGCTGCGGATGAAGAAAGACCTTGTAGGTGGATAGGAATTCAGGTTTGCCAAGGAAAGACTTTGTACGATGGAGGAATGAGGATGCCCAGGCTGTGGCTGACTTTGGAGGCAAACATTGAAATGTTTTTTGCCCAAGAAAGATCATGGTTGATTGTGATACCCAGGAGTTTGAAAGACTACCTCCTGAAGAGGATTGTTAAGAAAGTCGATAGGAGAGTTTGCCAGATTGTCCTTTCAGAGAGAAATCGTGAGATTGTGAAATTTGCCTGGATTGAAAGACATATTCCAAGTATTTGACCAGCTTGTGGTTTTTTTTTTTCAAGGCCTGAAGAGAGGGAAGAGGCTGCAACCTGCCTGTCTGAAGGAGGAGGGATGTCATGGTAGATGGTGGAGGCATCAGCAAATAGATAAAGAGGATTTTCCTGTGAGTTAGAAAGATCATTGATGAAGATCAAGAATATAACTGGATCCAGAACACTGCCTTGGGCACTCCAGCCTTGATGGGGAGGGGAGATGAAAGGATCCTGTTGATTGCCATACGTTAGCTCCGAGAGTAGTGGAAGTCAGCAAGCCATGTGTTGCGTTGGCCTTGGATGCCATAGGCAGACAGTTTGGAGAGCAAGGCAGGATGCCAGTCTGTATCAAAAACATGAGATATGTCCAGAGAGACGACTCGGAACTCGTGTCTGACATTGAGGGCCTCCATCCATTGTTGGGTGAGTGGAAGCAGCATGTCCAAGGTTGAGTGACCTGGTCTGGGACCAAGTTGGTGATCTGAAATGAGTTTGTTGGAGTAAAGCAATGATTTCATATCAACTGCGAAATGGATTCCATGACCGTGGTCATGATTGGAAGTAAGCTGATAGGTCTGCAGTTGAGGGGATCAGTTTTTGCACCTTTTTACCTCTGCCATCGAAGCTGGATTCAGGTTATGTTTTCACCCCTTTCTGTCTGTCTGTTTATCTGTCTGTGAGCAGGATATCTCAAAAGAGTTGTGTATGGATTCGGACAAAACTTAGTGGAGAGGTTGAGTGTGTGATGAGGACAAAATGATTTCATTTTGGTCTGGATTCATTTTGGTCCATTCATTTTAGTCCAGATCCAGATCCAATAATTTTTTTTGGTGATTCTTCAACATTGAGTGATGAGGCTAAAATTGATACATGGCATGGAATCTGAAAAATTATGGATGGATTTGGATGAAACGTGGTGGACAGGTTGGGAATGTGATAAGGACGAGTCAATTTTGTTTTGGTGAAGGTTCTGATCCGCATCAGGATATGAGAATTTAAATGAATTCTTTAGTGATTCTACATCATTGATCGATTGGGCCAAAAACGATATATCGCATGGTATTTCAAAACGTGTTGGAAGAGTGATGAAAAAACTCAGTGGATGAGTTGGTTAAGTGACAAGAACAAGATGATTAGATTTTGGTTCAGTTCCGGATCCAGATCCGGCCTATCAGTGGAATACAAAACATAAACTGGGTTAGCCTGGTGGAGGAATGCACTCCACCATCTGCCATTGTAATTTATTTAGTGCATTGATGTTGGCAGATTTTCAAGCAAATGGAAGATGACCTCGTGCAAATGATGGTGAAAGGGCAGAGAGAGGACGTGGAAGACCAGCAAGGCAGGTTTTCAGGAAACGTGAGCTGATGTCATCCGCTCCAGTTGCAAAGTCAGTGTCGAGGGTTGAAGGAACCTTCTCTACCTTTTCAGCTGCAAAAGACATAATTTTGGCTATCCCACATGAAAAAAACATGTTCACGTTCAATCTCAATGACAATACCAATGTGGATGTGGGTGACTGTGGCACCCTCCTCAACCCAAAGCTTGACGTGGTATTGTCGAGCTCCAGTCAATATACCGAAACCATTGCAAATAAGAAGTGGTGCAATACCTGTGAAAGGTAAATTGGTTCAGAAGAAGTTTGCATTATGTGGTCAGGGTTCGCTAGGCCCTGATAAAATTGAACACATGATGGCCAATTACCACAGCACTCGCTCATCTCAAGGACCTCAAATCTGCAAGATAACATGGCTCTGGATGCAGGGATCTGGCAAGAAGTCTGTGGAATGGAGGATTGCCACAATCGTTTTGACACAACTCACCGGATGGACATCGAAGCCGAGACACCGGAAAGAATCACGGAATCGTCGTATAACATTCACAGATGAAAATATAAATAAGTGAAAAAACATACATGGACACATAAAATAAGTGAACAAAACATTAGGAACACCTTCCTAATGTTTTGCTCACTGAGTGTGTATGTGTCCATATATATATATATAAAACATACAAGAGTGGAGGAAAGTGCACACAGGTGGATTACATCTTAAGCAGGAGATGCAACCTGAAAGAGATTAGAGACTAAGGTGGTGGCAGAGGAGAGTGTAGCTCGACAGCAATGATTGGTGGTCTGTCGGATGATTTTGGAGGTGAGGTTGAGGAAGAGAGTGAGGGCTGAACCAAGGACCAGATGGTGGAAGCTGAAGGAGGAAGACTGTTGCGTAGAATTTATGGAGGAGGCGAGACAGGTGATGGATGGTGGTAAAGATGGGTGGGATGATTGGGCAACTTCAGCAGAAGTGGTGAGGGAGATAGCTAGGAAGGTACTTGGTGTGACATCTGGACAGAGGAAGGAAGATAAGTAGACTTGGTGGTGGAACGAGGAAGTACAGGAAAGTATAAGAAAGAAGGGGTTGGTGAAAAAGAAGTGGGATAGTCAGAGAGATGAAGAAAGTAGGCAGGAGTACAAGGAGTGGCAGCGAAAGGCAAAGAGAGAGGTGGCAAAGGCTAAGAAAAAGGCATATGACGAGCTGTATGAGAAGTTGGATACAAAGGCAGGGGAGAAGGATTTATACCAATTGGCAAGACAGAGGGATCAAGCTGGGAAGGATGTGCTGCAGGTTCGGGTGATAAAGGATGCAAATGGGAATGTGCTGACTGGCGAGGAGAGTGTGTTGAGAAGGTGGATGGAGTACTTTGAGGAGCTGATGAATGAAGAAAATGAGAGAGAGAAGGTTGGAAGAGGTGGAGATAGTGAATCAGGAAGTGGGGTGGATCAGTAAGGATGAAGTGAGGACTGCTATGAAGAGGATGAAAAGTGGAAAGGTGGTTGGCCCAGATGATATACCAGTGGAGGCATGGAAGTACTTCGGAGAGATGGCAGTGGCGTTGTTAACCAGATTGTTTAATAAAGTCTTGGAAAGTGAGAGGATGCCGGCGGAGTGGAGATCAAGTGTACTGGTTCCGATTTTCAAGAACAAGGGTGATGTGCAGAACTGTGGAAATTACAGAGGGATAAAGTTGTTAAGCCACACCATGAAGGTGTGGGAAAGAGTAGTGGAAGCCAGGTTGAGAGGAGAGGTGACGATTTGTGAGCAGCAATATGGGTTTATTCCAGGAAAGAGCACCACTGATGCAATGTTTGCTTTGAGAATGTTGATGGAGAAGTATAGGGAAGGCCAGAAGGAGTTACATTATGTGTTTGTGGATTTAGAGAAAGCTTATGATAGGGTGCCAAGAGAGGAATTGTGGCATTGTATGAGGAAGTCGGGAGTGGTGGAGAAGTATGTGAGGATCGTGCAGCATATGTATGAGAACAGTGTGACAGCGGTGAGGTGTGTGGTAGGAATGACGGACCGGTTTAAGGTTAAAGTGGGATTGCACCAAGGATCAACTCTGAGCCCTTTCCTGTTTGCAATGGTGATGGACAGGTTGACGGACGAGATCAGACTGGAGTCTCCATGGACTATGATGTTCGCGGATGACATCATGATCTGTAGAGAGAGTAAGGAGCAGGCTGAGGCGAGCCTCGAGAGGTGGAGGTACGCACTGGAGAAAAGGGGAATGATAGTCAGTAGGAGTAAGATGGAGTACATGTGCGTAAATGAGAGGGAGGGTGGTGGTATGGTGCGGTTGCAAGGAGTTGAGGTAGGGAAGGTGGATGTGTTTAAATACTTGGGATCAACTGTCCAAAGTAATGGAGAGTGTGGTTGAGAAGTGAAAAAGAGAGTGCAGGCAGGATGCAGTGGGTGGAGAAGCGTTGCAGGAGTGATTTGTGACAGAAGGGCAGCTGCAAGAGTGAAGGGGAAAGTATACAAGACGGTAGTGAGACCAGCAATGTTGTATGGTTTGGAGGCGGTGGCGCTAACAAAAAGACAGGAAGCAGAGCTGGAGGTGGCAGAGTTAAAGATGCTGCGATTCTCGTTGGGAGTGACGAGGATGGACAGGATAAGGAATGAGTATATTAGAGGGACAGCGCAGGTAGGACGGTTTGGAGACAAAGTGAGAGAGGCGAGATTGAGATGGTTTGGACATGTGCAGAGGAGGGAAGCGGAGTATATCGGGAGAAGGATGCTGAGGATGGAGCCGCCAGGCAGGAGGAGAAGAGGAAGGCCAAAGAAGAGGTTCATGGATGCCGTGAGGATGGACATGCGGGCGGTTGGAGTGTCAATGGAAGATGTGGAGGACAGAGCGAAATGGAGCGGTTGATCTGCTGTGGCGACCCCTAACGGGAGCAGCCGAAAGAAGAAGGAGAAGAAGATATATATATATATATATATATATATATATATATATATATATATATATATATATATATATATATATATATATATATATATATATACACATATTGTTGCAGGCCGGGGGGTCGGCCTCTGAACGGAGCCGCAAGTCGAGTCGGCCCGACCGATCGCCCGAAATATAGATCGCCGCCCGGATAACTCCGAGCGACGGGTCCTTGTACAAGAACCGAAATATACCAATCGGCAGATCACGTGGGGTAGGGTCGATTGCCAATCTTCAATGTACCTGAATACCCACGTTATCCAACTACCGGGGTATTCCAGCCTTGACGGAACTCGTACGGAACAAACCGCCGAGGCGAGCCTGTCCGTGCGCGATTCCGAGTGGCGTAATCGCCGAGAACCGTCGGTCCAAATGTCCCTCTATTACGGCAAACCAACGGCTTTCTAACTCTCCACACACGAAATGTTCAGTCAATGAGGGAATGGACGCAACGAGCAAGCTTACATTCACACAAGGACATTTATTATAATGAAACACGTATGCAATTAAATAAGGCAAAACACGTATGCAATTATACAAGCAACAAAAGAACTACAACCGTCTACTTATTATGTACAGTCATTTACACTTAACAGCAGTTCCTACTTATTAGATGGACCCACGTACACACATATACGCACACACACACACACGAAACAGTGGCTGAGGCCTTTAATCACGAGCTCCAGCTCGGAGGACAGGTGAGCTGAGACTCAGAGCTTGACTCGAATCTTTCCACCTTGTGTGGTCTTCAACTTGTCCGGACCCGAACTCCAGCGAGAGCGAGCTGGATCCAATTGCCGCGATCCTTCCCGAGCTCCCGCGAATCCTCCTGCGCTTCTCAACACGTGCCGCTGAGATGAGGCGCCAGTCCTTCCTGTCGATCGTCGCTTCCCCGAGGAACCAACTCCAAGAAGAGGCCGATGCGTCGCACCAAGCCGGGAAACAAAATGGAGAACGACAAGCTCCACGAACCAAGAGGAAGAGGAAGAAGAGGAAGAAGCCTCCACCCGCAGCTCGAGCCGATCAACTGGCTCAAATCCCTTCCAAAACAAAGCAGCAGCCGAAGCTCACTGAGCCAGCCGAAGCAAAAAGCTTCCGAAGACCTCAAGCCAAGAAAGACCTGACGGCTGAACGACTGCTCTCTCCGAAGCAAAAAAAAGCTCACTCCTCCCACGGGTCTCAGCACACGAACTCTGCACACGGGACTCAGAACGGGACTCTTCACGAACGCTGCCACGGGACTCCCACGAACTCTTTACATGGGACTTTCACGAAGTCAGCCCTACCACGGGACTCCCACGGGACTCTTTTTGAACAAAGAAAAGATGTCCTCTTTATCCTTTGCACCCCCTCCCCCGCACCCGGCGTGACTCATGCCCTCGTGATCCACCCCCCCCCACTCAACCACGGGTGGGAGGGAGTTGTTGACGTCACCGCAGGGTTCTTCTTCCTCTTCGCAGAAGAGGGGGGAGGGACGTCTCCATTGTTTGCTCCCTAACTTTTAAATCGATCCGCAGCGCAACTCATCGATTTAAAAACATTTAAACAATGGAAGGTGAGCTATCTAGGGAACATGCACTTATCGACATAGCTGACTAAGGGAACCTGTATGTTGTGTGCAATTGAATTCCAAATTCGTAACAGTATATATATATATATATATATATATATATATATATATATATATATATATATATATATATATATATATATATATATATATATATATATATATATATATATATATATATATATTAGCAGGGGTACCTGGTGCAACCCGGTGCTGTTGGAATTTTGAAGAAATCAAGCTTGTTTGTTTTTTGCCATTTCCTTTGTTTTCCAAAAACACTTCCCCACACCACAAAGGAATGGGGTCGGGGATCAATTAATATTACCTTTCACATTTCTACAAATGCTTAGGTCCGATAGAGCGGAGGGTGATTATTCGGAGGGTGATTGCAGAACCACACTTCAGTATTTCTTAGATCATATAATGACCAGTGGTTGGTTAAGACAACACCAGTCCATCATAAAATGGAGAGACAGACAGATATAGAGATGGGGAGAGAGAGAGAGAGATAGAGAGATAGAGAGATAGAGAGATAGAGAGATAGAGAGATAGAGAGATAGAGATAGAGAGATAGAGAGATAGAGATTGATTGGGGGGGGGAGTATTTTGGTTGATCTTATCAATCACGAGCTGAAGTACCTGGTAATACCTGGGAAATTTACCATATTTTCCTCACGCTAGTTAGACTGAGGCATTAGTTCTATGGACAAAGTGAGGAAGGCTTATTTTATTCCTCAGATTTATTGAAGGAAGGCTTTATGCTGCCGTAATCCTCAGAGAGGTCATAGTTGAAGGCAGCCTTGAGCCACTCAATGTTTCTCGCAGCAGTGGCAACTGTCCTTGATGTCCTGACAAAACCCGGACTGAGAAAGCTGGACCCTGAGTTTTATGCTTCTCTCGCCCATCGGTGTGACGCCCTATTTGCAGTTAGGCGACACTCTCTCTCTCTCTCTGCAGCCGACTCTGCTTGCCTGGCTCGTTCATTAGCAGATATATCAGCAGTAAGACGACTCTCTCTCTCTCTCTCTCTCTCTCTCTCTCTCTCTCTCTCTCTCTCTCTCTCTCTCTCTCTCTCTCTCTCTCTCTCTCTCTCTGCAGCTGACTCTGCTTGCCTGGCTCGTTCATGAGCAGATCTATCAGCAGTGAGCTGTTGCCGTGCGCGTGCAGTTCGAGAATTCAAATAACAGGAGGAGAATGTGTATGTTTAAAAACTCAACGAATACGAACATTTTGCATTTAAAAAAACCCTAGCGTTTTTAACCATGAAGCCTTTTGTTATGATTAATATGCCAGCACACTATTCGAAAGCCTTGTTTTTAATGGAAATTTTATTATTTTTATTTATATATATATATATATATATATATATATATATATATATATATATATATATATATATATATATATATATATATATATATATATATATATATATATATATATATACATATTTTTTCATTTTTTATGGAAAGCCACTTTGCGCATCCTGGAGCTGAATGTTAGGTCTATATGTGTGCAAAGTTTCATCAAGATCGGTTCACTGGTCTAGGAGCTTATTGGTTACAAACAAACAGAAAGACAGACAGACAGACAAAAGGACTACCATTTATATAGTAGATGTGTGTGTGTATGTGTATGTGTATATATATATATATATATATATATATATATATATATATATATATATATATATATATATATATATATATATATATATATATATATATATATATATATATATACGCATATGTGTGTATAGATATATGTATATATCTTCTTCTTCTTTCGGCTGCTCCCGTTAAGGGTCGCGACAGCGGATCATCCGCATAGTGATTTGGCACATTTTTTACGCCGGATGCCCTTCCTGACGCAACCCTGGTCGCCTCTTACGACACACAGGGATATGGTACACCTATTTTAACCGGGGTATACACCGGCCCAGTACACTGGTACTCACTTCGCCGACCTCGGAAGGATGACAGGCTGAGTCAACCCCCTGGTGTATTAATTCAGTGGCACAACGGGGCTTGAACTCAGGACCTTTTGGATCCCAAGCCACTGCCCTAACCACTGTGCCAACACCAGGCTTTTATATAGGTGTGTGTGTGTGTGTATATATATATATATATATATATATATATATATATATATATATATATATATATATATATATATATATATATATATATATATATATATATATATATATATATATATATATATATATATATATATATATATATATATATATATATATATATATATATATATATATATAGTTACGGCTGTGGAAATTCGCAATACACCATAAAGGGTTCTTAGATCAGTTATGACGCTAAGTTTATGTGCAGATAGGTCCCCACCATTGTTTAAAGGGAATTCTTCATGTTCACCAGGTTGCGACTCTGAGATAGCCGTTTTTCTTTTTCTATTGTTATTTTGAACAAACCTCCACGCAAACAACAAGCCGCGTTGAAAACCGTCGAAGGCAAAAGGAAACCAAAGGAGTTCCGATAGGCGCGCGGATTTTTCCCGCCTGTTTCTCTGAGGAGTGTGACGGAGGCGGGGTGGGGCGGCTCGCCCCCGATTGGTGACGCGGTCGGAATGAGGAACGCCCCTTTTCGGGAACCTTCTCGAAAAAAGGTGGAGCCGAAAACGGGGAGGAGCGAAGGGCGTAGCCATACACTATATAAGGCGGACCGCGCGCGAGGGTGACGGACCGCTCTCTCTGTCGGGGTCGTGTTGGATTCTACTCGCCCTCTTGGTGGACGTCATCCTCTCACTTCATCTTCGAGCTCTCTCTTGGTGGTCGAGGTCGGGCTCTCTCGTCTTGGTGTTGGGCGACCTGTCGGTGAAGGCGCGGGCCAGTGGCGAGTCCGGGTGACGCCTCAGAGACGCAAACGGGAGGCGCAGCACTGCCCGCTGTGTGGTGCGAATCTGCACGTCTGGCGAGGGACGCCGGAGAGAACTTACCGACCACATCATCGCAAAGGGCCGAGAGCGGGCGCGGCTACGCTAGCTGCCGTGGGAATAAGGCGTCGCGACCTGCCCACCGTCACACCTCGAGGGGGCAGGTAACCAGCACGGTCCCGCGGGCCTTTTCGGTCATCCACGGCCCACGACCATAAAGGTTTACGAACCCCGTCTACCTCCCTGCCTATGGGGAGGGTTTTCCTGTTGTTTTTCTATGCATGCTGTGGTGCCGTGTCCTGTTAAGTAACGACTGTGTAGGTGACTGTAGATAATAATCATAGTCGGTGGTATTGCTTGGCCTTCTATTTGTCGTTTGTATATTGCATGACTGTATACGTGTTGCTGGAATAAATGTCCTTGTATGCAATGTATCCCATTCGTCGCGTCCTCCTTTCACCCCATTGAAATGCCATCTTGCATCGTGGAATGAGTAGTGGGTTTTAAACACCCGATAAATAATCTGAACCGTCGAGGTCGGCGATAACACCGCTCGGTTATCCCTGTAGCACGGAATGAACCGCTTAAGCGGTTCGTGTCCGAAGCCGACCTGCGGCGTGGTGCAACTCCTCGGTAGGTTACCCGCGCGGGTATTTAGGTATATCGACATTTGGCGATTCACCCTATTTCGCGCGGGTCGAATGCGGACTTGGTTGTGGTGAGGTTAAACCCCCACTCGTGACTGGATCCTGGCGGTAGTTCCAGGAGGGTCACGACTGAATTGTCCGTCCGGTGGGCGACGCGGCTGCCATTATAGGTACGCGGCCGATCGCACGCCGGGCAGACCAAAATTCGTAACATTGGTGTCAGGAGTGGGATTCAAATCCACCTCGGTCTCCAACTAAATTCATGGGGATCAGACCAGGGGTGTGCGAAGCAACTCCCCCGTTCCCCCCCAAATTACGAGCGAACCAAATTTAATCCCTTACGAGAAATAAGATGGAGTCTCAAGGCGAGCGGGAGCCGGGGGTAGAAATGGATTTAGAATTGTTAGAATCCATGGTCCAGGATGAAATCCCCAAGCAGGAAATGCAGGTTGTACAGGACGAACTCTCCCAATCAAACCCAGAGCCCGAAATGGGCACGGCAGCGGCCGCGGCATATGACACCTCCCCTCCCCCTCTCCGCCAAAACCCCCCGATCCTTGCCGAATCGGCTCAGCCGAGCACACCCGACATGGCCCAGCTATGCGCCATGCTGGCGGGAATGAACGCGAATATGCAACAAATGCAAAGCGGAATGAACGCGAATATGCAACAAATGCAAAACGAAATGAAGGCGAATTTAAAAGAAAATGCGAAAGAAATAAAGGAAGAGATGAAAAACGGAATGAAGAAGGATATGAAAGAACTGCGGGGTGAGATGCAGCGCATGGGGCGATGCATGGGGCGGCATAATAGCGCCGCCACGTGCTGGAGCGAACAAGCTGGTGGGGGGGGGGGGGAGTGCAACGCTGTCAGTCCCGCAATGGAGGCGGATGAGGACAAATTAATACGGGGGACGTGTAAGGCAAGACACATGGAGGTAACAACGACGGAAACATTACCGGTGACACAGAGGGAAAAATTAAATGGGGTGACTGCGACGTGCGAGACGAGACACGAGACACGAGGTGACGACGGAAATAATAAAAGAAATAACAGAGGCGAGGGAAATGGAAACGGTAGGGGAGAGACTGCATGATAAAGACGGGGTTAAGGACGAGCACACATACACGGAGTTAGTGGAGGACGATGAGGGGGAGCTCGGGGAATGTGTTGTGACCCGGTGCGAGCAGCTGGATAGCCTCCTTCGGGAACGGAGGGAGACGCTATTCTCCCTTGAAGCTG
Source organism: Eptatretus burgeri (assembly GCF_056783735.1). Lineage (NCBI taxonomy): Eukaryota > Metazoa > Chordata > Myxini > Myxiniformes > Myxinidae > Eptatretus > Eptatretus burgeri. Next base: position 126,310,734 of record NC_140962.1, on the reverse strand, counting down.
GTCACGACCAGGGGGTCCGGTCGTGCCGAGCAAGGTTGAAGGGGCGAGTGCTGTTGACGGGTGCATGGAGAGCTTGGGGGGGTATAGAGGCCCCGGAAACCCTTGGGGTGGCACGAATTCCCAGGGTGGTTACGAGTGTGGTCCCGGTGTGTGTGGTGTCAAAATGTGTGTTTACGAGTGTGGCGAAATGCGTGCTGCAACGCATGCATAGCGCGGGTGCAAGGGCGTGTGTGAGAGCGACCGGGTGGGTGACAAAGACCCCGTGTGTGGATGAGACCCCGGGTATGAGTGAGACCCTATGTGTAGAAGAAATCCCGGGTGTGAGTGGTGTGGTGGCAAGTGTGCCGAAGTGCGTGCCTCCCGGCACGCCGTGTGTGGATGAGGCACCGTGTGTGGAAGGAGCCACGTGTGCAAGTGGAAGGCCATGTGTGAGTGGAACCACGTGTGCAAGGGAAATGGCATGCATGAGTGAATGGCCGAGTGCAAGGGAGACCGTGTGTGTGAGAGAGCGGTATGTAAGGGAGATGACGGTGGGCATGCACGAACATGCAGCCGCGTCTCCCGGTGCGAGTGTAATGTCGTGGTGTGTGAGCATCGTAACACGCAGGTGTGCGGGGGTTGAATGGCAACGGAGACGGCGACAGAGGGACAAAGGCTGGGTAGCGACCGTAGCTGGATTGGGGACCGTGCCGGGTTTACCCAGCGGTGAGCGCGAGGTTCGTGCTGTGCTTCACACGAGACCGCCACGTGCATGCTTGCGGGGGTGAAACCCGGTCCATAAACGCCGGCGGTGGATGTTGCCGATCCCGCGAACGGACAAAGGTTAGGCTGGATAAACGGATTTGGACCGGACGGGTTCTCCACGCGAGCGTGTTTGTGTAAAGCTCCGACGAGCAGAGCACATGTGTTCGTGTGGGGAACCCCTCGGAACGCGAGGCTTGTTTTTTTTTATGCACACGGTGACGTCATGGCTGCACTTATGGTTGGAATCCGGCAGGAGGAGTATCTCTGCTGAATGGTACCGTCCAAGAGGGACGAGGTACGCGAACAGCTGCCATGACGTCACGGGCAAGGTGCGCAGGTTGCGAGTTGCCGCGCTGGTGCTGTGCAATAAAAAAAAAGCAAGCCTCGCTTGGGGTGAACAGGATTCCCGGGCAAGGGGTGGAAGACCCCCCTGTTAGGACACAGGAAGGAACTAGTTCGGTGGGAGGGTTAGCTTAGCTAGACCGGCTTCATGGGGCAGGGGTAAGTCCTCATGGGGCCCGTGGAATGTATTAGGTAGAGGGATTGTTGGTCAGATTTAGGTTTTTGAGGATTTTGAGGACAGTGACAGACTTTGGATGTGTCGAGGGGACGTAGCTTAGCTACGTAGGTTAAAAGGAACGTGCTGTAGTTTAAGGGACGACGTGGGAGCACGAGGTAGTTAGGGGATGTAGTGAGCAGGATGGCAGAAATCAGCGATGTGTGAGTTGTGAGTAGTGAGGTAGGTACTTGATGAGTGAGTGAGGCCAGCGAGCCTGTGTGTATGGAGTGAAGGTGGAATGCATGGTGCGATGAGTGATTTTGGGGAGGAGTGATTCCCACCCAAGGGACCCCGGGGTCAGAGTCATGTGAGTTAGTGGGTTAGTTAAATTGACAAAATGGAAGTCGTTTTGTTATTGTTGGGGAAGTAGGCTCGAAACATGTTTGGAGGGGTGCAGGAGCCCTGTTGACGGGCTGGGAGCGTGGCTGCGAAAGGTGAGTATCGCTGAGTGGGTTCCCCGGGCACTGGGCGAGTCGGCCGCAGTAGTCCAAGGGCTCATGGGGGGGCCGGGATAGCGTAGAGGGCATGGTTGCGCCCGCATGATGCGGGGGCCCGGGGCGCTATTGTCCGCGTGGGCAGTGTCGTGGACACGGGTGACCCTCGGAAAGGGGCCCGGGGCGCCAGCCTACCACGTGAGCGTTTCAGGGGAGTTGCCAGGGAGGGCAATCCCCGATGTTTAGGCAGCTGGTAGGCTCGGAGGTAGTGTAGTGCCCTGGGGTGCCATTGTTGGAGAATCGGCAGAGGGGAGTTCCTGCCAAGGGAGCCACGCGTCCCAGCGACAAAACGGTGTGAGGTCACGGGCCGAAAATTGGGGGGCAAGGCGCAAAATTGTGAGGACACCAACACAGGCGATGGGAATCTGGGTTGGTAGAACCGATAGTTTAAGCGCGAGGTGCTTGTTGAAAGCCCCGGTGTAGTTCAAGGAATAAATGTTAGGGTAGATTAGGAAGTGAACCCCTTCACACCATCCATCCCTTCGCCCTCGTTGGGGGCCGCTGGACCCACTTTGGTTTAAATCGCTGAAGTCTGAGGAGGCCATCCTGAGGCTTGAGTTGGGCCTCGACACAGGACGCTAGTTCTCCCTTATTCCCATCCGAACGTAGGGGTTGGGAGTAGGCTAGATGACACGATAGGTTAGGCGAACAAAGACGATAAAGGGGGTTAGGGGACGATTAAAAGAAGGGAAGTGAAAATAAAAATAAAAACAAAAAAAAATAAGTTGGGGCTAAATTGGGTTTTGACAAATTAACGGGGGTGGGTATGGACAGAGACAGGCAAAGGCGATTGGTTGGGAGGGAGACAGTAGGTCGGTCCGAGCCCACCTTCCGAGTGCCAAGCACCACCGCACTCCCTCCACCAACCTCCATCTCAAGGCAAGGTGCTGGCCAACTTCATCTGCTGGCTGTTTGCTGCAAGGCCAGTGTCGGCCGGATCGTCTGCTGGCTGTGACTGCAACGCCTGTGCCGGCCACATCGTCTGCTGGCTGTTTGCTACGAGGCCTGTGCCGGCCACACTCACCTGCTGGCTGTGTTTGCTGCAAGGCCTGTGCCGGCCAGTTCATCTGCCGGATGTGTTTGCTACAGCGGCCTTGTCATGCCATGCCTTGCCAGTTCGCCTTTGCCATCCATGCTTACTGCCCTCGTCATCTTTTGCCCCCGTTCTCTTTTGCATCCCCCCTCCCCCTTGTTCATTGCCATGTGCGCCAGGATCGTCGCACAGTTTGCGAGGACTGCCCTGTTGGCAGCTACAACACGGGCCTGCAGTGGCGGCCCATGCACCGTGTTTGCGTCCATCCATCCATCCATCCATCCATTAATCCATCCATCCATACATCCGTTGTGTTCATTGCGTGTGCCACTTGAGCTGGCACGGAGACTGCGTTGCGCAGCTCATGCGCTGTTGCTTTCATTGCGTGTGCCACTTGAGCTGGCACGGAGACTGCGTTTGCGCAGCTCATGCGCCATTATGTTCACTGCGTCCATGTTAAAAGGGGGAGGATCCTCGACTGCGTTTGAGCAGCCAGCCACGTTCCCTGTCACTTGCATTACTTGAGCCAGAGACTGCGTGCGAGCAGCCTTGCTCCCTGCTGACTTTTGTTTTTCTCTTTGCAGAGTCCATTGATCCTGGGCCATAGAATAGTGTAAATTATAAGGTTAAGGTGTTAAGTTGTGTATTGTATATGAGTGCACCCCCGGCATGTGAGTCTTAGTGCTAGCAATTTATTTAAGTCGTCTGAATGAGTGGGTTTGTTTAGTTAGTTACTCAGCCCGTAGATTATTTACTTTGGGGACACGAATACACTGAATGTTGCACTCAGGGATCCGAAGGTGAAATGTACAAGGGGAGAACCACACATGATGGCACACGAAAATTCGACGACTCGGGACGAGTCTGTAAAAAGGGGAGGGGTTAGTGTTACGGCTGTGGAAATTTGCAATACACCAGAAAGGTCCTCAGGTTAGATATATCGATGTTCATGTGTAGTTCGTCCACACCCGTTGTTTAGAGGGAATATGTGTGATTCATCCGGGCTGCGACGCTTTGAGTTTGCCATCTTTCTTTCTCTATCGTTATTTTGGACCAATAAGCCCGCCAACAACTCAAACACCACCACCTTCGCCTCTTTACCTCCACAACTCCACCCCACAAACATCGCTTCACCGCCATTCTCAAACGACGCCCGCCAACAACCAAACCACCACAGCAAACCCCCCACCACCTTCGCCTTTCTCCTTCCACAACCACACCACCTGCCAACACCGATCGTCGTGCTGTCCAAGGCCCGTTCGGTGATTGTTGCTGAATGCGTCGAGCCGCGAGTACAAATGGATGCCTTTATGGGAGGGAAATCAGATCAGGAGAGGCTCACGCCCCTTTTTGCCCGACCAATGGCTAAACGTCTTCATAAAGGTTATGATAGAAACTTTCTTTTGAAGGAAGTCGTGTTTCTTTAAATCTCATAGATGAATCCATATAATCATAAGGATAAATTCCCTTGCTTGTAAGAATTTTCTCTTTACTTTGAATTTTATTCCTTGTTTGAATTTCCTCTCCAGTTAGAATTCCCTCTTTAATCAGAATTTCATCGTTAATCAGAATTTCCTCTTCAGTTAGAATTTCATTCATTGTTGGAATTTTCTTTATAATTAGAATTTCATCTTCAGTTAGAATTTCTTCATTAATTTCCTCATTAATTAGAATTTCCTCTTTACTTTGAATTATCTCTTTAATCTGAATTTCCTCTTTAGTTAGAATTTCCTCTTTTGGGAAGAATGAATTAAGATTTGGAAAAGAGCCCGTGGAGCTTAGATTTGATGCAAGGTCGGCTAGTGGTCTTCCCATAAACTTGTAAGAATCTAGAAACCTAATACGAGTTAAAGGTTTTGTGAATATCATTTTTGTAAATGAAATGTAGTTTTGGCAGAAATATTCCTGGTGTTTTTGAAAGTTCATTTATAAATAGATGTGTATCATAGTTGGTGCTGTTGTGAAGAAAGACTGGAATAAAAGAAGAAAATTTATAATTTAGATTACAACAGGAATGAGCGGGACCTCTATATTTACCAGTAAGATGACAATGATCCCTAACTTTAGACTCCTCTATTTCCTCCTCACAAATATGACAGATATTGTTCTTTCTAAATTCTCATTTTTCTTCTTCGGTTAATTTCATCAGTTCATTTGTTTCTTTCATTAATTTAGTTGGTCTTATACAATCCTTTTCTAATCGTTTTACAAACTCTTGTGAAGATTTTTTTCCACTATAATGTTCAAGTTTATTATACTTTTCTCCAACAGATGATTTGATGTAATAACAGAAACCACAAGGAATATGTTTTTGATATTTATTTGTATATGATTCATTTGGATAAGGAGTAGCAGTATTTATCTTTTTAAGGATACATTCAAAATCAGCGTATATCACAAATGGGTGTATGATAGATTTATTATAATCTTCAAAAGAAATATTTTCACCAGGTTTAGGCATTGTTATTGCAGCTGATTTATGATTACGACAATATTTTGAATGTTCTAATCGTTCTTTTGTATGAAATGAATTAAGACATCGCTTAGAAGGATATATTTTGTTTGCTGTTCTGAATACCTGAGAAGAGATTAATCTTGATAAGTTATTGATGGATGTATAATGTGAATTGTTTGCAACACTACAATATAAAAGATCAATGTGTGTTTCTTCGTTTTTATCGATGTTTAAAATATTTAATACCTGAACTTTATTCTCTCTAGTTAATCCATATACATTAATAGAAAGGTTATTCTTTTTCTCAAATTTAGGAATATCTGTTGTGGCATTGGGAATTTAAAATCTTTAATGTCCAAGGTATTCTCATATTGCATATATTGTTTTACTCTTTCTGAATTACAATTTGGTGGATGTAAGTGAGCAAGAACAGACCAGAGAAAACATTTATTATCATTGTTCTTAATATTAACAACTGCCTTTGTTCGTTTTATTTTTTTTGGTAATTCAAAATAAGAAGAAGCTCTAAGAGGGTTTGATTTTAGAATGTGTATATCTAAAAAGATTATTTAAAAAAAATTAAATCCACTTCCTACCACTGTATTATCAACATCCTCCTCTTGTCTTGATAATTCTTCATAAACCCCACTTTTCAAAAAATCTTGAAATGATGTTATAAAATGAAGATCTGTTCTCGTATAAAGAGTTTGTTCTTCATCTTGTCTTTTCATATTCATTTTCACTCCCATATAAAACTTTAAAGTGTTCAGTTCTTTTAATGTCTTTTTAATAACTTTTTCAACATCAGGTTTCACGATTTCAATTGATTCAGCTATTGATGATGGACCGGGTTCTCCAAATTGAAAAATCCTTATTTTTATATGCCCTTTAAATGCCCCCTTTGTGTTTTCAATATAATAGTCTCCCTTTACTTTAAACTCATTTTTCTTGTGTTTTTATGATTGAAGGTGATTCTTATAACCACTCTTCAAAACATCCTTTGAGCAGATATCACAATGTTTTCTTTCCAACTCAAGAGGAGATATTTGATGAAATAGATTAATCGTGTGTTTGTTGGTTCGAAGGTGTTTTTTATAATGTTTATATTCGTGATTACAAACATCGCAGTACGTTGTATTCACCATATTTATATAATAAAACTTTGCTTAAACTAAAATTAAAATTGATGTTAAATTAAATTAAACTGAATTAAAATTAAACTAAAATTGATGAAAATTTCGTTTAATTTATAGTTGAATCTGTGCTTAAAACCATTTTATCCTCCAACTTTTTTCGCTTAATAAATACAATGTTTCATGACACAAAAGACAAGTTTCAATCAATCTCTTCATTTGTAAAAGACACTGAGAAATATGTCAAGGATGTAAAATTGAACAAAGATAAATACAACAACTATTGGATAAAAACAATTATGGTAAATAATATGAGTTCTTCAATTTCCTTCAGTGGAAAGGCTTTTAGTATACCTGACAGAACATCAATTAAAGTATCTCTCACAAAAGTTTCTCCTCTCCTTCTGGAAATACATTCAAAACTAGAAAAAGGAATGAAACAAGAAAAAGTATCAAAAAATAAAAACCTAATGGATGAAGCTTTAGAAAGAAAAGATAAGACCATCTGTAATATGCAAGGAAAAATTTGTATTTTTTTTCAACAACCCGAAAGATGTAAATCCTGATGAAATAAAGGATGTTAATATATCAGGTGAAATGACATTTCGTTCAATAGTAGTTAAGGATCATTTTAAAATGACCTTTAATATAAAAAAATGTTGTAGTTGAATCTGGTAATGAAAAAAAGTATATAGATATATATATATTTTTTTGTATACCTTGGTCGAGGCTCTTATGAGAGCTAACGCACAACTCACAGCAAGGAGGCATGAGACAAGAGGGGCGGGAGTGGAAGCGACAAAACAGTGGGGAACAGACACATTAGGTGAACTGTGGAAGGGAGAGGGATGGGGATAGGACGGGGAACATGGCGAAGAGAAGATGGACATTTCAGGGACTTTCAGGAAGGAAAGCAGGAGAAATGAAGGAAGTGGGCTTGGGTGGATTATCGGGGGTAGAAAAGATCGAGGATTTGGATGGGGGAAGATAAGAGGTGGTGGTGAACAGCTGTTTTGAAAGCCTGGAGGGAAGAATGGGAAAGAATAGAGTGAGGAAGTTTATTCCAAAGGCGGGAAAAAAGAGGAATAAAAGAGTGAAGATGAGCAGTGATTCGCGATTTTGGTAGTTTTACCAGAAGGGGGTTGTTGGCGGACCTTGAGCGCCCTGTGAAAATGTGGTGGGGACAAATCGTAGAGAGAGCAGGGGGGGCAAGGCTGGAGAGGAGTCTGTAGAAGACAGAAAGACCACCGACCAACCTGCGGTGATTGAGTGAGAGGCCCAAAGACTCAGCTTCATTGTGGGAGATGCCGATGATCTTAAATGCCCTGGTTTCGACAGCGTGAAGCCGAGAAAGGTGGGAGGCAGGAGCACCAGCCCAGCGAGGAGAGCAGTACTCCATCAGGCTATGGACAAAAGCTTTGTAAGTGGTCAGGAGCTCAAGAGGGCCGAGGAAGGACTTAGCATGACGGAGGATTCCCAGTCGGCGACTGGCTTTTGAGGCGAGGTTGGAAATGTGACTTTCCCAGGAAAGGTCATGGCAGATAGTGAGACCGAGAAGCTTGAAAGAAAAGACTTCTTCCAGAGGATTGTTGAGAAAGTGGATGGGGGGGGTTTGTAAATGGTCCTTTCGTAGAGACATAGTGAGAGTGTGAGATTTGTCTGGATTGAAAGACATGTTCCACGTGTTGGACCAGTTTGTGATTTTATCCATATCTGCAGTGAGCGAAGAAGCTGCTGCTTGCCGGTCTGAGGGATGACAGATGGTACGGCAGAGGGTGGATTCGTCGGCAAAGAGAAATGGAGGATTTTCCAGAGAGTCCGAGAGATCATTGATGAAAACCAGAAAAAGAACAGGGCCCAGAACGCTACCTTGAGGAACTCCAGCCTGCACAGGAAGAGGGGATGAAAGAACTCCATTTAGGGCCACACGTTGACTGCGACAGGAGAGGAAGTCTGTGAGCCATGAGTGGAGATGGCCTTGAATTGAATACCATGGGAAGAGAGTTTGATGAGTAGGGCAGGGTGCCAGACTGTGTCAAAAGCACGTGATATGTCCAGGGATATGGCTCGGATTTCCTGTCTGGCATTGAGGACCTCCATCCATTGATGGGAGAGCAGAAGCAGCATATCCAGGGTAGAGTGACCTGGTCTGAAACCAAATTGATGATTGGAAATCAAGCCATTGGAGAAGAGGAAGGATTTCATGTCTGAAGCGATGATTGATTCCATCACCTTGCTGATGATTGGGAGAAGGCTGATTGGTCTGTAGTTACAGAGATCTGTTTTTGCACCTTTTTTATGCAGGGCAGTGATGTTAGCAGATTTCCAAGCAGATGGCAGATGACCTTGGGCAAATGAGAGGGTGAATAGAACAGAGAGAGGGTGAGCAAGAGCACAAGAGCAGGCTTTGAGGACACGTGGGCTGATGCCGTCTGGACCGGTTGCAGAATCTGACTCGAGGTTTGAAAGCAAGTTCTCCACCTTGTCAGGAGAAAAGGATACAGAGTCCAGGGACAGTTGGGTGCGACTGGGTAAAGTGGGTGGAGATAGTAATGGGTTTAGGACACAAGATTTAGCTGCAAACACCGAGTTTAGACATTCAGCTTTATCACGTGTGGAATCAGCAGTGCGGCCATTTGAGGTAAGGGAGGGGATGGAGGGGGAACATACACCAGAAACCGATTTGATTAAACGCCACCAGGATTTTGAGGAGGGAGAGAGGTTTGAGAGTTCAGACTTGAGATGAGAAAGATGTTGTTTTCTGGCTCTCCTGAGGGTAGATACACACTTGTTCCGAGCTTTGTGGAAAGAACTGAGATTGCCCTCAGTTGGGTTTGCTTTCCATGAGGCAAAGGCAAGTTGTTTCAGGACAACTGCCTCGCCACATGCTTCAGTAAACCAAGGGCGGGAGGAAGGGTAAGACAACTGAACACGAGAGGGGATAAATCTGTGCATGAGGGAGAGCAAGTTTCTTTGAAAGAATTCCCAGGATGAGTTGATGTTTGAGAAAGTAGTGATAGGAGACCAGTCTGTAAGTTTGATGGCTGCTCGGAGACCCTGCCAGTCGGCTTGAGTGAAATGCCAGACTCGACGGCGGTGAGGTGATTCTCTGATAACAGCCAGAGAGATGTCCACTTTGACAAGGACGTGGTCAGAAGAACCAATTGGAGCGAAGGAAGAGCAGCAGATATTGTCAGGGAAATTTGTCAAAATCAGATCCAGAAGAGATGGAGTACCATTGGTTGAGATCCGGGTCGGGAAGTTGACCGATTGAGTCAGTCCCAATGAGTCGCAGAAAGCTTTTGCTGAGGTGCCATGGCAGGTGAGAGAGGTACCCACACCTAGCCAACTGGCGTGATGACAATTGAAGTCACCACATAAGAGGAAGAGAGAGTTTGGATAAGATGATAGAAGATGGTCCATGTTTTCGGATAGTGAGGTGTAGATGGGGTCATCACTGTTCGGTGGACAGTACAGTACACATATAAACATGAGGTGGCAGTGGAGGGGAAGCCGAAGCCAGAGGTATTCCTGGGGGTGTGGGGGAGTGAGAGCAGTGCATGTAGAGTGAGGAATAGAGTCTTTGATGAAGAGAGCAACACCTCCACCAGGACGAGGCTCAGGTCTGTCATACCGTAAGAGGGAGTAACCAGGGAGAGATACTTGGGAGTCAGACACGTCTTGGGAGAGGAAAGTTTCTGTTAGGCAGATAATGTCTGGTTTGTCAGTGGCAACCTGTATGGAAAGAACTGAAAGGTTTGAGCGAAGGCCCCGGATATTTGAGGTCCACACTTTTAATGAAGAGGAAGGGGAGGAGGCTTTGGGTGCAGGAGGTGGAGGGGGAGGGGGAGGGTAGGACAAGGGACGAGGGGGGCAGGTAAGGAGGGTTGCTGAAGGAGTGTGGGGTATTGCAGAATGGCGAGGGGAGGGGCCGAATGAGGAGGAGAAAAGGCTCTGTGGTGCTGGGGGAGAGGGGGGACAAGAGACAAGGAAGAAGGCAGTTGAGGATTTGAGGAGGTGGAGTGAAGAGATGGAGGTGAGAGGGCAGTGGAGGGAGGCAGGTTGGTGGATGAGAGGGGGGGGCAACTTTGAGAAGGAAGAGTGAGGGGGATGAAAGGTGGGAGAATGGTGAGGGGGGAATTTTTGAGAGAGGAGAGAAGGTGGCTTGGAGGGAGAAGAGTGGGATGGTTGCTTTGAGAGTGAGAGTGAGGGGTGAGGGGGTGAGTTGGCACTGAAGTTGGAAAAAAAGAATGGTTGATGGAAAGCGAGCATCCATGGCAAACTGTGGTTTTTAAAAGTTTTAGATGGTATTGATTGTAATATTATTAAATATGAGTCGATACTCAACTGAAAGTATGGATGAATTTCAGTTTAAGCAAAGTTTTACTTTAGAAATATGCTCGACTTCCCTGATTCTCCATATGACAAATTTGAGAATTGTCCTGCGTGTGATAGAGTGGGATTAAACACAGAGTCAAAAGCCTATAAACAATGTATATTCTGTGATTATCTTCTAATTAATGATAATAAAAAATTTAAAAAGGAAAATAATTCTTTTTGATTTACACCAAAAACGAATTACTTTACAAGATTGATTCGAGAAATGAATGTAAAGTATGAGGGTGATAACACACCTTTCCTTACAAGGGAAGAAACAGAACGTATTAGAGAAATGTTCAAAGGATTGTTGTTATATTTTATTCATGATTATCATTTTCAGGGAAATATCATCACAAGATATTGCATAAATAAAATAATGGATTATCTTGAAAATAAACCTGAAATCGGATAAAATATCGAGTTTCTAAAAAACCAATAATAAATTAAATAACCCGTTTTCCAGACATATAAATGAATGATTTTTTTTACCCATTTGGGAAAATAAGACAAAATTTAACAATCATAAGAATCTTCCAAATTCATTCAGATGTCTCATAGTTGATTCAAGTGGATGCAGAAAAACCTGCTTACTTTTGAAGATGCTGACTGACTTTTGAAGATCCTGACTCCCAACTTTTTATATTATGATAATTTAATAATTTTCACAAAGTCGAGTTTTCAACCAGAGTATCAACTACTCTCACAAGGTTTTAATGCTGGTCTTCAAAAAGAAGGTGTAATCAGTTAATTTAAAGTTCAAAAAATCCTAAATGATTATAACATTGAACATATAATACAACTATTTTGTGATACACAGAGATGTAAAAAGAAATCAAAACCGATAACGTGTATTCCCAGTGATAACACGGATGATATACCGTCTCCCCAAGATTTGGATAAATCAAAAAAGAACCTCGTTATCTTTGATGATTGTGTTAATGAGAGAAAGCAAACGGTAATGGACAGCTACTACACAAGAGGGAGACATTCTTCTTGTAATTGTATTTATCTTTGTCAATCATACTTTCAACTTCCTCGTCGTTCCATCAGAAACAATGCTAATGCTTTTATTTTATTCAAGTTAAATTCAATAGATATAAACATTTTTTGGAGAGATAATTGTTCCACATTATGCAGTAAAAAAGAATTTGCAGATTACATGAAGCACACGACTGAAAAATATAAATATATTGTTGTGAAACAAGATGAGATATTAAATGATATTTTCCAATAAATAAATGGATGCGAATGAAAGAGCAAGAAGATTTAAGGAACATCAAGAGTTGGTTTCAAAAGTTCTAAAACAACAGGACGACATAAAGAAGAAACGCAGACAGAAACTAACGGGCGAAGAAGCATTTGAAAGAAAACAAGAGAAATTTTTTAAACCACTTTTAAACACTTCCCAAGAAAAAATGAAAGATGTTTCCACAGTTCCCACAGTAGAATATACTCCTAAAAAACTTCAAATGTTTAAAGATTTTTATCAAATGACGGAGGAAGAATTGGAGCATATAGGGGAATTAGAATATGATGATGAACGATTATTTCAACAACTGGAAGAGATGAATCGCCCCCCTGCTTATATTGTGAATGCTCTTCAAAACGATGAATATTCAGCGGAATCAAAAACCAAAGCAGGACTCATTCCAACAGAACAACCAGCAACATTTAATCTTGTTCAAGAAAAGGTATTGATATTTAATGATGAATAATGGTTCTTGGGTTCTGCTCAAACCCCTGTTAAACTAACTCTGAGATTAATGTTTCTTCTCACAAAAGATAGAAGACAAGCTTCAAATGTGAGGAATGAATCAAAGTATTTTGATAAACCATTGGATATGAAAAATAATGAGAGAGTTTATATTGATCTGCTCAACTTTGTTGATTATAGGGTTAGTCTTTCTGGTAAACGTAGCAAGAATGAGAAGGAGAAACACATTATTCAGGCTTTAAGTATCCTTGGTTCAGGTATTAGTTTTCTTCCAAATGACCCATCACAATAAGTTAATAGACTGTTATTGTTGTTTGGTTGTAAGAAGGCTGGAAATAATAATTGTTTTAATGAAGCATCAGCCATTTCAGACCAGTTGATGAACATGAAAATAATTAATAAATCTCAATATAAAGACATTTTATCTCATATTAAATAAGATGAGAAGCACAATCCTGAGTTTTAATTTCACAACAAGCGACCACACATCTTCATTCCCATACCCACGACAACTTGACCCAACAAAAGAATATGAGGCATCTTTATTGTCCATGGAAACTTATAATACCTTATTTAATATAACTGATAAAAATGACAAGTTTAGTTATAATCTGGGAAGTGGATACAAAATGATAACAGTCTCACCCGGAGCATATGAGATTTTTCAAATATCTTCCGAAATTGCTCGTCTTATGAAAGAACAGGGTGATGAACCAAAAAATATTGTTATAGACATTGAAAAACATATTTCAAAATCAACGATTAAACTTTAAAATAACTACAAGTTTGATTTCACAATAGATAATTCATTTAGAGAGTTATTGGGTTTCTCCTCAAAAAAGATTGAAACTAATGGGACGTTTTGCAGTGATAATATCATTCAAATATCTTCAGGAATAAATTCGGTATTAATTCACTGTGATTTGATTGATGGTGCTTATAATGATGGAATAAAAATGAATACAATATTTTCATTCGGCGCATACTCAACCCCAATTGGTTATAAATTCAAGATGGAACCCAAAACTCTGGTTTATCTCCCGGTGTCAGGAAAAAACATACACAGAGTAAATTTTAGGATAACCGACCAAGATAATCGTATGGTTTTTTTTAATGGGGAAGTTGTATCCATCAGAATTCACCTGCGTGAAGTTTTCCAATAAATAAATACGATGGTTATTGTGAGGAAACACGAGTTGGGAAAATATAAATAATTACAGGGGATAGGATGTTCCTTCACCTATACTACAAGGGCGAAGGTATGTATCTAGGTCGAGGATACTATAAACCTAAGAGACAAAGGGGTGTGGGACATCAATTTTGAGGAGATGGGATAATTGATACTCTAATGGGTACATTGTAATGCTCTAATGGGTACATAGTTTGTTCAACTATTCTTAAACATAAAGACCTAATTGGTTCAACTGCTTCTGCCTTGGGAAATGTAGCAGGTGCTGTAAAGAGCAGAAAAGATGCCCGAAAGGAATCTCATAAATTACAAGCAATAAAAGAAATTAAGAAAGGCAAAACTCAGTTGTCCACCCAAGAACGACAGAAAATAATTCAAATACTTGGGTCAGGGTTTCAAAAGTTTTAACATCTTTTTTCCTCAATAAATACAAGTCTGGAAGCAATTGATAGTATCTATGATTTGGATGATACTATTATCATGTCAAACTCCACTAAAAAGATTACTTCAAGGTAAATGCAATAACTGGAACAGACTGGAACGCAAATGGTACAAAAAGTTTTCAAATAAATAATCAACAAACTTATTTGAATCTATCCGAAAGTTTCTGGTTGTGTAAATTTGCATTCACTAAGGCTGGGAATAACAGAAACGCCACACTCGTAAATGATTTCTTCTGGAAAATGTTTGATAGTGTTCGTTTGTACATTGGAACACAAGAAGTTGAAGCGGTTGATTATGTGTCTGCTGTATCTGAAATGGTGAAATTTACACTATATACAATCAGTGATAGAATGGGAAAGGGGGCTGTTGAAGGTTTTATTCCTGATATGTCAACGGGAACAACCACAGACCCTGGATATACTCAAAGGAAAGGAACGTATACTGATGATACAAAAGCAGTTAATAGTTTTACTGTGGCAGTTCCTCTTAAATGTATATTTCGATTTTGTGATCATGATAAAGTTCTGCATGGTCTTAAAATTAGATTTCAACTCCAAAGTAATGATAATGAAAATAGATTACTTTTTGGTGTTGCTCATGCTATTGGTGATCAAAATAAATTTGTAATTGATGAAATGAGTTGGTATATTAGTGAATATACTCCTAATCTTAAAACAGAAGAGATGTTGCACAGAAGACTTAACTCAAAGAATCCACTCAGTGTATCAGACCTCATAAGAAGATGTCAACACGTTAAACGAAACCAAACCACTTACACGTGGAATTTGGGTGTTCTGGAAGGAAAGGCATGACATCTGTGGATCATTTAAAAAAAAAAAAACAGATGGCGATACTGCTACTGATAAGAATAATGGATTGAGTGATAATGCTAAGGTGAAACAACTTCGTGTTTCTCCAGATGAAACATTTTATCCATGAGATAGATTGGAAATTAATTGGGAAAAAAAATGATTATGCCGAAGCATACAAGTCTTACCAAAAGGTGTGTGAAAGTAATGGAAATAAAGAACCTATTTTGGATACGACAGCATTTAAAAGTTGTATACAATCTATGCCTTTGACCTGAGTGCTCAAAAGGAAACTATGAAGTCTAATCGAGTGGATACTTCCCTACACATTGAAAGAGGAGAGAGTGAAGAAGTTGATGCATATTATTTGCATTTGGAAGAAACAGAGTTACAGATTAATACAGATAATGGTGTTATGATTAGTTTCACGTATTTTTTTGTGAAATAAATGAGTGGCAAAGTACCATCTTGGGTATATGTTAATCAAATCAATCTTCATAAACTATCATCTTGTGTTCAAAATCAAAAGCCTTGTGCGATTAATGTAAATACAATTCAGAGAAAAGGAGCAGTAAGAATTGATGTTTTGCTCACAAGCGAACAGGTTAAAATCTTGAATGATACTGGCTCACTAAAAATTAAAATGACAAAACCAATGTTGAAAAAATATTCAATAAGAGAGACGAGTGGAGGACTTCTCCCATTTCAAATTCCTTTATTTGCTGGTTTAAGTACAGTTGGAGCATTGACGGGTGTTATTTCAACAGCGGTGAAAAGTGCCAACGAAATGAAGGCTCAACTCCGGGCTCAAAAAGAATTGGAAAGACATAACAAGTGTTGGAGAAACAAATTAGTGGAAGTGGTGTAATTGTAGATTTTTCTGAAAAACTTGAAGGTCTGCCTGATAAAGCGATGTTAGTTGGGGATATGCTTTCTTCTCTCGCACAAGCAGGTGTAAAATTAACGAAAAGAGGTAATGGATTATATCTTTATAATAAACAAATGAGCATTGATGAGTGGTTTAAAGAATACAACATCAAATTTACAAGTTGTCAAATAATGTAATAAATTAAAAATTCATTATGTGGTTATGTGTATGAGAGATGAATTAACAAACGTGCCTCAACATACAAAGAATATTATTATGAACTTGGAAGATAATAATGGGAACGGTTCTCATTGGGTTTGTATTTTTAATATCAATACAAATATTATTTTTTTAGTTTTGGTCTTCCACCACCTGTTGAAGTCAAAGTCCAAGAATTAAATTCCAAGTGTTGTGGTCAATTATGTCTATATGTTTTATTTCAACCTAATGAAAATAATTTTTTTTATGACATTATTTTTAATCTAATATAAATGACTTATGTTGGTAAAGATGGTTCTATCTTTGATGTATTGATTTATCAAGAACTGGATATTGATTTATCAAATTATTACACAAAGGCACAGGCTGAACGACATTAATATAATATAACCAAAAATATTAACATTAAAAATAGTTATAAATTAAAAAATTATCCAACCCCGACTGACGCGAATGACTTGGTGAGATTAAGTGATTTATCACAATATATATTCTTAAATAAAATGGCCGTGTATTCCAAAGATACAGAAGTGTTGATTTTATCTCCAGGTCATACAGAATTCACAGTTCAAATTAAAATAAATTTTTATATTGATTTAAATATATTGATATATTGATATATATTGATATTATATATTGATAAATAAATATATTTATATTGATATTTTATATTGATTTAAATAAAATAATTATAAAAACAAGGGCGTATCGTTTGTTTGGGAATAGAACAATGGGGGTATGGTATGAATGATTTGGGGTATAATTGGTCAATTTGAAATTGACCTTGAAGACCTGGAACAATTAAATCAGTCTCGGAAGTAAATATTATCCACTTGGTATTGAGAATGAGTTTTGTGGAAGCACGATTAGTTAACAAATATAAAAATTTAATAAGGGTAAATATAATAATGGTTTTGCCCTAGTTTATATCATGAAAACAGAAAAAACAGGATTATATATAATAAGTAATGAAATACAAAATTATTTAACTCTGGGAAGATGGGGAGGTGTTTCGTGTCATAATATTATTCTAACATAGATTTCTTATACATAAATGACGGCAAGAAGGCTTCAAGAAAATTATTTCTGTGTCCAAACATACCTTCAAGAAAAGGGTATTCGATATTTTAATAAATATGTTCTACAACATACGAATGAGGTATTTTCAATAAAAGATTGGCATTTTGCTGATGTTGATAAACCAACAACTTTAGATTTAATTAGAATGTTAAATAATGAAAAAATTATAAAGTTAAGAAAACGTAAGGCTCTTTTCGAAATGCAAACGAAATTTTATTGGTTTTCCTCTTGTAAAAAAAATTATTTTGGATACAGGAATAAGAAGGAATCCTGATGAATACATGTGTGATATTCTATGGGGTGTAAGTGATTCAAGGGTAGTAAGGGACGAGGAAGGAGTTGAAGAGAGGGAGAAGAAAGAGAGGGAGGAAAGAGAGGAGAGAGAGAAGGAGGAGAGAGGAGGAGAAGGAGGAGAGGGAGGAAAGAGCGAGACTCAATAAATATGGAAACCAGTGAGATGAAAAAAAGATTGGGGGTATTACCGAAAATAACTCAACCCACCGAGGAGGAAAACAAAGAATTAACAAGTCTAATTGCAATACTTTCGATAAGACTATTGTCATCGGCAAGATATTGATTTTAATTCAAGTTTTTCTTTTTTTTTCTTAAATAAGTCGAGGAGAGAGTGAAGGCATTTCTAAGGATTCTTTATGTTTTAAAAATTAAGATTCAAATGTGCATGTTGGAAGTTTTTATCAGGAAGTAAATTTACAACTACTGGAATACCAGGGGAATTACATCTTCCAGGGTATTCTTTCTGTGGTCCAGGCACAAACTTGGATAAAAGATTAGATGAGGCAGACAATCCTAAATCCTGGAGTAAGCCTATCAATAGAGTTGATGAAGTGTGCATGAGACACGATATTGATTATGGGAATATCACAACGTTGGAAGAAAAGCATGAAGCCGATAGAGAAATGTTGTATAATTTGTCTCTGATACAAAATGCAACCTTGAGAGAAAAAGTTGATCGGTTCATCGTGAAGAAGATGATCAGTGCTAAATTGAAACTTGGACTTGGAAATTCAAAAAACTTATAGGCTCTAATGATGTCATTAAGATTGAAGAGCAATTAGCTGATGAATTGCATAAACCAATATTCACAAAGTTTCAGAGAAGGAAGGTTTATTCCAAGGAAGTTGATTATATCTGGTCTGCTGATTTGATTGAACTCAATAATGATAAGGGGTACAAATATGCTTTAACCGTTATTGATTTGAGGAGTATATACGCATGGGTTGTCCCTTTAAAAAACAAAACAGGTAATACTCTTATGTTAACCTTTCAACAGATATTTAATAAAAGTAAGAGAAAACCTAAAAAATTGTGGACTGATGAGGGTAGAGAGTTTTATAACAAGGCATTTATGAATTTTCCAAAAAATTACAGTATTACATTTTCAGTACCTTTAATGAAGGAAAGGCCGTTGTTGTGGAATGTTTTAATCGTACCATAAAAGAGAGACTATATAAAAAAAATTCGCACAACTCTGTTCACAACAATGGTCATCTTTTATTCAGAATATTGTGGATAATATAATGACACGATTCACACGTCAACGAATATGAAACCATCAGGAACATTTACAAATTTAAAATATGAAAAAAAGATTTCATGTCAGAAAACCTAAGTTCAAAGTTGGTGATATCGTAAGAATATATAGGTGGAAATCTCATTTTGAAAAAGGTTATATTAAACGATGGACGAACGAACTTTTTAAAATTGTTGATGTAATAGATACGGTTCCTTGGACTTATCAGATATATGATTTAGAAGGGGAAGAGATTTTAGGTTCATTTTTTTCACAAGAATTACAAAAGACAAAGATGCATTGAAATTTTTTTTTGACTCCACCCACACAAACCCCTGTCCCAACAAACCCCTGTTCCAACAAACCCAACACTATTAAACACCATATCGCAGGTAATACATTTTCTATCATGTCCTCGTCGCATATGCTTCTTCAGATTAAAAATACTACTTAATGTTTTATTACAGATTTTACAATGTCTTAGTTGTTTTCTCTTGACTAGTGTATGAATTTTAGAATCCATTTATTAACCAATAATTTTACTATAAATTTATGCTTAAACTAAATGTTTTTTTTCCCATTAAAAAACAACAATTATTAAGCAATTTACGCTCTTTTTTAGCTGAAGGATGCTTCATTAGAGCAAGACATTCCTTTAAAATTGGTAATGATTCCTTTATTTTTTCACTAGATTTTGGCTTTAAAAAGGCCTCTATAAACGACATCATTATTTTAACAATAGACTCTCTAAAACTAGTATACTCATCATAGTTTATATTTTCAGTTATTATTTCAAGATAATAAAAGATTGTTTCAAAATCACTTTCAAACTTATCTAGATTTGGTTTATCTGGAACATTTTCTTGTTCAGCTTCAAGTTGTTTGATAGACATTTTAAGAGAGTCCATTTATTAGTAATTTTTTTACTTAAAACTAAATGCTTAATTCACCCATAATATGAATCAATTTACGTTTAACTTCCTCAATTTCTATTAAATTAAAGCTTATTTTATTATAATCATCCCTATTTATAATTGACCTAAATGTCATTATTCCTCTTACACCCTTCTTATGAATATCCTTATCAGTCTGAAAATTATTTAAAAATACACCATTCTGATCAAGTCTTATCAATCTTTGAATCAGACTCTAGATTAAGTTTTTCAATAATCTCAATAGCAAGTGGTGATACTCTAGAAAAAACAACTTTCACACTAGTTTTAAAAACATATGCTCTTCCTTCAAACTCAATATCAGATGAATAATTAGAAATAACATCTATCCAAAAGTGAGAATGTTTTCCTTTTCCTAGTTTGACTTCTTTTACATATTCCGTCTTTTCACTTGAAATCTCTTGGAATCGTTGTAATGTGTCTGAAAACATCTTTATTTAGTGTTAAACAAAACTATTTTAACTAAAAATTTCACCCTTAAATATGGAGAATTATCTAACTCCCTGCAAGTTTTGTGATAGATAAGCCCTTATTATTTATAAATATTCTTCTTTCTGTTTAAATTGAGAATCAGAAACAATAGATGATAAGAGAAAGTTTAATAAGGAAAAGAAGTATCTTAAAAAATATAAAGATTCAAATGTTTTATTTTTAAATATTTTATATGGGGATTATTGTGCAAAGAAAATTAAACTTTTGAAGGAATTTGAGAATGAACAAATCTTTATAGGTTCAATGAGTGAGCAAAACAATATGCATTGGTTACTTAAAAAAATTATCCACCCATCCATGCAAGCTCCACCCACACATTCACCCATCCACCCATCCACCCATCCACCCATCAATTCTCCCATCCACATCAAACGTCATCCACATAAACCCGACCCAACGACCCCATGTCCCAACGACAACGACTCCCTGCCCACACAAACCCCTGCCCACACAAACCCCTGCCCCAACCCCTGCCCCACACACATGTTTATTTAATTAAAAAAAGTTTCCCGAGGTTAAAAGGGGAGACAAATAAATATACCTTGGGATAAAAAGGGGGTTCATTTTTAGAGAAAAAAAAATGAATCGCTGAAAATCCCCCATTCATTTACATGGGGAAAAGTGAGCCAGAATCAGTATATTCACCCTTCATATATATATATATATATATATATATATATATATATATATATATATATATATATATATATATATATATATATATATATATATATATATATATATATATATACATACACACACACACACACACACACACACACACACACGTCTGGAGACGGCGATGGTTCACGAGCAATGTACACGGTTCGCCTTTTTTATTTTTTGACCTTCGAGGGGACGCCACAGGCAAACTGGCGGGAATCGGGAAAAGCGTAAATGATGGAAGTTGTAGTACTCTAAGATCACAACTTGCATACCAACTTTCATTCGAAACAGTTGAAAACCCGAGGAGCTCGATGCCCAATTTATTGATTTTTTTTGACATGTTCTAAGTTCGTGACCTTGTGACCTTGACCTTGGGAGGAAAATGAAAAATTGAGCATCGTGGGGCTATGCAGGTGTCATTGGGCTAACCAAATACTGAAACCACTGCCAGATTCGACAACCCACCTCGGAGAAGATGTAACTTGAAATCGGCTACCCCCGAGAAACGCGTGTTTTTTTGGGGCGTGGCTCCGCCCATAATGGGCACAGCACGCCCATTCTCAGGAAAACACTACGAGATCACGATATAAACCTCCCACCCAAATTTTATCAGGATCGGATCAAAACACACGGAGCTATGCTCGGGACAGACAGACAGACAGACACCCATAACGAATATAGTGGTCACTTACTGACTCGTGAACCAATGTATGTGTATGTATATATATATATATATATATATATATATATATATATATATATATATATTTATATATATATATATATATATATATATATATATATATATATATATATATATATATATATATATATATATATATATACAAACATATTGTTGTAGACTTCCCGCCCGTTGGCGTGCGAACGACCGCGCCTAACCAATAGTGGTCGCTTCGCCCACCGAACGGACAATCCAGTCATGACTATATGGAACAACACCAGAAACCAGTCACGGGTGGGTTTTTAATCCCACCACGGCCCAGTCCGTATTCTACCCGCGCGAAATATAGTCAATCGCCGAATATCGATATACCTAAGAACCCGCGCGGGTAACCTACCGAGGGACCGTACCTCGGCGAATGCCTGCTTGGACACGAACCGCTTCAGCGGTCCGTTCCGTTCTGGGATAACTGAGCGGGTATTATCGCCAGACCTCGCCAGACCCGATTCTATTTATCGGCTATTTAAAAACCAACAATATTCCGAGTGCAAGATGGGGCAGTTCAATGAGGGAATGGACGCAACGAACAGGTTTACATTCACATAAGGACATTTATTACAATAAAGCACGTATGCAATTAAACAAGGCAAAACACGTATGCAATTATACAAGCAACAAAAGCACGACAAAAGAACTATAACTGTCTACTTATTATGTACAGTCACTTGCACTTAACAGCAGTTCCTACTTATTAGACGGGCCCACGGACACATGTACGCCCACACACACCCAAGAAATGGTGGCAGAGGCCTTTAATAACGAGCTCCAGCTCGGAGGACAGGTGAGCTTAAACCCAGAGCCTATCTCGAAACCTCTCCACCTCGTGTGGTCTTTAAGTTGTTCGGACCCGGGCTCCAGCGAGAGCGAGCTGGATCCAATCGCCAAGCTGCGATCCTTCCCGAGCTCCCGCGAATCCTCCCACGCTTCGCAATATGTGCTGGTGAGACGAGGCGCCGATCCTTTTTGTCGATGCGTCGCTTCCCCGAGGGACCACCTCCCACGCTTCTCAACACGTGCTGGTGAGACGAGGCGCCGATCCTTCCCGTTGATGCGTCGCTTCCCCAAGGAGCCACCTCCCGCGCTTCTCAACACGTGCTGGTGAGACGAAGCGCCGAACCTTCCCGTCGATGCGTCGCTTCCCCGAGGAACCACCTCCACGAAGAGGTCGATGAGTCGCACCAAGCCGGGAACCAAAGTGGAGAACAAAGAGCTCTACGAACCAAGAAGAAGAAGCCACCACTCGCAGCTCGAGCCGAGCGACCGGCTTAATTTCCTTCCAAACAGGGCAGCTTGAAGCAAAAAGCTCTCCTGAGCCAAGCAGAAGCCGAAGCTCACGGAACCGTTAAAGCAAAGAGCCTCCAAAAAGCTTCCTCCCGAGCCAGGCCTCAGCCGAAGCTCAATGAGCCAGCCGAAGCAAAAAGCTTCCGCAGGCCTCAACCCTAACGCAAGCCAAGCAGGACCTGACGGTCTGCTGAACGACTCCGCTCAACTCCCTTCTCCAACTCTGCCCACGAACAAAAGAAAAGATCTCCTCTTATCCTTCTCCCGCCATTCCCCCACTCCCGGAGTGACTCATGACTCATGCCCTCGTGCTCCATCCCCCGCTCAGCCACGGGTGGGAGGGAGTTGTTGAAATCACGATTCATGGGACGGCAGGGAGGTTCTTCCTCTTCACAGAAGAGGGAGAGGGATGTCTCCATTGTTCGTTCCCTAACTATTAAATCGATCCGCAGCGCATCTAATCAATTTCTGAACATTTAAACAATGGAAGGTGAGCTATCTTGGGAACAAGCACTTATTGACATAGCTGACGAAAGGAACCTGTATGTTGTGTGCAATCGAATTCCAAATTCGTAACACTACCCCCTCCCCTTTTTACAGACTCGTCTCGAGTCGACAAATTTTCATGTGACCAGCATATGTAAGTTTTCCCCGAGTACGTTCTGCCTTCGGATCCCTGAGTTCGACTTGTCTTTATACGTGTCCCAAAAATGAATAACCTAATGCGCTGCGTAACTAACTAAACAAACTCAGACTCATTCGGACAACTTAACTAAAATTGCCGGCGCTTAAACAAACATGCAGGTGAGGTTCCACGTATTTACAATTTTCACTCAACTTATCCATAACTTAACCATGGCCTAGGACTTGTGATCTGTGAAAGGGGAGAAGGTAAAAGTCATTTCAAAGTTCATTGATGCAGGGGAATGGATGGAGATGGTCGCAAAACACAAATGAGCATGATGGATGCACGGGCTGCCTGCATGGCACTCCTTGCAAAACTGGATGTTCCTGGCGCACATGGTGATGGATGGACACAGGGGCAAACACAAACAAGGACTAGGCTTGGGGTCATGGCAGAGGCAGGCAAACGAGGCATGGCAAGGCAAGTCCATGCAGAACAGGCGGCTGCAGCACAACAGGCTGGCAATGAAGCTGGCTGGCCTCTGGTGTGGTTCCATCAGGTCCGGAGGGAGTGCGGTTGTGCCGGCCGCTCTGAAGGCGGACTCGAACCTAGCCTACTGTCTCCCCCCCACTCTATCGCCTTTACCTGTCTCTGTCCATACTCACTCCCTTAATTTGCCACACAACAGAACAAAATTTAGCCCCTCTTTATTTTTATTATTTTTATTTCCCTTTTATAATTGTCTCCCTAACCCCCTTTATGGTCATTGTCCAGCTGGCCTATCCTGTCAACCGAGCCTACTCCCAACCTCTACGTTCCCTCTCTGGATGGGAATAGGGAGAGACTCGCGTCCTGTCTCGATGCCCAATGAAGCCTCAGAATGGCCTCCTCAGAGTTCAGCGATCTACCAATGAGTCCAGCGGCCTACAACGAGCGAAGGGATGGATGGTGCGAAGGGGTACATCTCCTAACTTCCCTAACATTCATTACACCTGAAACTACCCTGGGGCTTTCCAAAAACGCCTCACACTTTTAAACTATCGGTTCTAAAAACCATGATTCCCGTCGCCTGTGTTGGTGTCCTTTATAAATTTGGGCCTTGCCCTCAAATTTTCATTTGTGCCCTCACACAATTTCCTGGCTGGGCAGCGTTGCTCAACTGGCAGGAACTCCCCCTCTGCCGAACTCTAACCATGGCACCCCCAGGCCCGCAGGCTGCCTCCGAGCCTAGCTGCTCCCTACAACGTGGGGGGTTGCCCTCTCTGGCATTGCCCCCCTCCGATGCCCACGTGGCGCATTGATGCCCCAGGTCCCTTTCCGAGGGTCGCCCGTGCCCACTACACTGCCCCCGTGGCATTCTGGCGCTACGGGTCCCGTTTCCGACGGGTCGCCCGTGCCCACTACACTATCCTGGCCCCTCTTGGGCCCTTGGCCTACTCTGGCCGACTAGTCCGGTGCCCAGGGTGCCCACTAAACAAAACTCACCTTTCCACAGCCACGCTCCCAGCTGGTCCATGAACTCTTGCACCCCTCCAAACGGGTTTCGTGCCTTCTCTCGACACTAACAACAAAACGACCTCCTGTTAGTAAATTTGAATAACCCACTAGCTAACATTAAACTGACCCCTGGGTCACTTGGGTGGGAATCACTCCTCCCCCCAACCAGTCATTCGCACCATGCATACCACATTCGCTCCACTCGCACACTTGGGCCCACTGTCCCACACTCATTCCTCACACACTTTGCATTTCATAACTCACACCAACACTCTATACAGCCATCCTTCTAACTAAATCCCCTAGCTAACTCGTGCTCTCTCGTCATCCCTTACATCAATGCACGTTCCATTTACGCTATGAAGCTAAGCTACGTCTCCACTGCACATTTCCAGTCTGTCCATGTCTCCAAAAATCCAAAAATTCCCATTTCCTAAATATGAACTAAAATCCCTCTAACTAATCCATTCCACGGGCTCCATGAGGAACAACCAACCCATGTCCCCATGAAGCCGGTCGAACTATCGCTAACCCATCCTCCTAACTAGTACTTCCTGTGCCCCCTGACAGGGGTCTTCCACCCCTTGCCCAGGGAATCCTGTTCACCCGAAGCGAGGCTTGCTTTTTTTCCATGCGCACACCAGCGCGGCAACTCGCAACCTGCGCTCTTTCCCCGTGACGTCATGGCAGCTGTTCGCGTTTCTCGCACCTCGTCCCTTCTTGGACGGTAACATCCGGCAGGGATTCCCTTCTGCCGGATTTCAGCCCTGTAGCCACGACGTCACTCTGCACATCAAAAACAAGCCTCGTGTTTCGAGGGGTTCCCCACACGAACACGTGCTCTGCTCGTCGGAGCTTTACACACATGCCCGCCTGGAGAACCCATCCGGTCCAAGTTCACAATCCAGCCTCGCTTCTGTCCGTCCTGCGGGATTGGCTAATCCACCGCGTGCGTTTCCGGACCGGGTTTCACTCGCGGAGCCGCGCACGTGGCGGCCTCGTGCGGAGCAGAGCACGGACCCCGAACGTGCTGCCATGCGAACCCGGCACGGTTCCCAAAACGGCTACGGCCGCTACTCGGCCTTTGTCCCTCATGTGTCGCAGTCGTTGTCGCCATTCAACATGCACACTCCTGCGTGCCACGATGCTCACACTCCTCACCATTACACTAGGACATGCGGTTGCGGTCTCCCGCATGCTAACCGCCATCTCCCTCTCACACACGCGGTCTCTCTCGCACACACTGTTCCTTCCACCCTCGGTGTTTCCTTGACACACTGCGTGCTGGAAGGCACAAATTTCGGCACACTCGCTACCAGGCACACCATATCACTCACACACATGGTTTCCCTCACACACGGGGAATTGCTTACACACACCATAACACACGCTATGCGTGCTTTCCAGCACGCATTTCGGCTCACTCATATATACACACACACACACACACACACACACACACACACACACACCCACACACACACACACACACACACACACACACACACACACACACACACACACACACACACACACACTGGGACGACCACACTGGGGAGTTGCGTCACCACAAGGGTTCCCGGGGCCTTCATACCCCCGAAGCTTCGTGTGCACCCGTCAATAGCACTCGCCCCCTCTACCTCGCAAAGCTCGACTGGACCCACCTGGTCGAGATCCGCTTCAAGGGGGAATATTCCCTCCCCCTCGTTCAATAAGGAGGCTATCCGGCTGCTTGCACCGGGTCACGACACGTTCCCTGAGCTCCCCCTCATCGTCCTCCACTAACTCTGTGTGTGTGTGTGTGTGTGTGTGTGTGTGTGTGTGTGTGTGTGTGTGTGTGTGTGTGTGTGTTCGTCTTTCACCCCGTCTTTATCGTGTAGTCTCTCCTCTACTTTTTCTATCTCCCGCGTCTCTGTTATTTCTTTCATTATTTTCGTCGTCTCTGCGTGTCTTGCCTTACACGTCTCCGTCACCCCATTTAGTTTTTCCCTCTGTGTCACCGTCACTTTCTCTGTCACCTGCACGAGTCTTTACTTACATGTCCCCCGTATTACTTTGTCCTCCACCGCGGGGCCGACACAATCCACACTCCCCCTCAGCTCGCTCGCTCCAGCACGTGGCGCCACCATTTTGCACACCGTTGTCTGCGCTTCGTCGCGCGCCACTGCCGTCACTGCCTTTTGCCCAGCCTGGAGATTCCGCTCGATGCGCTGCATCTCACCCCGCAGTTTTTCATATTCTCATCCATGTTGTTTTTTATTTCTTTCTTCATTTGCTTTGCGTTTTCTTTCAAATTCGCCTTCATTTCGTTTTTCATTTCGCTTTGCATTCCTCCATTTTGTTTCCCCTTTCATTTTTAATTTGTTGCATATTTGTTTCCATGTCGCTTATTATCTTGCAAGCACTTTCATCCATTTCGCTTCCCATGCCATCCATCTTTGCCAGCAAAATTATCAATATGTGGCGCATAATGGGAGTGTCCTGCACGGTGATTTTGCCCCGGGCCATAAATTCAAACATTTCTAAATCTTTATTTATTACCCCCTGCTCCCGTTCGCCTTGAACAGCCATCTTGCTTCTCGGAAATAATTTTTACCACTCGCAATTTGATGGGAATAGAGGGTTATTCCACTCACCCTTGGTCCGATTCCCATTAATTTAGTTGGAGGCGGGGTGGATTCGAATATCACTCCCGGACACCAGTGTTGTAGATATCCCGCCTGTCGGCGTGCGAACGACCGCGCCTAACCAATAGCGGTCGCTTTGCCCACCGAACGGACAATCCAGTCGTGACTTTCTGGAATAACGCCAGAAACCAGTCATGGGTGGGTTTTTAATCCCACCACGGCCCAGTCCGTATTCTACCCGTGCAAAATAGGGTCAATCGCTGAATATCGATATACCTAAGAACCCGGTCGGGTAACCTACTGAGGGACCGTACCTCGGCGAAGGCCTGCTTGGACATGAACCGCTTAAGCGGTCCGTTCCATTCTGGGATAACCGAGCGGGTATTATCGCCAGACCTCGCCGGACCTGATTCTATTTATCAGCCATTTAAAAACCAACTATATTCTGAGTGCAAGATGGGGCAGTTCAATGAGGGAATGACGCAATGAACAGGTTTACATTCACTCAAGGACATTTATTATAATAAA
>NC_140962.1:126250171-126272671 GCF_056783735.1 Eptatretus burgeri | reverse complement strand
TTATCTCTCCCTGTCATTCTGTATGCTTGTTTTTGCAAAACTGTATTTTGTATAAATTTCCACGTCTAATTCTTCCTTCTCATGTTTGCATCAGTGTGATTTTATTGTCTTGTGTCTGTGTCCATTTGTGTGTTGACTTATTTTTTTGTTTGCTTGTTATTTGTCCTGCATTTCTTCTTCATGTGTTTATGTTTGTTTTTTCCTGGTGTTATGTTTTTTTTTTTTCTTGTCGATCTGTTTGCAATTTTTATCCATGTTTCATGCCATGTGCATTTTTGTCTTTCTCTGTTGTGCGTCTCCATCATTGTCATGTTATGTACGTTTTGCACAAAAACACCAGTGATTTTTCCACCAACACAAATTGCCAAGTTTCATTCGTGGAAAGTATTTATGCGCAATCATTTCCACCAACACAAATTGCCATTGTTGCTCACGGAAACGATATTTATGCACAATCACCCCCTGGTATGACTTCCATAAAGCCACAATATAGCTGAAGGATAACTTTGATATCATACGATTTGTGCCTATTACAGAATCAGCACAGGTTTAATTACATGCTTTCTCCCAACTTTTCCCCAATAAATCTAAAAATGCCAAATTTTGTTTTATTTTGAGGCAGTTTATCATTCACTGTTATTTTGATCCATTTCAATGATAAAACCGATAAACGTGGAAATGAAACTCCAATGTGAGTTTATCATGAGATGAGGAGGAAATTTTACTTTAGGATAATGAATTTCTTGTTTAAGAGAACTTATTTTTTTCAGTTTATCATAATGTGTGAATTATGCAGTTTTACAACCTCCTAAATTCAAATAATTTACAATGGAAATTTACTATGTAAACTAGGTTGTTATTGTGAATCAGTAGAATTGTTCAAAAAAAAAATTTTTTTTTTCATTTTTCTTTGCATAGCTGCAGAGTTAAAATGACCGGTCCTATGCATTGTAACCCATGGATACGAGTTAAATTGATGAACTTGTGCATTGGAACACAGGGATATAAGTTTAATATTATTGGGCATTGAGATAAGTACGGGATTTGATTAACAATCTATTTGTAGTGAGGCATGGACATCATTATGTAAACCAGTTTGTTATTATGAATCAGTAGGATACTTCAAAATAAAGTTATAGGTTTTTTTTTTAATTTTTTTTTTTGCATAGCTGCATATTTAAAATGAATGGTCCTGTGCATTGTAACCAATGGATACAGGCTAAATTAATGAACTTGTGCATTGGAACACAGGGATACGATTCTAATTAATACTCTTGTGCATTGAGATCAGTGCAGGATTAAATTAACAATCTTGTTCATAATTATGCGTGGACATCATTTACGTTAATTAATATTTGCATCAAAATGCATGAGCACTTAGTTTAATCAACCGTCCATGCGAAACTCATGGACATTAGTGACAGTGAATAATTATTTGGACCCCAGTTGAAATAATGCAATTGGAAACACCTGTAAAGCATGAAACTTTGGACCTCTGTACAATACGCCTGTACATTAAAATGTGTAAATTGTAATTTGTAAAATCTAATTAACATGAAGCATATTTATTAACTTGTGCATGAAAACATAAAGATGCTATTTAATGAATTTGTCCAGAGAAATACAGAATAAAGTTAGTGTTTTTTTTGTAGGCAAAGACTTAAAGGGATGATGCAACTCCAAATGAATATGTTTTTGTTTGTCCAAAGTACGTAGATAATTAATTGTTTCTGGTGGGTTTTGGGGGAGGGGCTGCATAGGATAGTTAAAAAGTGGAGTGGGGAAGGGGGTCACAAACAATTTATCATAAGTATTTCTTACTGTATATAATAATGCACATAAAAGTAGATAAAACCCTCTGAAATGAAGTACTTCTTCCCAATTAGATTTGAAAAATTAATATTGCATGTCAAAAGACAGTTTTGTGCAATGTAATTTATGTGCCTTTTTGTTTTTTAAATTGATCTCAGGCTCATCATATTGTTTGAATAATGAATCATCAATTACAAGGACATTTAATAGACAATAGACAAACACATATGGTATATGGGATTTAAATCTATATGTTTCCATGCATGATGAGCATGGGGTTCAGACCGTGTAACACTCAACAGGCCAACCTAATTATTTCTGATTTTTCAGTCATATTGTTCTGGAATAGCATATGATTGGCAAATATACAAAGGGAAGAATAGGGCCATCAGAGCTCTCTGGCTCACTTTTTAGAGCAATGTATTGCAGGCTATTGTGATTAGAAGTCTATTTGCAATATTCAAAATGTGATTGTGGCAAATATAAAAGTACAAGATTGAGTTAGTGCTGTTACCATAGTTTTGAGCATAGTTTGGCTAAAACAAGCATTTGATTGCAGTGGACATAGACGTAAGCAGTCTTATCTGAAAGCATGGTATACACTTTTTATTAGGACTAATATATCTAGTAAATGTGAGAAGCTAAATTGAGAAGTGCATAATGAAGGAGAAGGAGAAGGAGAAGAATGAAGCTGACAGGATAGCTCATAGTTTGTGTAATCCCTTTTCAACTGTCTTATCTAGGCTGAGGTGACTAAATGGTCACTGGTATTTCACAGGCTGGGCATTGCATCATTAAGTGTGCTCTCATTTGAAGTAATGTTAAGGATGCTGTCCCATCTTATAGAATTTGCTGATGGATGTAAAAAGATCCAACAATGCCTTATTACCCTCGCCGAAGGAGAGGGTATTGTGTTTGGGTCCGTTTGTTCCTTGCAAAATCGAAGATTTTCCAAGTATATTGGTTTGTCGATTTTGTTATTCTGTCTGTTTGTCTGTCTGTCTGTTTGTCTGTTTGTCTGTTTGTCGCCAACAGGTCACAATTTAAAACTGATCTTCACGAAACTTCACCATGTGGAACAGTTTGTCATAAGGAAGAAGCCGATTGTTTTTGAGGTCAAAAGGTAAACATAGGCCCAAGGCCAACAACTAAGGTGGTATTTCTAAAATCCTCAATTTTCATCCGATTGACTTGAAATTTGGAGAAGATTTATATTTCAGGTCACTGAATTCAACCAATCAATTCTTTTTGAGGTTAACATGAACCAAAATGTCAACATAGGCCCAAGGTCCACAACTGAGGTGGTATTTCTAAAATCCTCAATTTTCATCTCATTGACTTGAAATTTGAAGAGGATTTGCATATAAGGTCACTGAATTCAACCACCAGTTATTTTTGAGGTCAAATATTTTTTTAAATGGATTTTGCAAGTATCATGCTCTGCGTGACGTCTTCTTGTTTGTTTGTTTGTCTGCACAGAACTTTTATGTTTTTCTCTGCAACTGCTTCACAGATTGAGACAAAATTTTCACCATCGGTGCGACTACTCATTTGGAATGTTTTAATCATAAATATGCCATTAAGGGTCTTTGGGGTCGAAAGGATCTTCGGAGTCTTAAGGGATATTAGTGTTTTGTGGGTCTAAAAGGCCTTTGGGGTTTTAAAGGGCCTTAAGGGACTTGGGGGTCTAAAGGGTCTTAGGGGTTAAATGGGCTTTGGGGTCTAAAGGTCTTAGAGGTCTTTGTGGCTTTGGGTCCTTGGGGCTTTGGGGTATATGGGTCTTAAAGGTCTTCTGTGTCTAAAGGGTCTTAAAGTAAAGATCTTAATGTGCCTGAGTAGTTTAAAGGTCTAAAAGAGTTTTAAGGGTCTTGCGGGGCTTTGGGATTCCAGGGTCGAGAGGGCCTTTGGGGTCCAAAGTTCTGAAGGGTCGAAAGGGTCTCAGGGGTATTTAAAGGTCTTTGTGGGTTAAAGGGTCAAATGAGAGGGTAAAACACTTCATTCTGCAAAACCCACAAATGCAAACAAAACTGAAAACCCACTCCATGGGAGTACCTCCTGTGCTGCTGCCATTTGCAGCGCAGCTTAAGGCCCTGTCGCACCTTGACGATTTAGCTAGTGTATGCCGACGTATGAAAAATTTGTCTAAAACGCTGGCACACGTCGAATACGTTATGGGTAAGCGTTGTATACGTTAAGAGCACGCTAGCATACGTCTTTGTACGCTGGCATACGTCGTAGTAGGCCGAGCTCGTCGACAAATTTTAACATGCTTGAAATTTTTCGATGTATGCCAGCATATGACTCACACGTTCCGCATACGCTGGCCATAAGTTCTAGGCACGTTACGCGATCGTTGACACACGTCGACACACGTTACTTGTAAGTTACTCATAAGTCGAAACATGTCAAGGTAATGTTTAGCATCAGTGTTCCAGACTCCCTGGTTTTTTTTTTGTTTTTTTTTCTTCGGTATGACGGTGATGTTGACACTTCGATTTCTAGTGTGGTTATAATATAATATAATTAATAGGCTGCCGCTCAATGATTTAAATCATAACCCCACTAGAAATCGAAGTGTCAACATCACCGTCATACTGAAGAAAAAGAAGAAGAAAAAAAAACAGGGAGTCTGGAACACTGATGCTAAACATTACCTCGACGTGTTTCGACTTATGAGTAACTTACAAGTAACGTGTGTCGACGTGTGTCAACGATCGCGTAACGTGCCTACAACTTATGGCCAGCATATGCGGAACGTGTATCATATGCTGGCATACATCGAAAAATTTTCAACATGCTGAATATTTGTCGACGTACTTGGCGTACTACGACGTATGCCAGCGTGCTTCAGCGTGCTCTTAACGTATACAAAACTTACCCATAACGTATTCGGCAAATTTTTCATACGTCGGCATACACTGGCTAAAACGTCAAGGTGTGACAGCGGCTTGACACTTCGATGTCTAGTGCGGTTATGATTTGAATCGTCGAGCCGCAGCCTTTTAATGGACTATGCCACGTGATCGTCGGTGATACGCTGCCACGCGCTATGCATAAGTTAGACTATCGTTGGGCATAGGTTGTGAACGCCGACAACACGCTCAGTATTCATTGATATAAGTTATCTTTATGTTATCGAAACATTCTGTGTATGTTACTAATACATTATGCATACGTCCAACTCGTTATGAATACGTCCAAAACTGGAAAAAAACATCAATAGTTCAGCGTACGCCAGCGTTTTACATACATTTTGATACCTTGCCATACGCTGGCTAAAACGTCAAGGTGTGACAGGGCCTTTACCGGATCACTGGATTGGGGCAAAGCTTTTGGGACCCCCATTCCTTGATGATAGGAGGAAAAGCACGGGGTAAACTTCCTGGGTCAGATTGCAATGGTGTGTGGCAGAGTGGTGCTGAGGTGTCGTTCACCAGATGGCTGTCTCCTTGGGTTAACCTGAGGCGGTCCCTTTGGGTGGTTGCCTGGAATGTCCTGTCCTTGAGAGGATGATCACATGTCTCTGTTATCATCTGAGCTCAAGCGTTTGAACATCGGTATTGCAGCACTCTCTGAGGTTCGGCAACCGAATAGTGGCGAGATCATGGGGGATTTGGCCTGGTCGCTCTGATGGTTACCACCATGCCCAAGGAGTTTCTGTAGCTGTATCTAAGAAGCTGACTCCAATGATAATTGATGTCACACAGGTCAACAAGCGTATTATGAGAGAAAGGATTCGTCACTCCTTGGTTGTCGTTTCACTGGTCTCTGTATATGCTCTGATTGAGGCGAGTGACCTCACCATGAAGGACGCATTCTATGGTGCACTCGAGTCTGTGGTTGATCAGTGCCCCAGGCGAGATACTCTTATAGTCTTTCCGGATTTCAATGCATCGACTGGAACTGATAGGGATGGTTATGAGAGATGTGTTGGTCCCCATGGGCCTGGAACTGTGAACCAGAATAGCACTAAGATCCTTGACTTTGCCAGAAGTAATGGACTTAGGGTGGCTGGTTCATGGTTTCAGCTCCCACAGACTCATCACTGGACTTGATATTCCAATGCTGGTGCTGTGGCAAAGGAGATTTACCATGTGCTCTTTGATGGTCGCTGGGGGATCATCCAGAACAGCAGAGTCCACCAGTCTGCTCAATTCTTTAATACCGACCGCAGGCTTGTGGTAGCAACTCTGAAGTTGAAGCTTACATCTGGGAGAATAGTACCATCCCAGCCTAGGCTGGATGTTGACCAGCTCAAGGATGAGAGGGTAGCTGAGGAGATTGAGATCAGGCTCTGTTGGGATTTGGGGGGTCTGGGTTCTTTGGGGAATCCTGAAGAGTTGTGGAGTGCCTTTGAGACCACCATCCTTGACGTTTCCGGTGGATGTCTTGGAACTCACTGTAAGGCAATGAAGAATTTTGTCTCTCAATGGACACTGGATACCATTGACCAGAGTCACAGGGCCAGGCTTCGTGGCAGAGCTGAACTGTTCAGGGAGTTGAAGCATAAAATTGTATGTGCGCTGATTGTGTACAAGGAGGCTTATGTGTGAGGAATCTGAGAAGGGGTAGAGCATCACCTGGCGTCAGGTGATTCTCGTTCAGCTTACAGGGGAATTTGCGCATTGCGTTCCTCCAACCCCATCCCTCGGTGTACTTCAGTTAGAGCGGAGGGTGGTGGGTTCTTGATGGAGGAGTCCGAAGTGAAGGCCCACTGGGCCGGTTACTTTGAGCGGCTATATCAATCTGATCAACCAGCTGTTGAGTTAGATGTCAGAGGTGTTACTATCCCAATTGCTGACCCTCCGGGTCAACTGTGATCCACCTTTGTTTGTGGAAACCTAGGCTGTGGTGAACCTTTTGAAATGGGGTAAAGCTCTCCACCTTGTCAGGAGAAATTGACACAGAGTCCAGGAGCAGCTGAGTATGAGTGGGTCATGTGTGTCCAGAAAGTGATGGGTTTGGGACACAAGATTTAGAAGCAAACATGGAGTTTAGGCATTCAGCCTTTTCACGTGCAGTCTCAGCTGTGCAGCCATTTAAGGTAAGATAGGGGATAGAGGGGGAACATACACCAGAAATAGATTTAACCAGAAGCCACCAGGATTTGGAAGAGGAAGACAGGTTTAAGAGTTAAGACTTGAGATGGGAAAGATGTTGTTTCCTGGTTCTTCTGAGGGTGGACACACACTTGTTATTAGCTTTGTGGAAGGAACTGAGATTGCCTTCAGTAGGATTTGCCTTCTATGATTCAAAGGCAAGTTGTTTCAGGACAACACGCTCGCCACAAGTTTCAGTGTACCATGTGCGATAGGAAGGGTACGACAACTGAAGACGAGATGGGATAAATCTGAGAGAGAGAGAGAGATAGAGATAGAGATAGAGAGAGAGATAGAGATAGAGATAGAGAGAGAGATAGAGATAGAGATAGAGAGAGAGATAGAGAGAGAGATAGAGATAGAGATAGAGATAGAGATAGAGATAGAGAAATAAATTTTCTTTGAAAAAATTCCCAGTATGAGTTAATGTCGGTGAGAGTTGAAATGGTAGATTAGTCTAGAAGTTTGATGGCTGCCTGAAGACCCTGCCAAGTCGACCTGAGTGAAATGCCTGACTCATTGGTGCTGAGGTGGTTCTCTAATAACAGCCAGAGAGATGTCTACTTTAACAAGCACATGGTCAGATGAACTGATTGGAGCAGAAAAATAACAGCAAACATATTTCATCTGAGCAATTGGTCAAAATCAAAATCAGAAGAGATGGAGTACCGTTGGCTGAGATCCGGGTCGGGAAGTTGTACCGATTGAGTCTGTCCCAATGAGTCGCAGAAATACTTTGCTGAAGTACCATGGCAGATGAGAGAGGTAACCACACCCAGCCAATGGGCATAATGGCAATTTAAGTCAGCACATATGAGGAAGAGAAGGTTTGGATGAGTGGATAGATGTTGGTCCATCTTTTCGGTGAGCGAGATGTAAATGGAGTAATCACTGTTTATTGGATGGAGCAACACACATGTAAACAAGAGGTGGGAGTGGAGGGGAAGTTGTAGTCAGAGTTATTCCTGGGGGTGTGGAGGAGTGAGGGCAGTGCATGGAGAGTGAGAAATAGAGTTTTTGATAAGGAGAGCAACTCCCCCACTCGGACAAGGCTCAGGTCTATCATACTGGAGGAGGAAGTAACCAGGGAGAGAAACTATGGTGTCAGAGATGTGTTGAAGGAGGAAAGTTTGTGTTAGGCAGAGTAAGTCTGGTTTGTCAGTGGCAACCTGTATGGAGAGATCAGTCAGGTTAGAATGAAGGCCCCAGATGTTTGAGGTCCACACTGTTAAAGAAGAGGGAGGGGAGGAGGCTTTGGGTGCAGGGGAGGGGAGGGGGAGGGTAGGATGAGGGAGGAGAGGTGGAGGGAAGGAGAGTTGTTATCAGTGTGTAGGCGATTGCAGAAGAGCTAGGGGAGAGAGGGTCGGACGGGATGGAGGACAAAGGGCTAGTTGGTGAAGGGATGAGTCGCAGTGGGGAGTAATAAGAGAGTTTCAAGGGGAAGTGGGGGAGTGGAGGAGGTGGAGGATTGGGATAAAACAGAGAGGGTGGGGGAAGGAGGCAGCTTTGTGGGTGTGCGTGTGGGCAGCTTTGAGAAGGTGGAGTGAGGGGCAGATTTGCAAGGAAGGGGCGAGGGAGGAGAATTCAGGGGGAAGAATTTAAAGAGAAAGGTGTGTGTGTGTGTGTGTGTGTGTGTGTGTGTGTGTGTGTGTGTGTGTGTGTGTGTGTGTGTGTGTGTGTGTGTGTGTGTGTGTGTGTGTGTGTGTGTGTGTGGGGGGGAGCTTTTGAGAAAGGTGAGGGGGAAGCTTGGAGTGGGGGGGGGAGACAGTGTAGTTTGCTTTGAAGAGGGAGGAAGCAGTTTATTTGCGAGGGAGAGGTGAGAGGGAAGCTTTGAGGGAGAGTGGAGACGATGAGAACAGGCACGGCCATGGGGGAGAGGGGAGAAGGGAGGGTGGGAAGATGGGAAGGATGAGACTGGGTGGAGGTATTGTGAAGATGGGAGTGGGCGTGGGGAGGAACAAAATTTGAGGGGGTTGGAAGAGGGGGAGGTGTGATAAAATTTGATGGGCTGGGAAGAGGGGGAGGCAGCTTTGAGAAGGGGGAGTAAGGGGGAAGATTTGAAGCAGAGGGGAGAGGGCAGTGATTTTAAGGGGAGGGGTGAGGAGCAAGATTTGTGGGAGAAGGGTGAGAGGGGAGAATTGATGAAGAAATGTGTGGGGGGAGCTTTTGAGAAAGGTGAGGGAGAAGCTTGGGGGCGGGGGGAAGAAAGTGAAGGTTGCTTTAAAGAGGGAAGAGGTGGCTGAATTGAGAGAGAGGGGAGACAATGAGAGCAGGCATGGTCATGGGGGAGGAGAGGGAGAAGGGAGGGGTGGGGAGAAGGGAACGGAAGGATGAGACTGGGTGGCGGTATGGTTAAGATAGGAGGAGTTGGGGGGAGAAACAAGATTTGAGGGGGTGGGAAGAGGGGGAGGTGTAATGAAAGAAAAGATAGAGTGTGCTTGAGACATTGAGAAGTGTACTGAATGAGAGAATGAGATATTTGTTAGGTTGGACCTGAGCCCACAGATGTTTGAAAACCATACAGTTTGAAATACCAGAGGGTGAACTGTTAGTGAGGCAGAGGGCAGTGGAGAGATGCTTACAGAGGAGGTAGGATGGGGGGGGGGTGGGGGAGATGGGAAGAGTAAGGAGGGGGGTATAACAGAGGAGTTAGGAGGAGGTGGATTTAAGGAGGTGGGATGAATTTGCACTGAAGTTGGAAAAAAAGAACGATTTAATAATAATGGAAGATGGCAGAGTAAAGTCAGAATTTGAAGAAAAGAGTCATGAAGGTGAGTGGTGAATACCTTAATGATCAAAGTGGGATTGGAAATGTGGAAAGGGAAGAGGAAGAGTCCGTACAGGAAGTCACGTGGTTACAGGAGGGAAAGGTGAGAGGAGAAAAGATTCTGTTACATATCAAGCAGGGAAAGCAGTTTGAATGCACCATCAATCTTTTATTGTGCTCCACACAGAAACCTCAGAACCATTCAGGAGCCCAGCCTCCTCGTTCCGCTATGTTCCCGCCTCACGATGACCGCACTTCCGGTTGATCTCATACCTTAATACATGATGACATCTTCCCCCTCCCATTAAGTGTGATGAACACAAGAGCATTAAAGATGAACCCAAGAGTAATGAAGACACGAGTAAATAATACAAAGATCATGAATATATGAGTATTGGCTACAAATCGAGGCAGGTAGGCGCCTTTGGAACTTTGGATGATCGTCGGGGTACAAAGCTGACAGATGGCCCCATTGGTGGCACTGCAACAGCATTATTGGGGTCAGCCTCAGGGAGTGGTGCAGTACCATCTGCAGCACCAACGTCACTCTTCACAGGTTTAGGAAGTGGTGAGACATCATTTGTGAAGATGACAGGATTACAAGACCGATACCAGACATGATCAAGGTGCCTAAGGACCTAATGGTCCTTCGTTTTTGTGAAACCTCCCTGGTAGCCAAGCCTTTCCGCGACCAAAGTTTTTCCACAAACACCGGGCCCCTGATGTTTATACAGCGCTGTACTGCATGTTTGTTATGATGAAGTCTCTGTTTCCACTGATTTTGATACACAACCGATGCCATGTCTGGTATTAGACAATCCAGTCATGTACACAAACATCATTTCATCCACAGCTCAGCTGGTGTCACCCTCATTGTAGTGTGGGGAGTGATGCGGTGAGTGAAAAGCAAACGTGATAGTCTGGTCTGAAAGCTTCCACTGGGTATCTTATTTAGACCAGACTTGACGAAACTCACAGAGCTTTTGGAGAGTCCATTTGAAGCTTGATGGTGTGGGCTTACAAACTTGTGAATTATACCGTTCAGGCGGGTGAATTCGGTGAATTCAGAGCTTGAGAAACAGGTTCCATTGTCAATGACTGTCATGCGTGGCAAATCATGTCGCAAAACACTGGCACAGCCTCTCTATAGTAGCGTGTGAGGTTTCTGTGTGTGTTACATCGGCATCAATCCATTTAGTGTGAGCATCCGTAACAATAAGGATCATACGACCTTCGATGGGTCCAGCATAGTCAAGATGAATCCTCTACCATTGTTCAGTGGGCCATTCCCAGAGGTGCAGTGGTGCCTTTGCAGTGGCATTTTGGCTGCTTTGGCATGGATAACAATGTTTCACACACTGTTCGATGTCAGAGTCAAGGTGAGGCCACCAGACATAGTTCTGTGCCAGCAATTTCAATCTTACAATGCCTGGATGACAATCGTGAAGCTGATCCAAAATCTTTGTGCGCAAGTTTGGGGGAATGACCACTCGGCATCCCCACAGCAAGCAGCCATTCTCGACACTGAGTTCATTCTACCTGGCCTTGTAGAATACAATTCAGGGTCAGCATTGTGTCGAAGGCCCCACCATTGCCCAGTGGCATGAATGACCTAGGAAAGAAGTGGGTCATGCCTGGTGTAGGTCCTTATCTGGTTGGCATCCATTGGGTTGTCATTCAAAAATCCCATCAGAGACATCACGCTACCAGGTGCAGGGGGATTAAACACTGTGTCCGGAAGTGGCAGGCGACTCATGGCGTCTGCATTTGAAATTGTGAAGCTAGCTAGGTCTGTAAGTAATGTCATAATCATGTGCCTAGCGTATGATCCGAGGCGGTAAGACCTTTGAGGTAGCTTTTGTTGGACCAAACAAACTAATCAGTGGTTTGTGGTCCGTGTAAATCGTGAAATGTTGACTGACGACGTACTGGTGAAATTTCTTAACTCCGACTACAATGCCAAGTCCTTTTTTGTCCAGCTGACTGTAGTTCTTCTCATCCGGGGACAGTGTACGAGGTGCAATGCGATTGGTCTCTCTGTGCGATCTGGCATGATGTGTGACAAAACAGCACCAACCCCGTACTGACTCGCGTCACACGACAGGACCATGTCTTTGTCTGGGTCGTAGTGAACTAGCACATTTGAAGACTGCAGCATGTCTTTTGACTTCTGGAAGGCTGATGACTCTGGAATGTCCCATTTCCAGCTGACGCCTTTTTTTAACAGGCAATACAGTGGGCCAAGCATGGTAGCAATGTTTGTGATATACCTGCTGTAGTACTGCAGCATGCCAATGTAAGCCTTAAGTTCAGAAATGTTGGTCGGAGCTGGGGCATCTTTGATTGCTCTGATCTTCTCTTCAGTGGGATGTAAGCCTTCAGCATCGATACAATGGCCCAAATAGGCCACAGACGGAACCATGAACTCGCACTTGTCTCTCCGCAGGCGTAGTCCACAGTCGGAGATAATGCGTAGCACATGTTCGAGGTTGTCTCGATGATGAAGCTGTGAGCGGCCAGTGACTAGGATGTCATTTTGGTAAACAACAACGTGTGGTTGAGCTGCGATCAGGCTATCCATACAACATTGGTAGATTTCTTCTGCCGATTTGACACCAAAACTCAGGCGGTTGTATCTGTAGAGCCCCCGATGCGTGTTGATGGTGAGATGTTCTTTGGAATTCTCATCCAGAATGACTTGTAGGTAGGCCGATCTCATGTCAAGCTTGGTGAATGACTGTCCTCCGCTCAGTTTTGCATACGTCATCGATCCTTTGTATGGGATATTTGTCCAAGGTGGAACATTTGTTGATCGACATTTTGTAATCCCCACAAAGTCATATCGATTTGTCTGCTTTCATGACAGGAACAACTGGAGCAGCCCAATTTGAGTACTAAACTGACTCAATGATACCTAACTTTTCCAGTCTGGCAAATTCTGCATCAACCTTCTCTTGCAAGGCAAGAGGAACTGGGCGTGCTTTGCAGAAAATTGGCTTGAAATCTTTCTCAATATCGAGCTTGGCAGTGGAACCCTTCAATGTCCTGAGTTCATCCTTGAAGACGTCTGGGTATCTCACGAGGAGGTGCTGTAGTATGTTTGGTGGCTTGGGAGCCTGTAATCAATGGATGTGTTCCCAATTGAGTTTGACAACATCGAACCAGTTTTGTCCGAGAAGTGTGGGTCCATCCCCAGGGACGACCAAGAGTTGTAATTGGTGAGTGTTGTTGCCGTAGGTTACTGTGATATCACATGACCCGCGGGATTGTATTAACTCACCGGTATATGAAGTGAGTCGGATCGGGGACCAACGGAGGCTGGGTTGTTCAGAATTCCCCCACAGGTTACAGAAAGCTGCTTCACTCATGAGTGAGACGGCAGCACCCATGTCTACCTCCATTTCCATGGTCCGTCCGTCTATATCTACTATAACCAGTGTAGGAGTGGACTGTCTGCCAGACTTTGTGTGGAAAAGGTCATACGACTGAACACTGTGGCTGTTAGGGCTGTCTCCATCAGTCATGTCTTCCTGGTTATGCTCTGAGTCAAGGAGGTGGGTTTTGCATTCCTCTCTCCTTGCCCTCTGTTTTCGAGACAAGCATGCAGAGGCAATATGACCCACCTTGTGGCAGTAGTTGCAAGCGGAATTCTTGAAACGGCAGTAGCAGGACAATGCTCACCATTGCAGGGAAAACAGCATTTACCAGCACTAGCCACCAAGCAGTTTCCCGGCATTTTGGTGTCGGATTTTCTGGTTGGATGTTGTTCCACGCGATTGACAGATGACAGGTCAGCTCCAGGCTGGTAAGCGATGGAGCGAGCAATAGCCGCAGCATTTTTGTCTGTGCACTCCATTGCAATAGCGATGTCCTGAGCACTGGAAAATGTCAGAGTCCGTTCAGCAAGTAGGTGCCGACGAATTCGATCTTGCTCCACTCCCACTATGAGCAAGTCCTTTTGCATGTCGTCAAATGCAGTACCAAACTGGCAATACTGGGCTAGGTGTGTCAGGTGAGCTATGAATGCCAAAATGGACCGTGCCAAGGTTTGGCGACACATGTAAAAATTGAATCGACTTACAGTGACTGAGGGAGTGGGTTCGCAGTGCTCTTTCATAGCTGCCATGAACTCTGCGTGTGTTAAATCCATCGTGGTCCTGGGCATGGCGAAATTCTTCAGAATGGAAAACATCTCGCTGCCGCATACCAACATCAGGATTGCTTTCTTCCTAGCATCATCCTCTATGCCGTTAGCTTGGTAGTAATACTGTAGACACTCAATGTACGCCTCCCAGCTTGCTTCGTGCGGGTTGAACTGCTCAATACTGCCGAGGGACATGGTAATCGAGTTGGTAGGCCAACAACTAACTGCAATAGCTCAGCTTACTTTCCATGCGCTCACCAGAATCCAATCCTCATCATCATGTAATGTATCAAACTGCGAAAGCAGTTTGAATTCACCTTCAATCTTTTATTGTGCTCCACACACAGAAACATCAGAACCATTCATGAGCCCAGCCTTGTTGTGCCACCATTTTCCCGCCTCATGATGACCGCACTTGTGGTTGATCTCGCACATGATATGAATACATGACAGATTCTTATTTTTATTTATTTATTTATTTATTTTAATATAGTTTTAGATGTGCAACAGGTTATAGTTGAGAGGAAATTGAAGTAGTGGAGGTATAGTGGAGAAGATAAAACCTGAAGGTGATGATGAGAAAACACAACATCAAGATCGTGAACGCAGATGGAAAGAAGAAGGGTGGGCCTCAAGGAAACCCGATATGAAAAGATCGACGAATAGTCACCAATTAGCACAAGCTTTAACACAAAACCGAACTAGCAACACACAGTAAACATGAAGATAACAAAATAACAGTAAAAACGTGACAAAAACGACTGGAAAACTTATCTTTGAGAAAGTTGGCAGAGACCCTGAAAAGAACCGCCACCGTCGCTCAAGACCTGGAGCCAGAAGTTCAAACAAAATAGTGAGGAACGGTCAGGAGAGTCGAGTGTAATTAATACACATATTCATGTTCTGTGTATGACATAATGTGGGGTCATCTGCTAAAAAGGAAGAGAGAGTTCTCCAGAGCATCTGAGAGGTCATTGATATCGATGAGGAACAAGACTGGGCTCAAAACACTGTCTTGGGAAACTCCAGCCTCCACTGTGAGAGGGGAGGAGAGGATTACATTGGTGGCAGCATTCTGACTGTGTGAGTCGAGGAACTCAGAAATCCAGGAATGAAGGTAGCATTCTATGCTACAGAAAGAGAGCTTGGAAAGCAACGTAGGATTCCAGACTGTGGAGAATGCCTGAGATATATCCACAAAATGGTCATAACCTATTGTTTGAGATCGAGGGCCTCCAACCACTGCTGAGAGAAGAACCAAAGCATGTCAAGAGTTCGGTGACCAGGGCAGAATCCAAACTGATGGGCAGAGATCAGGCTGTTTGAGAACAGGAAATATGACATCAGAAGCAACAATGGATTCCATGGCTGTTTGTAATTGAAATAAGACCACTGGTTGGTGGGGTCTGTTTTTTGCAGCCTTCTTGGGAACTGGAGTGATGTTTGCTGACTTCGATGCAGATGTAAATTTTTCCAAAGGAAAAGGAAAGACTCAATAGGGCAGATAGAGGGGAAACAAGAATGTCAGAGCATGATTTGAGAACATGGGCATCAATCATGCTATCTGGGCACTTTACCGAAGCAGGGTCAAGGCCAGCCAAAACTTTCTTTATATATTAGCAACGCAGGCATGATAGGCCAAATGGCCTTCTCATGCGCAAAAGTTCCCTGTGGAGCGTTGTTAAGAACAGGAAGAATTTGGGAGGGGAGGACAGAGAGTTGGGGGTGAGGGTGCATGCAGTTGGTTGAGGGAGAATGAGACATGGTGGGGAGGGGGTTGAGGACTTGTGGTGTGAAAGGGGGGAGGGTTAGTACTTGGGTTTGGAGCAGTTGAGCACTTTTTAATGCACTCTCGAGGCTCGCATGAGAAGTAACACAAAAAATGTTGGGATGGATGAGCAGGGGTAGAAAAGATCATGGTTTTGGAAAGTGGAAGATAAGAGATGCTGGTGAACAGCTGTTTTGAAAACCTGGAGGGAAGAATGGGATTGAAGAGAGTGTGGGAGTTTATTCCAATGGTGGGAAAAAAGAGGTATGAAAGAGTGAAGGTTAGCAGTGATTCGTGATATTGGTAGTTTTACCAGAATGGGGTTGCTGGCAGACCTTGAGCGCCTTGCGGAAATATGGTGGGGAAAAATAGCAGACAGAGCGGGGGGGGGGGTGGGGAGACTGGAGAGGAGACAGTAGAAGACAAAGACCACCGACCTGCCTGCGGTGAGAGAGTGTGAGGCCCAAAGACTCAGCCTCAACGTGGGAGATACCAATGATCCAAAATGCCTTGGTTTCCACAGCGTGAAACAGAGAAAGGTGAGAGGCAGGAGCACCAGCCCAGAGGGGAGAACAATACTCCATCAGTTTGCGGACGAAAGCTTTGTATGTGGTCATAAGCTTAGGTGAGCTCAGGTGAGCCCAGGAAGGACTTTGCACGACGGAGGATTCCCAGTTGGCGACTGGCTTTGGAGGCGAGGTTGGAAATGTGGCTTTCCCAGGAAAGATCATGGCAGATAGTGAGACCCAGAAGCTTGAAAGAAAGGACTTTTTCCAGAGGATTGTTGAGAAAGTGGATTGGGGGTGGGGGGGGGTCCAAACGGTCCTTTCGGAGAGACATAGTGAGAGTGTGAGATTTGTCAGGATTGAAAGACATGTTCCATGTGTTGAACCAGTTTTTGATTTTACCTAGATCTGCAGAGAGCGAAGAAGCTGCTGCTTGCTGGTCTAAGGGATGACAGATGGTCCAGCAGAGGGTGGAGTCATCAGCAAAAAGATAAAGAGGATTTTCAAGAGAGTCGGAGAGATCGTTGATGAAAACCAGAAAAGAACAGGGCCCAGAATGCTGCCTTGAGGAACTCCAGCCTGGACAGGAAGAGGGGATGAGA
Source organism: Eptatretus burgeri (assembly GCF_056783735.1). Lineage (NCBI taxonomy): Eukaryota > Metazoa > Chordata > Myxini > Myxiniformes > Myxinidae > Eptatretus > Eptatretus burgeri. The sequence goes on along the minus strand of NC_140962.1, from coordinate 126,255,973 downwards.
GAACTACATTTTGGGCCACATGTTGGCTGTGCCAGAAGAGGAAGTCTGTGAGCAATGAGTGGAGATGGCCTTGGATACCAGAGGAGGAGAGTTTGGTGAGCAGGGCAGGGTGCCAGACTGTGTGGAAAGCATGGACTTGGTAATGCAAAAATCGATTCATCTTTGATGATGCCATCAAGACTTAGGAGCAAGCTTACAAACCTTCAGATGAGAAGCTTTTAGCTTTTGAATTACATAAACCAATAATCACAAAGTTTAAAAGTTGAAAGGTCAATTCCAAAGCAGTTGATTACATATGGTCTGCCAATTTATTTGAACTGAAAAATGACAGGGATACCGGTATGCATTAACCATTATTGATATAAGGTCAAGATATGCAATGGTAGTTCCTTTGAAAAACAAAAGAGGCACCACTCTTGTGATAGCATTCCAACAGATATTTAATAAAAGCAAACAGTGGCTAAAAAAAATTATGGACTGATGAGGGAACAGAGTTCTATAACAGAACATTAAAGAATTTCCTTGAAGATAATGATATCACATTGTATAGCACCTTTAATGAGGGAAAGGCAGTTGTTATTCAGTGTTTTGGTTGCACTTTGAAAGAGAGACCATGCAAAAAAAATTCACTCAACTCGGATCTCAACAATGGGTATCTTTAATTCAGGGTTATCGAAGATAATTACAATAATACAGTTCATTATTAAACAACAGAAACATTTCCAAAATTACAATATGAATGGGAGATTAATCAGAGAAAACCAAAGTTTAAAGTTAGTGATATCGTAAGAATATATCGGTGGAAATCACACTTTGAGAAAGGTTATACAAAGAGGTGGACTCATGAACTTCAAAAAATAATTGATGTTTTAGACACATTTCGATGGACATATAATTTGTTTTATTTTGAGGGAGAAGAAATCTTGGGATAATTTTATTCACAGGAATTACAAAAGACAAAGATGAAAAAATTGAATAATTGAAGAAAAAAATTCAAATAATTGAAAATAATTAAACAATTGCAAAAATTAAATAATTGAAGAAATAAAAACTAAGTAATATAAAAAATTCACTCCATCCCTTTGTTGTCTCCACACACACTCCACAACAACACACCACATCCACATGCAACACCAACACTCCACATACCCCCATTTATTCCCCCACCCCTCCAGTGCACCCCCACCCTCATCCCACCCCTTTCCCTCCCCACCACACACATACACACACACACACACACACACACACACACACACACACACACACACACACACACCCCTTCCCCTCTCCGTGTGTGTGTATGTGTGTGGGGGTGTACTTTTCCCCAATTTTATTTATTTATTTTATTTTATTTTATTTTGCAATTTAGTTAATGGTAATTAAAATCAACCCACATCCTTGCATACACCGAATCAACACACATTACTGCACACATACAAAAGCTCTTACCATCACTTCACCACAATTTAATGTATTCCCACTTATGAATGGCATCTCACCATTAATATATACTAGCTGAAACCCCGTCACAGACGGATTCCGTTCCATGAGCCCAATATGATCACCAGTCGATGTACTCCATGGCCTTACCTAATGAGGCCTACAAAACGTCTTTGTACACGACATTTTTGGTGTACACTACACCTTGTGAAGAAGTCCCCTGATTTGTGCACGTGTCTACTTTGATGTACACCGTGTCAAAACTTCTCAGGTCACAGTACCGAGAAAAACGTGACGCGACCGCTAGGAGGAGCACAAAATTGGTCCTTCAGTATTAATATATAGATGCTTCAGAGTTGAAGGTTGACTATTGCCACTATGTGCGATGCACTCTTACAGGTACGAAGTTTCTTTCAGTCCAGGTCACAGTACTGAGAAAAATGTGACGCGACCGCTAGGAGGAGCACAAAATTGGTCCTTCAGTCTTAATATATAGATTATATAGATATACTCACTTTTTAAAATAAATGTACAGTCTATGATGATGTGAGTTTTCCTTTTGCAAAAGGTCACTTGCAGTCTTAAACATTTCTTGTTGAAAATTTTAGAAACGAATGATTTCATCATTCCTTTTCTTTTTTAAATCTATTTCTCATATTTCTACAGCACAATTTTCCATAAAATTATTCTGATACTGAGAGGGATATAAGGCATGGAGAGAGTGAACATTCCTTTTGTTTAAAATATGAATAAAGTTATTCCCTTCCCAGCTTCCAGAGGCCAGTAATGAGAAAAAGGTGTTACAAGTGCTGAAACAGTTCTTGTTATGAGATTATTTTTTATGAGCTAACCAAGACATTATTGTTCTTATTTGTTTTTGAAAAGCATCATGACAAAAATGATCATCAGGTTGTGGTTTTTGCTTAATTTCTGACAGGGTTCCAGAGGTGGTGATGCAACTGCCGCGCCTCACTGAACTTGGACTCAACTCATGCCGGTTGGAGTTCCTTCCAGCAGCATTTGCCAGGCACAAATAGGGGCAAGGGGATACTGGAGGGGGTGGGGGGAGGGTTGGTTGTGGGGAATCATTTGAATGACTTTAATGTCATTACTTAAATGACAAAGGGCTTTGTCACAAAAAAGTAGCTTTTGAATGTTGATCTTTGATCTATGTATATCGCATTGCTCATAATATTTCTGATGTGTCAATTTATGAAAGCATAGTGTTGAAGTACAAGGTGTTTCAAAAGTCCGGAATCATAGGGATATTTACTTTACCATTCTATTATAAAAATTGCGAGCCACTGACTTGCATACACACATTCTTGTATGTAGGTTTCTTTGAACGTTTCTTAACATTGGCACCAATCTTACCACATTAGTTTCTCATTTCATTATTTAGATCTTCAATAGTACATGGTCTCATGGTATGAACCATTGACTCAGAGGGATAATGAGTGATTTTGAAATCTTCTTATAACCCTCTCCTGAACGATGCTTCTCCACCACTTTACGTCTGACTTCTTTGGCAAGCGCCTTTGTCTTCATGTTTAACTTGTTGGTTGACGAAGTGAGTTACATCTTAAAACTCATTCGATAAGTGGGGGAGCTTAATTTTTAAGTTAAACCACTGATTACATCCAGAGTGAAAACTTTACACTTATTTTGTTACTTTTCAAATAAATCATTTGCTCCTGACATGATTTTGGGTTAATTAGGGAAAGGGTTTGAATACATATACAACTGAGAATCATCTGATTTTTCTCTGTTAATCTAACTTATTCACATTTTATATGCATTTTTTAGCTTTATCACTTTGGGGTAGTTTGTGAAGACTCGATATATGAAGTTTGATTTGAAAGCACCATGAAATAAACTCAGGTGGCATCAAAATGTGAAAACTTTGGATGGGGTGAATACTTTTGCAGACCACTGTATATATATATATATATATATATATATATATATATATATATATATATATATATATATATATATATATATATATATATATATATATATATATATATATATATATATATTGTTACGGTTGTGGAAATTCGCATTACACCATAAAGAGTCCTCAGGTGAGATACATCGGTAAGTTCATGTGTAGTTAGCCCAAACCCGTTGTATAGAGGGAATATGTGTGATTCATCCGGGCTGCGACGCTTTGCGTTAGCCATTTTTCTTTCTCTATTGTTATTTTCGACCATTAAGCTGCCAACAACGCAAACAGTCACTACCTTTACCTTCACAACTCCATCCCACAAACATCGCTTCACCGCCATTCACAAACGATGCCCGCCAACCTCCAAACCACCACAGAAAACCCCCCACCACCTGCGCCTATCTCCTTCTGCAACCATCGACCACACCACCAGTCAACACCAAACGTCGTGCTGTCCAGGGCCCGTTCGGCGATTGGTGCCGAACGCATCGAGCCGTGAGCGCGAATGGCGGCCTTTCCGAGGGAGAAATTCGGATCAGGAAGGCTTCACGCCCCCTTTTTCTCTGTCTAATGGGCGAGCGTCGGGTGGTATGGCCCCGCCTCCAAGCGCGATGAACGTGGATTCTTTACGAGAGGAATTCGGATCAGAAGAGGCTCACGCCCCCTTTTTGCCCGACCAATGGCTGAACAGAGGGTGGCGTGGCCCCGCCTCCAATCGCGTTTTGATCCTGAAATTTGCATATAGGCTCCTCCTGCGGCCTATAAAGACGTGAGCATAAGGTGACTCGCGGAGTTCGCGTGGTTGAGTTGCAGGCGGCTGGTCGGGGCAAGTGAAGAGTTCAAGTTCGAGTCAAGTGAAGACGGCAGTCGGCCGTCACTAAAGTCACGTCAAGTGGGGGTCACTCGTCTCGTCGCGGGGTCCAATCCAGCCAGCCATTCCCCTCTTCCTGAGCATCAGCAATTCCCCCCCCCCCCCGCATCTGTGCTGAGATAGTGCCGGGGGGCCCTGTTCCCCCCCCCACCCTAAACGTGGTGCCAACAAAACTGCTTGCGCGGAGCACGCCGGAGAGGGCTCGCCGACCACGCCAGGGGCACAAGGAGTCGGGGCGCAGCTGCGCGAACATTGCGGCTTGCCCACCATCGCGTCACGAGGACGCGGGTAAGACCTTCTCAGTCTCGTGGACCTGGCCGCTCCTCCAGGATCCACGCACATTGGGTCCACAGACCTGTCTCCCTCCTTGCCTGTGAGGGTGGCTTTCTTTCCTTTGCTTTTTGTTTGAGTGATGTGGTGCCGAGTCCTGACAAGTAGAACTGTACAAGTTTTGTAAATAATTGACCTTTTATTAGGTCGTATTGCATTTGCTTTTGTTGCATTTTGTCTTGACTGTAATATACGTGCCTTCCGTGTTTCCTTAATAAATGTGCATTGCTTGTTGAACTGTTTCCCGCTTTGCTTCGTCTCCTTCCTTTTATTGAATCTCCATCTTGCATCACGTAAGGGATTCATAGTGGGTTTCAACATCCCGGTAATTAATCGGAACTGTCAAGGCCGACGACAACTCCGCTCGGTTATCCCTGTAATACGGAATGAACCGCTTAAGCGGTTCATGTCCAGAGTCGGCCTGTGGCGTGGTACAACTCCTCGGTACGCTACTCACGCGAGTACTTCGGTAAATCGACCATTCGGCGATCGGACCCTATTTCGCGCGGGTAGAATGCGGACTGAGTTGTGGTGAGGTTAAACCCTCACCCGTGACTGGCTCCAGGCGGGAGATCCCGGAGGGTCACGACTGAATTGTCCGTTCCGGTGAGCGAGGCGGCCGCTTTTGGCTACACGCGGTCGATCGCACGCTGGCGGGCGTGAATTTGCAACAATATATATATATATATATATATATATATGTATATATATATATATATATGTATATATATATATATGTATATATATATATATATGTATATATATATATATATATATGTATATATATGTATATATATATATATGTATATATATATATATATATATATACCGTATTTTCACGACTATAAGGCGCATATAAACGTCTTAGATTTTTGTCAAAATGTGCGACGCGCCCTATAGTGCAGTGCGCCCTTTGTGTGTATAAAAGAACAGGTATGTGCGGTATGCAGAACATTGCTGTTTTAACAACCCGAAAATGGCAAAGAGACACGCTTATGAAGCTCAGTTTAAACTGAAGGCGATCAGCTATGCGGAGGAACATGGGAATCGAGCCGCGGCGAGGAATTTCAGATCAACGAGTCGATGGTTCGAAAGTGGAGGAAGCTGGAAAACGAGCTGCGACAGGTGAAGAAGACGCAGCTGAGTTTCCGTGGAAACAAGGCGAGGTGGCCAGAGTTGGAGGAAAGACTTGAGCAGTGGATCGTTGAGC
>NC_140962.1:126232671-126245171 GCF_056783735.1 Eptatretus burgeri | reverse complement strand
CCAATATAAATTGGTTGATCCATTACAATACTTTCCTTTTCCATATGAATAGCAGAAAAGCTCTCTGAAAAAAACCTCTTCTCTCTTAAAACTATTTTTCTGGCTAAAAGCTTGGTTTATTTATCAATCTAGAAGCTTCTTTCCAAGATGTTGCAAATCTAATGTTTTGCCTGTTTCTAACATTCTCCATTGTCTTTCCAAAGACAGCATTATTCATCAATTTATAGAATTCCCCTTCAAATTTTACTTTTGTATTTGTTCTCATATCTGTATTGAATTTAATATACTTTTTCATCCAAGGACTTTGTTTAAATTTTAAAACTCTATGAATTTTAGCTACTCTCAATCCTTCTCTCAAAAACTGTTTCAAGCTTCTCTGATGCAAAACATATCCCTCTTTATCATAGAATGTTGTTAATAACATTTTTGTTGATTTGCCTTTAATACTAAAACTTTTATGATATTCACTTTACCATTCTTTCTTTGGGGTTTCTTTCTCACATGCAAAAGGAAGGTCTTTATGCTTATTATGAAGATCACTCGGGTACCTAAAATCAATTTCAAAATAATAACGTTCTTCTTCCTCATTCAAATCCTCTTGAGAAGAAATAACAATATTCATCGAAGCCTTTTCATAATCCTTTTCTTCCACCCACTCTAATTTACCATAAGGCAGAGATTGAGACATTGCCCATCCATACAAATTATTAGCATCAAAATACATCAAATAATTACTATCTTTTTCACTATCATAATTTGCAAGATATTTATTATTTTCTTTAGCATATCTTTTTGAACATACTTGTGATATTCCACCTCTCTTAGACTTCTCAATCATCAAAAGCATATCTACATCACTGATTAAATCTATATCTTGTTTTGTCATTTTCAACATTGCACTCCAAGCGAAACCAAGAGCTGTGAAATAGTGGGCAGAATCTAATCCATCACAATTTTTATTGTGACAGAGTGATCTAAAAGCTTCAAACACATCGGCTAACAATAAAACATCTGTTTTGAGATACAAATCATGATATTCTCCAAGGTTCTTTTTGTTAAATATTTTCCAAATTTTTTGTGCGTGTTTATATTTCTTATCACTTATCTCCTTTTCATAAAGTATTATAGAAACTTTCTTTTGAAGGAAGTCGTGTTTCTTTAAATCTCATAAATGAATCCATATAATCAGAAGGCTAAATTCCCTTACTTGACTGAATTTTCTCTTTACTTTGAATTTCATTCCTTGTTTGAATTTCCTCTCTAGTTAGAATTCCCCCTTTAATCAGAATTTCATCTTTAATCAGAATTTCCTCTTTAGTTAGAATTTCATTCATTGTTTGAAGTTTCTTTATAATTATAATTTCATCTTCAGTTGGAATTTCTTCATTAATTTCCTCATTAATTAGAATTTCCTCTTTACTTTGAATTCTCTCTTTAATCTGAATTTCCTCTTTAGTTAGAATTTCCTCTTTTGGAAAGAATGAATTAAGATTTGGAAAAGAGCCCGTGGAGCTTAGATTTGATGCTAGGTCGGCTAGTGGTGTTCCCATAAACTTGCAAGAATCTAGAAACCTAATACGAGTTAAAGGTTTTGTGAATATCATCTATCTATAATTCCAGCAGTGTGTGTGTCTGTGTCTGTGTCTGTGTCTGTGTCTGTGTCTGTGTCTGTGACCGCCATTTCTCGTTCGACAACCACTGATCCGATCTAATTGAAACTTGCCAGGTATATTGCTGGGGACCTGAGGATGTGCCTTTTCAAGGTTTGATATTAATCGGACGAGTGCTTCCCAAGTTATGGCCATTTATTTACCAACGAATGACAGGAACCGTTGCTGCGGCCATTTTATATCAACCAATGACAGGAAGCGTTGCTGCGTAGCCGCGGCAATTTTTTTTATCAGCCAATGACAGGAAGCGTTGCTGCGTAGCCGTGGTCGATGGGGAAGAGAAACTCAGCCGCGTTCGCCATTACGGGTTTTTTCTCTTCTCTTCGTGTTTTTCCTTGCGAAAAGGCAAAATACGTTGGCGCTAATTGAATAATTGTTTAAAACTAATGATTTATCAAAACGTTGGCAGATTCAGCAGCCTCCGTATTGTATGTTTACATATATATATATATATATATATATATATATATATATATATATATATATATATATATATATATATACATATATACATATATACATATACATATAAATATATATATACATATATATATATACATATACACACATATATATATATATATATATATATATATATATATATATATATATATATATATATATATATATATATATATATATATATATATATATATATATTGCACGGACAGCCAGGCACGTGAAAGCGAAGGAACGGCTTGTGTGTTTGTTGTCTCTGGCACGCGGTTTGAGTTTTTTTGCGGAGGGGGGGGGTTGGAGGGTTTGCACGTACGGCCACGCATCTACGGGCATGCACTAGTTATTGTAAATGAAATATACTTTTGACTTGTGTTTGTTATGGCAGAAATATTCCCTGGTGTTTTTGAAAGTTCATTTATAAATAGATGTGTATCATAGTTGGTGCTGTTGTGAAGAAAGACTGGAATAAAAGAAGGAAATTTATAATTAAGATTACAACAGGAATGAGCGGAACCTCTATATTTACCAGTAAGATGACAATGATCCCTAACTTTAGACTCCTCAATTTCCTCCTCACAAATATGACAGATATTGTACTTTCTAAATTCTAATTTTTCTTCTTCGGTTAATTTCATCAGTTCATTTGTTTCTTTCATTAATTTAGTTGATCTTATACAATCCTTTTCTAATCATTTTACAAACTCTTGTGAAGCTTTTTTCCCACTATAATGTTCAAGTTTATAATACTTTTCTCCAACAGATGATTTGATATAATAACAGAAACCACAAGGAATATGTTTTTGATATTTATTTGTATGTGATTCTTTTGGATTAGGAAAAGCAGTATTTATCTTTTTTAGGATACATTCAAAATCAGCGTATATCACAAATGGGTGCACGATAGATTTATTATAATCTTCAAAAGAAATCTTTTCACCAGGTTTAGGCATTGTAATTACAGCTGATTTATGATTAATACAATATTTTGAATGTTGTTCTTATCGTTCTTTTGTATGAAATGAATTAAGACATCGCTTTCAAGGATATATTTTGTTTGCTATTCTGAATACCTGAGAAGAGATTAATCTTGATCAATTATTGATGTATGTGTTATGTGAATTCTTTCCAACACTAAAATATTAAAGATCAATGTGTGTTTCTTCATTTTTATCGTTGTTTGAAATTTTTAATATTTGAACTTTGTTTGTATCCGTTAATCCATATACATTAATAGAAAGATTATTCTTTTTCTCAAATTTAGGAATATCTGTTAGTGGCATTGGGAATTTAAAATCTTTAATGTCCAAGGTATTCTCATATTTCATATATTGTTTTACTCTTTCTGAATTACATTTTGGTGGATGTTAGTGAGCAAGAACAGACCAGAGAAAACATTTATTATGATTGTTCTTAATATTAACAACTGCCTTCTTTAGTTTTATTTCTTTTGGTAATTCAATACAAGAAGAAGCTTTAAGAGGGTTTGATTTTAGAATGTGTATCTCTAAAAAGATGATTTTTAAAATATTAAATCCACTTCCTACCACTATATTACCAACATCCTCTTCTTGTCTTGATAGTTCTTCATAAACCCCACTCTTGAAAAAATCTTGAAATGATGTTATAAAATGAAGATCTGTTCTCGTATAAGGAGTTTGTTCTTCATCTTGTCTTTTCATTTTCATTTTCACTCCCATATAAAACTTTAAAGTTTTCATTTCTTTTAATGTCTTTTTAATAACTTTTTCAACATCGGGTTTCATTATTTCAATTGATTCAGCTATTGATGATGGACCGGGTTCTCCAAATTGAAAAATCCTTATTTTTATATGCCCTTTAAATGCCCCATCAGTGTTTTCAATATAATAGTCTCCCTTTACTTTAAACTCATTTTTCTTGTGTTTTTGTGATTGAAGGTGATTCTTATAACTACTCTTCAAAACATCCTTTGAGCAGATATCACAATGTTTTCTTTCCAACTCAAGAGGAGATATTTGATGAAATAGATTAAATATGTGTTTGTTGGTTCGGAAGTGTTTTCTATAATGTTTATATTCGTGATTACAAACATCACAGTACGTTGTATTCACCATATTTATATAATAAAACTTTGCTTAAACTAAAATTTTCTTGATGAAAATTTCGTTTATTTTACAGGTGAATCTGTGCTTAAAACAACTTTATCCTCCAACTTTTTTCACTTAATAAATACAATGTTTCAAGACACAAAAGACAAGTTTCAATCAATCTCTTCATTTGTAAAAGATACTGAGAAATATGTCAAGGATGTAAAATTGAACAAAGATAAATATAACAACTATTGGATAAAAACAATTATGGTAAATAATACGAGTTCTTCAATTTCCTTCAGTGGAAGGGCTTTTAGTATACCTGGAAGAACATCAATTAAAGTATCTCTAACAAAAGTTTCTCCTCTCCTTCTGGTAATATTGTTGCGAATTCGCGCCCGCCGCCGTGCGATCGGCCGCTCGACTCGAAGGCCGGCCGCCTCGCCCACCGGAACGGACAATTCTGTCGTGACCCTCTCGGAACAACGCCGGAAGCTCGTCACGGGTGGGGGTTTAACCTCACCACGACCATGCCAATTGCCGATCCGCGCAGGATAGGGTTGCTCGCCAAATTAGACCTACCTAAGTACCTGCGCGGATGGTCGACCGGGCGATCGTACCTCGCCGCAGGCCGACTCCGGACACGAACCGCTTAAACGGTCCGTTCCGTGCTATCGGGATAACCGAGCGGTGTTATCGTCGGCCTCGACGGTTCCGATTAATTTTCGGGCTTATTAAGCCCACTACAAACCCTTTTACGTGAAGCAGGATGGAGGGTCAATAAAGAAAAGACAAAGCGAAACGGGAAAACAGTTCACACAATGCACATTTATTACGCGATACACGGAGAGCACACATATACAGCCAAACAGTCAAAATGCACCAAAATCAGTGAAAGAAAAGAAACAACGACGCAGAGTTACTACCGACTACGCGCACCCACGGCAACACTTATACAGTTCTACTTTACAGACGGCGCCAACACACATTTACTCAAAAGCAAAGGAAAGAAGCCACCCTCATAGACAAGGGGGCAGACAGGCCTGTAGGCCAATATGTGCGCGGGACCTGAAGGAGCGGCCAGGTCCGCGAGACCGGGTGGGTCCTACCAGCGTCCTCGTGACGCGTTGGCGGATGAGCCGCAGATGTGGCCGCGTGGCTGTGCCTGTAACTCCGTGCTCCTTCGCGGGTTTCGTTGGCACGACGCTTGGAGTGGGGTGGGAACGGGGGCCCCCTTTGTTGCACTATCTCAGCGCGGGGGAAAAAGGGGGAATTGTTGATGCCCTGGGGGAGGGAGAATGGCTGGCTGGCTCGGGTCCCGCGACGAACGATCTCCCACCGCGACCTCGTCGCCGACTGCCGTCCTTCTCGCCTCGGACCCGAGCTCCTTGGCCTCTTCCCACAACTCTCCTCAGCCGACTGCAGAACCCAACTCGATGCCTTCGCCACCCGACTCCACTCTCTGCCACACTCTGCTGCTGCCACACTCTGCTCTTCCACCAAAACTGACTCTTCCACCAAAACTGACTCTTCCACCAAAACTGACTCTGCCACCAAAACTGACTCTGCCACGATTCGCCTGGTGCTCGCCGTTTTATAGGCCGGCAGGAGAAACAATATGCAAATTTCCAGATCAGAATGACCTCGGGGGCGGAGCCACGCTCGCCAATTGGACGGAGGAAAAGTGGGCGTGAACCTCTCCTGATCCTAGAATTTGCATATATGGATTTCACACAGACGCGCCTGGAGGCGGGGCCAAGCCGCTCCGCGCTTGCTGATTGGACGGATCAGAAGTGGGCGTGTAGCATTCTTGATCCGAATTCTCCCTCGGAAAGGCCGCTATTTGCACTCGCGGCTCAGTGCGTATCTTGAACGAGCCCAAGACAGCCCGACGCTCAGTGTTCACAGGTGGTGCGGGAATGGCCATAGAAGGAGAGAGGTGAGGGTGGTGGAGGGTTTATCGGTGGTGGTTTGATGGTTATGGCGGTTGAGACGTGGTTGGTTCAAAATAAAGATAGAACAGAAAAACGACTATCTCAAAGCATCGCAGCCCGAATGAATCACATAAATTCCCTCGAAACAACGGGTTTGGGGCGAACTACACATGTACTTAGAGTTATCTCACCTACGGGCCCTTCATGGTGTTTTGCGAATTTCCACAGCCGTAACAATATATTCAAAACTAGAAAAAGCAATGAAACAAGAAAAAGTATCAAAAAATAAAAACCTTATGGATGAAGCTTTAGAAAGAAAAGATAAGACCATCTGTAATATGCTAGGAGAAATTTGTATTTTTTTCAACAACCCTAAAGATGTAAATCCTGATGAAATAAAGGATGTTAATATATCAGCTGAAGTGACATTTCGTTCAATAGTAGTTTAGGATCATTTTAAAATTACCTTTCATATAAAAAAATGGAGCAGTTGAATCTGTTAATGAAAAAAAGTATATAGATATCGATTGTAATGTTTTTTTTTTTTCTACGAATTAAATATGAGTCACTATTCAACTGAAGATTTTGAAGATTATGAGAGTGATTATGATGCCGAGAGTTTGCATTCAAACGATAGTTATGATACTGAGAGTTTGTGTTCAAACGATAGTTATGAAAGTAGTTTTATCGATGATTCTGAAAGTATCGAAGATGATATCGAAGATGAATTTCAGTTTAAGTAAAGTTTTACTTTATAAATATGATAGACTTCCCTGATTCTCCAAATGACAAATTTGAGAATTGTCCTGCATGTGAAAGACTGGAATTAAACACAGAGTCAAAAGCCTATAAACAATGTATATTTTGTGATTATCTTCTAATTAATGATTATAAAAAATTTAAAAAGGAAAATAATTCTTTTAGATTTACACCAAAAATGAATTACTTTACAAGATTGATTAGAGAAAATGAATGTAAAGTATGAGGGTGATAACACACCTTTCCTTACAAGGGAAGAAACTGAACGTATTCGAGAAATGTTCAAAGGATTGTTGTTATATATTATTCATGGATGTGATTTTCAGGGAAATATCAACACAAGATATTGCATAAATAAAATAATGGATTATCTTGAAATTAAACCTGAACTTAAGATGAAATATAGAGTTTCTAAAAAAGCCAACAATAAATTAAATAACCTGTTTTCCAAATATATAAATGAATGATTTTTTTACCCATTTGGGAAAATAATATAAAATTTAACAATCATAAAAATCTTCCAAATTCATGAAGATGTCTCATAGTTGGTTCAAGCAGATGTGGAAAAACCTGCTTACTTTTGAAGATGCTCCTGACTCCCAACTTTTTAGATTATGATAATTTCATAATTTCCACAAAGTCGAGTTTTCAACCAGAGTATCAAGTACTCTCACATGGTTTTAATGCTGGTCTTCAAAAAGAAGATATAATCGGTTTATTTAAACTTCAAAAAAACCTAAATGATTATAACATTGAAGATATGATTCAACTATTTTGTGATACACAGAGATGTAAAAAGAAATCAAAACCGATAACTTGTATTCTTAGTGATAATACGGATGATATTCCGTCTCCACAAGATTTGGATAAATCTAAAAAGAACCTCGTTATCTTTGATGATTGTGTTAATGAGAGAAACCAAACGGTAATGGACTGCTACTACACAAGAGGGAGACATTCGTCTTGTAATTGTATTTATCTTCGTCAATCATACTTTCAACTTCCTCGTCGTTCCATCAGAAACAATGCTAATACTTTTATTTTATTCAAGTTAAATTCAATAGATATAAACAATTTTTGGAGAGACAATTGTTCTACATTATGCAGTAAAAAGGAATTTGGAGATTACATGAAGCACACGACTGAAAAAGAAAAATATATTGTTGTGAAACAAGATGAGATATTAAATGAAATTTTCCAATAAATAAATGGATGCAAAAAAAAGAGCAAGAAGATTTAAGGAACATCAAGAGTTGGTTTCAAAAGTTGTAAAACAAGAGGAAGACATAAAGAAGAAACGCAGACAGAAACTAACGGGCGAAGAAGCATTTGAAAGGAAACGAGAGAAAATTTTTAAACCACTTCTAAAAACTTCCCAAGAAAAAATTAAAGATGTTTCCACAGTTCCCACAGTAGAATATACTCCTAAAAAACTTCAAATGTGAAATGATTTTGATCAAATGACTGAGGAAGAATGAGAGCATTTAGGAGAATTAGAATATGATGCTGAAGGTTTATTTCAACAACTGGAAGAGATTAATCGACCCCCTGATTATATTGTGAATGCTCTTCAAAACAATGAATATTCAGCGGATTCAAAAACCAAAGCAGGACTCATTCCAACAGAACAACCAGCAATATTTCATCTTGTTCAAGAAAAGGTATTGATATTTAATGATGAATTAAAGTTCTTGGGTTCTGTTCAACCCCCTGTTAAACTAACTCTGAGATTAATGTTTCTTCTCACAAAAGATGGAAGACAAGGTTCAACTGTGAGGGATGAGTCAAAGTACATTGATAAACCATTGGATATGAAAAATAATTATGATAGAGAATATATTTATCTGCTGAATACTCTTAATTATAGGGTTAGTATTTCTGGTAAAAGTAGGAAAAATGAGGAGAAACACATTATTCAGGCTTTAAGTATCCTTGGTTCAGGTATTAGTTTTCTTTCAAATGACCCGTCACAATTAGTTAATAGACTGTTATTGTTGTTAGGTAGTCAGAAAGCTGGAAATAACAATTGTTTTAATGAAGCATCAGCCATTTTAGACCAGTTGATGAACATGAAAATAATTAATAAATCTCAATATAAAGACATTTTATCTCATATTAAATAAGATGAGAAGCACAATCCTGAGTTTTAATTTCACAACAAGTGACCACACATCTTCATTCCCATACCCACTACAACTTGACCCAACAAAAGAATATGAGGCATCTTTATTGTCCATGGAAACTTATAATACCTCATTTAATATAACTGAAAAAAATGACAAGTTTAGTTATAATCCGGGAAGTGAATACAAAACGATAAGTCTCACCCTGAGCATATGAGATTTCTCAAATATCTTCCGAAATTGCTCGTCTTATGAAAGAACAGGGTGATGAACCAAAAAATATTGTTATAGACGTTCAAAAACATACTTCAAAATCAACGATTAAACTTAAAAATAACTACAAGGTTGATTTCAGAATTGATAATTCATTTTGAGAGTTATTGGGTTTCTCCTCAAAAAAGATTGCAACTAATGGGACGTTTTACAGTGATAATGTCATTCAAATATCCTCAGGAATAAATTCGGTATTAATTCACTGTGATTTGATTGATGGTGCTTATAATGATGGAATAAAAACAATTAAAATAATTTCATTCAGTGCATACTCAACCCCAATTGGTTATAAATTCAAGATGGAACCCAAAAATTTGGTTTATCTCCCTGTGTCAGGAAAAAAAACATACACAGAGTAAATTTTAGGATAACCGACCAAGATAATCGTATGATTTCTTTTAATGGGGAAGTTATATCCATCAGAATTCACCTACGTGAAGTTTTCCAAAAAATAAATACGATGGTTATTGTGAGGAAACACGAGTTGGGAAAATATAAAATAATTACAGGGGATGGGAAGTTCCTTTCTCCATACTACAAGGGTGAAGGCATGTATCTTGGTAGAGGATACTATAAACCTAAGAGACAAAGGGGTGTCAGACATCAATTTAGAGGAGATGGGATAATTGATACTCTAATGGGTATTTGTTCAACTATTCTAAAACATAAAGACCAAATTGGTTCAACTGCTTCTGCTGTGGGAAATATAGCAGGTGCTGTAAAGAGCATAAAAGATGCCCAAAAGGAATCTCATAAATTACAAGCAATTAAAGAAATTAAAAAAGGTAAAACTCAGTTGTCTCCCCAAGAACGTCATAAAATAATTCAAATACTTGGGTCAGGGTTTCAAAAGTTTTAACATCTTTTTTCATCAATAAATACAAGTATGGAAGCAATTGATGGTATCTATGATTTGGATGATACCATTGTTATCTCAAACTCCACTAAAAAGAGGATTACTTCAAGGTAAATGCAATAACTGGAACAGACTGGAATGCAAATGGTACAAAAGTTTTGAAATAAATAATTAATCAACAAACTTATTTGAATCTATCCGAAAGTTTCTGCTTGTGTAAATTTACATTCACTCAGGCTGTGAATAACACCAAAGCTACACTCGTAAATGATTTCTTCTGGAAAATGTTTGATAGTGTTTGTTTGTATATTGGAACACAAGATGTTGAAGCGATTGATTATGTCTCTGCTACATCTGAAATCATGAACTTTACACTATATTAATTTAGTGATAGAATGGGAAAGGGAGCTGTCGAAGGTTTTATTCCTGATATGTCAACGAGAACAACCACAGACCCTGGATATACTCAAAGGAAAGGAACGTATACTGATGATACAAAAGCAGTTAATAGTTTTACTGTGGCAGTTCCTCTTAAAAGGTATATTTGGATTTTGTGATCATGATAAAGTTCTGTAGAGTCTTAAAATTAGATTTCAACTACAAAGGAATGATAATGAAAATAGATTACATTTTGGTGTTGCTTGTGCTTTTGGTGATCAGAATAAATTTTTAATTGAGGAAATGAGTTGGTATATTAGTGAATATACTCGGAATCTCAAAACAGGAGATGTTGAATACAAGAGTTAACTCAAAGAAACCACTCAGTGTATCATACCTCAAAAGAAGATGTCAACACGTTAAACTAAACCAAACCACTTACACGTGGAATTGAGGTGTTCTGGAAGGAAAGCCACGATATCTGTGGATCATTTTTTTAAAGCCAGATGGCGATACTGCTACTGATAAGAATAATGCATTGAGCGATAATGCTATGGTGAAACAACTTCGTGTTTCTCCAGATGGAACATTTTATCCACGAGATAGATTGGAAATTAATTGGGAAAAAAATGATTTTGCTGAAGCATACAAGTCTTACCAAAACGTGTGTGAAAGTAATGGAAATAAAGAACCTATTTTGGATATGACAGCATTTAAAAGTTTGTATACAATCTATGCGTTTGACCTGAGTGCTCAAAAGGAAACTATAAAGTCTAATCGAGTGGATTCTTCCCGAAACATTGAAAGAGGAGACAGTAAAGAAGTTGATGCATATTGTTTGCTTTTGGAAGAAACAGAATTACAGATTAATCTATCTATAATTCCAGCAATCTCTGTGTGTGTCTGTCTGTTTGTCTGTCTGTTTGTCTGCGACCGCTGTTTCTCGACGACCGCCGGTCCGATCTCATTGAAACTTGCCAGGAATATTGCCGGGGACCCCCGGATGTGCCTTTTCGAGGTTTGATATCGATCGGACAAGCGGTTCCCAAATTACGGCCATTTATCTGTCGACCAATGACAAGACACGGTGCTATGACGTCACGAATGACATCACAATTAATGTTTATTTATTTATTATTATTATCTTTTTTTTTGCACGATTGATGGTCCGATCTGATTGAAACTTGCCAGGAATATTGCTGGAGACCCGCGGATGTGCCTTTTCGAGGTTTGATATTAATCGGACGAGCAGTTCCCAAGTTACGCCCATTTATCTGTCGACCAATATCTGCGAGAGAGGGGTCGGGAGAGGGGGGGATGAGAGTGGGGGCGAGAGAGGGGGGATTAGAGTGGGGGGCGAGACAGGGGGCTGCACATACTGGCACTCACCTACGGGCACGCACCTACGGGCCCGCCCCTACGGGCCCGTACTAGTTCAGATAATGGTGTTATGATTAGTCTCACATAATTTTTTGTTCAATAAATGATTGGCAAAGTACCAACTGGGGTATATGTTAATCAAATCAATCTTCATAAACTATCATCTTGTGTTCAAAATCAACAGCCTTGTACGATTAACGTTAATACAATTCAGAGAAAAGGAGCAGTAAGAGTTGATGTTTTGCTCACAAGAGAACAGGTTAAAATCTTGAACGATACTGGCTCACTTAAAATTAAAATGACAAAACCAATGTTGAAAAAATATTCAATAAGAGAGACGAGTGTTGGATTTCTCCCATTTCTAATTCCTTTATTTGCTGGTTTAAGTGCGGTTGGAGCATTGACGGGTGGTATTTCAACAGCGGTGAAAACTGCCAATGAAAGGAAGGCTCAACTCCAGGCTCAAAAAGAATTGGAAAGACATAACAAAGAGTTGGAGAAACAAATGAGTGGAAGTGGTGTAATTGTAGATTTTTCTGAAAAACTTGAAGGTCTGCCTGAAAAAGCAAGATTGTTAGTTGGAGATATGCTTTCTTCTA
>NC_140962.1:126200171-126215171 GCF_056783735.1 Eptatretus burgeri | reverse complement strand
TTATTTGTCTCCCCTTTTAACCTGGGGGTTGAACAGCTCACTCATTGAACCTATAAAGATTTGTTCATTCTCAAATTCCTTCAATAGTTTAATTTTCTTTGCACAATAATCCCCATCTAAAATATTGACAAACAAAACATTTGAATCTTTATATTTTTTAAGATACCCCATTTGTGCCATTACGAAATGATAAACTTCTCTTAATGATCTCATCTGACCACCTCCTGAGCCACAGGTTATTTTTTGTTAAGCCCCGCCCACTTTTCTTTAAGCCCCGCCCACTTTTGTTAAGCCCCGCCCACTTTTGCTAAGCTCCGCCCACTTTTCATAAGGTATTTTTTCTAAGCCACGCCCACTTTTCCTAAGCTCCGCCCACTTTTGCTAAGCTCCGCCCACTTTTCATAAGGTATTTTTTCTAAGCCACGCCCACTTTTGCTAAGCTCCGCCCACTTTTCATAAGGTATTTTTTCTAAGCCACGCCCACTTTTCCTAAGCTCCGCCTACTTTTGCTAAGCCCCGCCCACTCTTACATCATTTCCAGTTCATCTCTGACTCACAAAGAAATCACTAGAAAATTACAGGATGTTATGGTTTTGAAAAATTTCCCAATGAAGGCTTGCCAAGGCTTGCCCAGGGAATTTCCAAAGGAAACCACACCCACCAGTCTTTCTCTATAAAAGCTTCAAACCCAGGCTCCATTTTAAACATTTGTTCTTGCTGGCAATGGTGTTCTGTGTGCTTGTCTCAAACTCTCTGTCTTCTATGGAACTAAACCTTCAAGTTGATGAACTGGATTCAAACCTCTTATCTATTGAGGTAAGATTTTTTATTTTCCTATTTTCAAACTTTGATTGAAGCATACTCATTTAATAATTAAATAACTTAATTAATACATTATTATTTTCTCTCACAGGAAATTGTATCTGAAAATACTGCTTTTGCTACAACTTGGGGCGAAATTGTTGGCTTGGTTGAAGACCTTGAGTGGGATGACTTTGGTGTTCCTTGGAACTCTCTGTCTTCTATGGAACTAAACCTTCAAGTTGATGAACTGGATTCAAACCTCTTATCTATTGAGGTAAGATTTTTTATTTTCCTATTTTCAAACTTTGATTGAAGCATACTCATTTAATAATTAAATAACTTAATTAATACATTATTATTTTCTCTCACAGGAAATTGTGTCTGAAATACGAAATGAAAATACTGCTTTTGCTACAACTTGGGGCGAAATTGTTGGCTTGGTTGAAGACCTTATGAGCGACCAAGACCCACAGAACGAGTTCGTCCTTGATGACCCAACCAAAGAGTTATACCTTGGAGACCAGCAAAATCCTGAAAAAGAGTTTTACAGCAATAGTACTCATTGTGAGTTATCAAGACAATACCCACTGAACAAGTTATACCTTGATGAGCCAGAATACAAGTTTTACCTTGGAGACTCACAAATTTTGAAAAAATCAGTAAATGAGTTCTGCCTTGATGGTTTAAATAACTACCTTGGAGACTCAGGAAAAGGGTTCTGCCAAGATGGTTCTAAATATGGGGCCTACCTTGGAGACTCACAAATTTTGAAAAAATCAGTAAATGAGTTCTGCCTTGATGGTTTAAATAACTACCTTGGAGACTCAGGAAAAGGGTTCTGGATTGATAACTCACAATGTGATACATATCTTGGAAACTCAACGGGAATGTGGTTATACCTTGAAGACTTGGAAAGTTGGGTTTATGTTGGACACTTGAAACTTTTTTGGGGGCTTTTATTTATTTATTTATTTATTTATTATTATTATTATTTTATTTATTTATATTTTGGAGACTTTTGGAGTTGCTATCACTCTTTGGGATCTAAACCTATCGATGTAGTTCTTTGTCGGATGGTGCTTGATGGGAGCAAGATCAAGAAAGTTCTGGGAAGAAAGTGCAGGCTTACTCCCCCTTTCTACGTCATCAAACCTGAAAGCCTTAAAAGACAGAATTGGAAGAAGAAAAAAAAAAAACGTAAAAATATATATATATATAGGTGGAAATCTCATTTTGAAAAAGACTGTGTTGGGTGAGGATTGAGTTGGGGTTGAGATTTTGAATGTGAGGGTTGGGGTTGAGATTTTGAATGTGAGGGTTGGGACACACACACACATACACATCAACAAACAAAAGTTAAGCCTTGACTATTCAGTTGAGGATTCTGTGTTTGGGGTTCACAGATCTAAGAACGTCCCCCTTGACACACATTATATACTGTTATACACCTCGGACTTGGCCCTCGAGTGTCCACAAAGGTGTATTATCTGCTTAGTTTTGTCTTTTGTAATTCCTGTGAATAAAATGAACCTAAAATCTCATCACTTACCAAATCATATATTTTATAAGTCCAAGGAACTGTATCTATTACATCAACAATTTTAAAAAGTTCTTTCGTCCATCGTTCAGTAAAACCCTTTTCAAAATGAGATTTCCACCTATATATTCTTACGATATCACCAACTTTGAACTTAGGTTTTCTGACATTAATCTCTTTTTCATATTTTAATTTTGTAAATGTTTCTGATGGCTTCATATTCGTTGACGTGTGAATCGTGTCATTATACTTATTCACAATATCCTGAATAAAAGATGACCATTGTTGTGAACCGAGTTGTGTGAATTTTTTATATAGTCTCTCTTTAAGGTACGATTAAAACGTTCAACAACAACTGCCTTCCCTTCATTAAAGGTACTGTATAATGTAATACTGTTATTTTTTAGAAAATTCATAAATGTCTTGTTATAAAACTCTCTACCCTCATCAGTCCACAATTTCTTAGGTTTTCTCTTACTTTTATTAAATATCTGTTGAAAAGCTAACATAAGAGTATTACCTGTTTTGTTTTTAAAGGGACAACCCACGCATATCTACTCCTCAAATCAATAACGGTTAAAGCATACTTGTACCCCTTATCATTATTGAGTTCAATCAAATCAGCAGACCAGATATAATCAACTTCCTTGGAATAAACTTTCCTTCTCTGAAACTTTGTGAATATTGGTTTATGTAATTCATCAGCTAATTGCTCTTCAGTCTTAATGACATCATTAGAGCCTATAAGTTTTTTGAATTTCCAAGTCCAAGTTTCAATTTAGCACTAATCATCTTCTTCACGATGAACCTATCAACTTTTTCTCTCAAGGTTGGATTTTGTATCAGAGACAAATTATACAACATTTCTCTATCGGCTTCATGCTTTTCTTCCAACGTTGTGGTATTCCCATAATCAATATCGTGTCTCATGCACACTTCATCAACTCTATTGATTGGTTTACTCCAGGATTTAGGATTGTCTGCCTCATCTAATCTTTTATCCAAGTTTGTGCCTGGACCACAGAAAGAATACCCTGGAAGATGTAATTCCTCTGGTATTCCAGTAGTTGTAAATTTACTTCCTGATAAAAACTTTTGTATATCTCCTCCGAGTTTGTGTTTGGAGATAAATTGATTTTTTTTTGAACCACACACCGAACATATACCTTTTTGGATAACCCTGTTATTTTTACTTTTAATATATGAAATATTTTTAGTATTAGTTTTCTTTTTACATTTGAGACAATAACTCATTTATTTATGTGAAAAAGTCCTGCAGAGTGCGAAAACCTTTTTAGTTTCCAACATGCACATTTGAATCTTAATTTTTAAAACATAAAGAATCCTAAGAAATGCCTTCACTCTCTCCTCCATTTATTTAAGAAAAAACTTGAATTAAAATGAATAGCTTGACGATGTCAATAGTCTTGAAGAAAATATTGCAAATAGACTTGTCAATTCTTTGTTTTCCTCCTCGGTGGGTTGAGTTATTTTCTGTAATACCACCAATCTTTTTTGAATCTCACTGGTTTCCATATTTTGATATTTATTCATTCTCTCTCTTTCCTCCCTCTCTCTTCTCTCTTTCCTCCCTCTCTCTCTTCTCTCTTTCCTCCCTCTCTCTATTCTCTCTTTCCTCCTTCTCTCTCTTCTCCTTTTCCTCCTTCTCTCTCTTCTCCTTTTCCTCCTTCTCTTTCTTCTCCCTCTCTCTCTTCTCTCTTTCCTCCTTCTCTCTCTCTTCCCTCTCTTCTTCAACTCCTTCCTCATCCCTTACTATACTTGAATCGTTTACACCCCATAGAATATTATACATATATTCATCAGGATTTCTTGTTATTCCTGTATCCAAAATAATTTTTTATAACAGGATACCAATAAAATTTCTTTTGAATTTCTAAAAGAGCCTTACCTTTTCTTAACCTTATAATTTTTTCATTATTTAACATTCTAATTAAATCTAAAGTTGTCGGTTTATCAACATCAGCATAATGCCAATCTTTTATTGAAAATACCTCATTCTTATGTTGTAGAACATATTTATTAAAATACCGAATACCCTTTTCTTGAAGGTATGCTTGAACACAGAAATGATAATTTTCTTGAAGCCTTCTTGCTGTCATTTATGTATTAGAAATATATGTTAGAATAATATTATGGCACGAAACACCTCCCCATCTTCCCATAGTTAAATCATTTTGTATTTCCTTACTTATTATATATAATCCTGTTTTTTCTGTTTTCATGAGATAAACAAGGGCAAAACCATTATTATATTTACCCTTATTAAATTCTTTTATTTGTTGTTTACTAATCGTGGCTCCACAAAACTCATTCTCGATACCAAGTGGATAATATTCTTCCTTACGAGACTGATTTAATTGTTCCAGGTCTTCGAGGTTAATTTTAAATGACCAATTATACCCTAAATCATTCATATCATACCCCCATTGTTCTATTCTCATACAAACGATACGCCCTTCTTTATAAAAATTTATTTTAATTCGAACTGTGAATTCTGTATGACCTGGAGATAATATCAACACTTCTGTATCTTTAGAATACACAGCCGTTTTATTTGAGTATATATATTGTGATAAATCGCTTAATCTCACCAAGTCATTCGTCAGTCGGGCTTGGATAATTTTTTAATTTATAAGCATTTTTCATGTTAATATTTTTGTTTATATTATATTTATATCGTTCAGCCTGTGCCTTTGTGTAATAATTTGATAAATCAATATCCAGTTCTTGAGATACACCAAAGATAGAACCATCTTTACCAACATAAGTCATTTATATTAGATTAAAAATAATATCATAAAATTTTTTATTTTTGTTGAGTTGAAATAACACATATAGACATAATTGACCACAACACTTGGAATTTAATTCTTGGACTTGAAATGTTTGATAAACACCATTCTGTAAGAATTTTATGACTTCAACAGGTGGTGGAAGACCAAAACTATCAAAATAATATTTGTCTTGATTATTAAAAATACAAACCCAATGAGAACCGTTCCCATTATTATCTTCTAAGTTCATAATAATATTCTTTGTATGTTTCGGCACATTTGTTAATTCATCTCTCATACAAATAACCACATTTTGAATTTTTAATTTCTTACAATATTTGGCAAGTTGTAAATTTGATGTTGTATTCTTTCCAAATTCTTTCAACCACTCATCAATGCTCATTTATTTATTAGAAAGATATAATCCATTACCTCTTTTCGTTAATTTTACACCTGCTTGTGCAATAGAAGAAAGCATATCTCCAACTAACAATCTCGCTTTATCAGGCAGACCTTCAAGTTTTTCAGCAAAATCTACAATTACGCCACTTCCACTAATTTGTTTCTCCAACTCTTTGTTATGTCTTTCCAATTCTTTTTGAGCCTGGAGTTGAGCCTTCCTTTCGTTGGCAGTTTTCACCGCTGTTGAAATACCACCCGTCAATGCTCCAACCGCACTTAAACCAGCAAATAAAGGAATTAGAAATGGGAGAAATCCTCCACTCGTCTCTCTTATTGAATATTTTTTCAACATTGGTTTTGTCATTTTAATTTTAAGTGAGCCAGTGTCATTCAAGATTTTAACCTGTTCTCTTGTGAGCAAAACATCAATTCTTACTGCTCCTTTTCTCTGAATTGTATTAACGTTAATCGTACAAGGCTTTTGATTTTGAACACAAGATGATAGTTTATGAAGATTGATTTGATTAACATATACCCCAGTTGGTACTTTGCCACTCATTTATTTAACAAAAAATTATGTGAGACTAATCATCACACCATTATCTGTATTAATCTGCAATTCTGTTTCTTCCAAAAGCAAACAATATGTATCAACTTCTTCACTCTCTCCTCTTTCAATGTATAGGGAAGTATCCACTCGATTAGACTTTATAGTTTCCTTTTGCGCGCTCAGGTCAAACGCATAGATTGTATACAAACTTTTAAATGCTGTCATATCCAAAATAGGTTCTTTATTTCCATTACTTTCACACACCTTTTGGTAAGACTTGTATGCTTCAGCAAAATCATTTTTTTCCCAATTAATTTCCAATCTATCTCGTGGATAAAATGTTCCATCTAGAGAAACGCGAAGTTGTTTCACCTTAGCATTATCACTCAATGCATTATTCTTATCAGTCGCAGTATCACCATCTGGCTTTTTAAAAATGATCCACAGATATCGTGGCTTTCCTTCCAGAACACCCAAATTCCACGTGTAAGTAGTTTGATTGAGTTTAACGTGTTGACATCTTCTTTTGAGGTATGATACACTGAGTGGTTTCTTTGAGTTAAGTCTTCGATTCAACATCTCTTCTGTTTTAAGATTAGGAGTATATTCACTGATATACCAACTCATCTCCTCAATTACAAATTTATTCTGATCACCAAAAGCATTACCAACACCAAAAAGCAATCTATTTTCATTATCATTCCTTTGTAGTTGAAATCTAATTTTAAGACCATACAGAACTTTATCATGATCACAAAATCCAAATATACCTTTAAGAGGAACCGCCACAGTAAAACTATTTTCTGCTTTTGTATCATCATTATACGCTCCTTTCCTTTGAATATATCCAGGGTCTGTGTTTGTTCCCGTTGACATATCAGGAATAAAACCTTCGACAGACCCCTTTCCCATTCTATCACTGAATGTATAGAGTGTAAATTTTATCATTTCAGATACAGCAGAGACATAATCAACCGCTTCAACTTCTTGTGTTCCAATATACAAACGCACACTATCAAACATTTTCCAGAAGAAATCATTTACAAGTGTAGCGTTTGTGTTATTCCCAGCTTTAGTGAATTTAAATTTACACAACAAGAAACTTTCGGAGAGATTCAAATAGGTTTGTTGATTATTTATTTCAAAACTTTTTGTACCATTCGTATTCCAGTCTGTTCCAGTTATTGCATTTACCTTGAAGTAATCTTCTTTTTTAGTGGAGTTTGAGATAATAATAGTATCATCCAAATCATAGATACTATCAATTGCTTCCATACTTGTATTTATTTAGGAAAAAGATGTTAAAACTTTTGAAACCCTGATCAAAGTATTTGAATTATTTTCTGTCGTTCTTGGGGGACAACTGAGTTTTGCCTTTCTTAATTTCTTTTATTGCTTGTAATTTATGAGATTCCTTCTGAGCATCTTTTATACTCTTTACAGCACCTGCTACATTTCCCACAGCAGAAGCAGTTGAACCAATTAGATCTTTATGTTTAAGAATAGTTGAACCAATACCCATGAGAGTATCAATTATCCCATCTCCTCTAAATTGATGTCCAACACCCCTTTGTCTCTTAGGTTTATAGTATCCTCTACCAAGATACATACCTTCACCCTTGTAGTATGGGGAAAGGAACATCCCATCCCCTGTAATTATTTTATATTTTCCCAACTCGTGTTTCCTCACAATAACCATCGTATTTATTTATTGGAAAACTTCACGTAGGTGAATTCTGATGGATATAACTTCTCCATTAAAAGAAATCACACGATTATCTTGGTCGGTTATCCTAAAATTTACTCTGTGTATGGTTTTTCCTGACACAGGTAGATAAACCAAATTTTTGGGTTCCATATTGAATTTATAACCAATTGGGGTTGAGTATGCACTGAATGAAAATATTGTATTTGTTTTTTTCCATCATTATAAGCACCATCAATCAAATCACAGTGAATTAACACCGAATTTATTCCTGAGGATATTTGAATGACATTATCACTGTAAAACGTCCCATTAGTTTCAATCTTTTTGAGGAGAAACCCAATAACTCTCTAAATGAATTATCAATTGTGAAATCAACCTTGTAGTTATTTTTAACTTTAATCGTTGATTTTGAAGTATGTTTTTGAATGTTTATAACAATATTTTTTGGTTCATCACCCTGTTCTTTCATAAGACGAGCAATTTCGGAAGATATTTGAGAAATCTCATATGCTCCGGGTGAGACTGTTATCGTTTTGTATCCACTTCCGGGATTATAACTAAACTTGTCATTTTTATCAGTTATATTAAATAAGGTATTATAAGTTTCCATGGACAATAAAGATGCCTCATATTCTTTTGTTGTGTCAAGTTGTAGTGGGTATGGGAATGAAGATGTGTGGTCGCTTGTTGTGAAATTGAAACTAAGGATTGTGCTTCTCATCTTATTTAATATGAGATAAAATGTCTTTATATTGATATTTATTAATTATTTTCATGTTCATCAACTGGTCTAAAATGGCTGATGCTTCATTAAAACAATTGTTATTTCCAGCCTTCTGACTGCCTAACAACAATAACAGTCTATTAACTAATTGCGATGGGTCATTTGGAAGAAAACTAACACCTGAACCAAGGATACTTAAAGCCTGAATAATGTGTTTCTCCTTCTCATTCTTCCTACTTTTACCAGAAAGAATAACCTTATAATTTAGAGTGTTCAGCAAATCAATATATACTCTATCATCATTATTTTCCATATCCAATGGTTTATCAATATACTTTGATTCATCCTTCACAGTTGAACCTTGTCTTCCATCTTTTGTGAGAAGAAACATTAATCTCGGAGTTAGTTTAACAGGGGGTTGAGCAGAACTTAAGAACCTTAATTCATCATTAAATATCAATACCTTTTCTTGAACAAGATGAAATATTGCTGGTTGTTCTGTTGGAATGAGTCCTGCTTTGGTTTTTGAATCCGCTGAATATTCATTGTTTTGAACAGCATTCACAATATAATCAGGGGGTTGATTAATCTCTTCCAGTTGTTGAAATAAACCTTCATCATGTTCTAATTCTCCAATATGCTCTAATTCTTCCTCCGTCATTTGACTGAAATCTTTTAACATTTGGAGCTTTCTGGGAGTATATTCTATTGTGGGAACTGTGGAAACATCTTTCATTTTTTCTTGGGAAGTTTTTAAAAGTGGTTTAAAAAATTTCTCTTGTTTTCTTTCAAATGCTTCTTCGCCCGTTAGTTTCTGTCTGCGTTTCTTCTTTATGTCTTCCTGTTGTTTTACAACTTTTGAAACCAACTCTTGATGTTCCTTAAATCTTCTTGCTCTTTCTTTTACATCCATTTATTTATTGTAAAATATCATTTAATGAATTGTAAAGATCAACAGGGAAATTTTCCTTTTCTTCATCATTCAAGTAGATGTGTTCAAATAAATCCTTTTCTTTAAATATTTCATCAAATTCTTTATTAACATTAATGCGAGTTGTAATTTCTTCTTCACTAATACTTGCATCTCTGCTTTTCATACGTTTGCGTTGAGTTTCTTCATCAACATCAAAACCGAATGATAAAATCTTCACTCCACTCAGATGTTTAATAATTTGTCTCGTTCCTTCTGGATTAGTTTCTAATATCCCAACACCACCAGATTTTAGTTTCCTTAACTCACTCTTACAATGTGAATATTTTGTTGTACCAAGAGAAACCTCCTCAAACATTTGACCTTCATTCCTCAATCGCATATGTTCCTCCACTGAAATATAGTGATAATCTTCACCTTTTACTTCTCCAGGTCTTATTGCTCTAGTTGTTGTTGATACAATGCGTATCACGGGGTGTTTTTAAGTAAATTTACAATATTCTCATTTGTACTACACAAGAACCTTGATTTATGAAAGTTTTTTCCAGAAGCAGATTTACCCACAAGATTTATAATAATAGTTGTCATTTATATATGTAATTGTTTATAAAACAAAAAATATATCCCTTAATATCTCATCTTGTTTCACAACAATATATTTATATTTTTCAGTCGTGTGCTTCATATAATCCTCAAATTTCTTTTTACTACATAATGTAGAACAATTATCTCTCCAAAAATTATTGATATCTATTGAATTTAACTTGAATAAAATAAAAGTATTAGCATTGTTTCTGATGGAACGACGAGGAAGTTGAAAGTACGATTGACTAAGATAAATACAATTACAAGAAGAATGTCTCCCTCTTGTGTAGTAGCTGTCCATTACTGTTTGGTTTCTCTCATTAACACAATCATCAAAGATAACGAGGTTCTTTTTGATTTATCCAAATCTTGGGGAGACGGTATATCATCCGTATTATCACTAAGAATACAAGTTATAGGATTTGATTTCTTTTTACATCTCTGTGTATCACAAAATAGTTGAATTATATCTTCAATGTTATAATCATTTAGGTTTTTTTGACGTTTAAATAAACCGATTATATCTTCTTTTGAAGACCAGCATTAAAACCTTGTGAGAGTAGTTGATACTCTGGTTGAAAACTTCGACTTTGTGAAAATTATTAAATTGTCATAATCTAAAAAGTTGGGAGTGAGGAGCATTTTTAAAAGTAAGCAGGTTTTTCCACATCCACTTGAACCAACTATGAGACATCTTAATGAATTTGGGAGATTTTTATGGTTGTTAAATTTTATCTTATTTTCCCAAATAGGTAAAAAATCATTCATTTATATATTTGAAAAACAGGTTATTTAATTTATTATTGGCTTTTTTAGAAACTCTATATTTTATCCTAAGTTCAGGTTTAATTTCAAGATAATCCATTATTTTATTTATACAATATCTTGTGTTGATATTTCCCTGAAAATTACATCCATGAATAATATACAACAACAATCCTTTGAACATTTCTCTTATACGTTCAGTTTCTTCCCTTGTAAGGAAAGGTGTGTTATCATCCTCATACTTTACATTCATTTCTCTAATCAATCTTGTAAAGTAATTCATTTTTGGTGTAAATCTAAAAGAATTATTTTCCTTTTTATATTTTTTATTATCATTAATTAGAAGATAATCACAGAATATACATTGTTTATAGGCTTTTGACTCTGTGTTTAATCCCCGTCTTTCACACGCAGGACAATTCTCAAATTTGTCATATGGAGAATCAGGAAAGTCTAGCATATTTATAAAGTAAAACTTTACTTAAACTGAAATTCATCTATACTTTCAGTTGTATATTACCATCGATATCGATATACTTTTTTTCATTATCAGATTCAACGACAACATTTTTTATATTAAAGGTAATTTTAAAATTATCGTTAACTACTATTGAACGAAATGTCATTTCACCTGATATATTAACATCCTTTATTTCATCAGGATTTACATCTTTAGGGTTGTTGAAAAAAATACAAATTTCTCCTTGCATATTACAGATGGTCTTATCTTTTCTTTCTAAAGCTTCATCCATAAGGTTTTTGTTCTTTGATACTTTTTCTTGTTTCATTGCTTTTTCTAGTTTTGAATATATTACTAGAAGGAGAGGAGAAACTTTTGTTAGAGATACTTTAATTGATGTTCTACCAGGTATACTAAAGGCCCTTCCACTGAAGGAAATTGAAGAACTCATATTATTTACCATAATAGTTTTTATCCAATAGTTGTTATATTTATCTTTGTTCAATTTTACATCCTTGACATATTTCTCAGTATCTTTAACAGATGAAGAGATTGATTGAAACTTGTCTTTTGTGTCTTGAAACATTGTATTTATTAAGTGAAAAAGTTGGAGGATAAAATGGTTTTAAGCACAGATTCACCTTGTAAAACAAACGAAATTTTCATCAAGAAAATTTTAGTTTAAGCAAAGTTTTATTCTATAAATATGGTGAATACAACGTACTGCGATGTTTGTAATCACGAATATAAACATTATAGAAAACACCTCCGAACCAACAAACACACATTTAATCTGTTTCATAAAATATCTCCTCTTGAGTTGGAAAGAAAACATTGTGATATCTGTTCAAAGGATGTTTTGAAGAGTAGTTATAATAAACATCTTCAATCACAAAAACACAAGAAAAATGAGTTTAAAGTAAAGGGAGACTATTATATTGAAAACACTGATGGGGCATTTAAAGGGCATATAAAAATAAGGATTTTTCAATTTGGAGAACCCGGTCCATCATCAATAGCTGAATCAATTGAAATAGTGAAACCCGATGTTGAAAAATTTATTAAAGACATTAAAAGAAATGAAAACTTTAAAGTTTTATATGGGAGTGAAAATGAATATGAAAAGACAAGATGAAGAACAAACTCCTTATATGAGAACAGATCTTCATTTTATAACATCATTTCAAGATTTTTTGAATAGTGGGGTTTATGAAGAACTATCAAGACAAGAGGAGGATGTTGATAATACAGTGGTAGGAAGTGGATTCAATATTAAAAAATCATCTTTTTAGATATACACATTCTAAAATCAAACCCTCTTAAAGCTTCTTCTTATATTGAATTACCAAAAGAAATAAAACTAAAGAAGGCAGTTGTTAATATTAAGAACAATGATAATAAATGTTTTCTCTGGTCTGTTCTTGCTCACTTACATCCACCAAAATGTAATTCAGAAAGAGTAAAACAATATATGAAATATGAGAATACCTTGGACATTAAAGATTTTAAATTCCCAATGCCACTAACAGATATTCCTAAATTTGAGAAAAAGAATAATCTTTCTATTAATGTATATGGATTAACGGATACAAACAAAGTTCAAATATTAAAAATTTCAAACAACTATAAAAATGAAGAAACACACATTGATCTTTTATATTTTAGTGTTGGAAAGAATTCACATTACACATACATCAATAATTTATCAAGATTAATCTCTTCTCAGGTATTCAGAACAGCAAACAAAATATATCCTTGTAAGCGATGTCTTAATTCATTTCATACAAAAGAACGATTAGAACAACATTCAAAATATTGTAGTAATCATAAATCAGCTGTAATTACAATGCCTAAACCTGGTGAAAAGATTTCTTTTGAAGATTATAATAAATCTATCATGCACCCATTTGTGATATACGCTGATTTTGAGTGTATCCTTAAAAAGATAAATACTGCTTCTCCTAATCCAAAAGAACCATATACAAATAAATATCAAAAACATATTCCTTGTGGTTTCTGTTATTATATCAAATCATCTGTTGGAGAAAAGTATAACAAACTTGAACATTATCGTGGAAAAAATGCTTCACAAGAGTTTGTAAAACGATTAGAAAAGGATTGTATAAGACTCACTAAATTAATGAAAGAAACAAATGAACCGATGAAATTAACCAAAGAAGAAAAATTAGAATTTAGAATGAACAATATCTGTCATATTTGTGAGGGGGAAATTAAGGAGTCTAAAGTTAGAGGCCATTGTCATCTTACTGGTAAATATAGAGGTCCCGCTCATTCCTGTTGTAATCTTAATTATAAATTACCTTCTTTTATTCCAGTCTTTCTTCACAACAGCGCCAACTATGATACACATCTATTTATAAATGAACTTTCAAAAACACCAGGGAATATTTCTGCCATAACAAACACAAGTCAAAAGTATATTTCATTTTCAAAAATGATATTCACAAAACCTTTAACTCGTATTAGGTTTCTAGATTCTTACAAGTTTATGGGAACACCACTAGCCTACCTCGCATCAAATCTAAACTCCACGGACTCTTTTCCAAATCTTAATTCATTCTTTCCAAAAGAGGAAATTCTCACTAAAGAGGAAATTCAGATTAAAGAGAGAATTCAAAGTAAAGAGGAAACTGTAATTAATGAAGAAATTCTAACTGAAGATGAAATTCTAATCATAAAGAAAATTCGAACAATGAATGAAATTCTAACTAAAGAGGAAATTCTGATTAAAGATGAAATTCTGATTAAAGAAGGAATTCTTACGAGAGAGGAAATTCAAACAAGGAATGAAATTCAAAGTAAAGAGAAAATTCTTACAAGTAAGGGAATTTATCCTTATGATTATATGGATTCATTTATGAGATTTAAAGAAACACAACTTCCATCAAAAGAAAGTTTCTATAATAACCTTTATGAAGAAGAGATAAGTGATAAGGAATATAAACACGCACAAGAAATATGGAAATTATTTAAGATAAAGAACCTTGGAGAATATCACGATTTATATCTAAAAACAGATGTTTTATTGTTAGCTGATGTGTTTGAGGCTTTTAGAACACTCTGTCATAATAAAAATTGTTATGGATTAGACCCTGCCCACTATTTCACAGCTCCTGGTTTAGCTTGGAGTGCAATGTTGAAAATGACAAAACAAGATATAGATTTAATCAGTGATGTTGATATGCTTTTGATGATTGAGAAGTCCAAGAGAGGTGGAATATCACAAGTATGTTCAAAAAGATATGCGAAAGCAAATAATAAATATCTCCCAAATTATGATAGTGAAAAAGATAGTAATTATTTGATGTATTTTGATGCTAATAATTTGTATGGATGGGCAATGTCTCAATCTCTACCTTATGGTAAATTAGAGTGGGTGGAAGAAAAGGATTATGAAAAGGCTTTGATGAATATTGTTATTTCTTCTCAAGAGGAATTGAATGACGAAGAAGAAGGTTATTATTTTGAAGTTGATTTGAGGTACCCGAGTGTTCTTCATAATAAGCATAAAGACCTTCCTTTTGCATGTGAGAAAGAAACCCCAAAGAAAGAATGGTTCAGTGATTATCATAAAAGTTTTAATATTAAAGGCAAATCAACAGAAAAGTTATTAACAACATTCTATGATAAAGAGGGATATGTTTTACATCAGAGAAGCTTAAAACAGTTTTTGAGAGAAGGATTGAGAGTAGCTAAAATTCATAGAGTTTTAAAATTT
>NC_140962.1:126172671-126195171 GCF_056783735.1 Eptatretus burgeri | reverse complement strand
ATATATATATATATATATATATATATATATATATATATGTATGTATGTCATGTGACGTATGGTGTCTGTCCGTGTGTTTGTATGTTCGCACATTCGACTCTCTCCCGTTTCCAGCGGACCTTGTGTTTGAAAAGCTCTGCACACAGACAAAGCTCAACAATCAACCAGAAGAAATGCATGCTACCAAATAGGATACATGTTAAATGTATAAATACAACATGGAATCGCAGTTTGTTTATTAACAGTACATTTAGATATGACCTTGGCTGACAGGATGGCCTCGAGGAGTTCAGCATGAACATTGGTTGGGGGCAGGGAAACTGCCTCAGTCTACTCAAGTTTATCATGGTGATGGAGCTGGTTAGCAGGAGGGTAAAATGAGAGGTATGCTGGAGAGGATGTTGTATGCAGACGATCTGGCTGTTGTGGTGGAGAGTAAGCGGAAGATACAGAAGGGACTGCGGGAGTAGAAGGAGGTATTCTGGAAGAATGGGCTAAATATGAGTACGGAGAAGACAGATGATATGGGGTGGGCAGCAGAGAAAAAAATATAGAAGAATTCCTTGTTAAAGAGGAAGGAGATCAGACAGGGAAATAGGTTTGAGTATTTGGGAGGAACAGTGACCGGGGATGGTAAGTCGGAGGCAGAGTTGTGGAGGTGGATTCAGGTGGGTGTGAATGCGTGGAGGATGGTGGAGGGAGTAATGCCAGACAGAAAGAAATCAAGTACATTGAAAGAGAAATTCTGATGTCATGTGTAATGCTGGCCTTCCTTTATGGTCTGGAGATGATGGCATTGACTGAGACAACAACAGAGGCTGCAGGTCTGTGAGAACAACTGGGTCAGGAGGATTGCGGGAGTGAAGAGGGTGGATAGAAGGTGGATGGATGAAGTTAGGTTGGAGATTGGTGTGCAAGTAAGCTTAATTGGAAGATTGGTAACATGCCGGCTTTGGTGGCTGGACACTTAGTGTGGATGGGGGAAGGGAGAAAAGCAAAGAGAGCGGATAGTTTGACGGAGCTAGGTAGGAGGGAAATATACCAGTAAGAGTTTGATATGGGAAGATATGTTCAGGGGAGTAAGTTATGTGGTTGAAATAGGAAGATTGTGTGAGGAGGGATATCAATAATATGTGGGTGGTTGGAGAGTGGAGGGAGTTATCTGGGGACAGAGGAAAATGAAGGTGTATTGTGAGCGAGGCAGGGAAGAAGACTGGTACTCTTTGACCTCACCCCTTATAAAGGAATGAGAAGGAGAAGGAGAAGAAGATACATAGTTGAGGCTTGTAGGAGAGCGAGAGCAGAATGGAATGGAACAAAACGGAAAGGGAAACAACAGTAGGGTAAAGGTGAGAGTGACATCAAGAGGAGGGGGGTACAACAAGCTGCACCCAAGTTTCAACACAGCAAGAAGGGGAAGGCCAAAGTGGGGATGAAACAGAAAATCAATAAATCAACTGACAAATGAAAAGAGTGAGGGGAAGGGGGAAGTAAATCACAATCATTTTTAAAAGGGGAGTGCTTGGGAATGGAGTAATTTCAGGTCGAAAAGATAAAGAGTATGAATGGTGGATGACTTGAGGCAGTGGTGAACAGTGGTCTTGAAGCCATGGATGGAATAGTGGGATTGAACAGACTGGGGAAGTTGGTTCCACAGGCAGGAGAGAAGAGAAGGTAATGAGTGTATGTGAACAGTAAGCCTGGATTTTGGGAGTTTAACAGAAAGAGCATTACTGGCAGAACGCATGTACTTTGCATAACGTTGGGAGGGACAGAGCCAAGAGGGGGCAGAGGGCGTAAGACCAAAAAGGAGGTGGAAGAATACAGAGAGACCACCAACCTATCTACGATGTGAAAGTTACAGGCCTTGACATTCAGCTCCGTCACGGGAGATCCTAATGATTTTGAGGGGCTTGCTTTCCGTGGCATCAATCATGGCTAGTTGTGAGGCAGGGGCATCAGCCAAAACAGAAGAGCAGTACTCCATTGAGCTGCAGATTATAGATTTATGGGAGTAGATCAATTGGTTATAGCTATCTTCTACAATTTGAATGGCTTGTAAGAAGGGGAGCAGCCACAAATTAACAGTGCCTTAGTGATAAGATCATGTTGTCCATGTCATGATTGATATCTCTCTTGGACCCATACTCTTGAACAGAGCATTGAAACTGCCAAAGCAGTTTTTCCTTGGCTATTTGGCACAATCCTGGACGGGTCACCACTCCAGCCATTTCCTGGAGCACAGCTGTGCCACTGATGCTGTGCCCCTCTTCCAGTACACTGGTACTCATTTCGCCGACCTCAGAAGGGTGACAGGCTAAGTCAACCCGACCTGGTGTTAATTCAGCAGCCAACGGGGCTCAAACACAGGACCCTAGGATTCCAAGCCAGCCACCTGAATCACTAAGCCAACACCAGGCTTATTGTTGATATAATAAATAGAGTTAATCCCCCACTGCTATTGGTGTAAATACACACAGACTGGTGTAATATCATGACTCAAAAAGGAATGTGTTGTGGGTCCTGAAGTTTACTCATTCAACCGCATCCACTGCCTTTTCACACTTGCCAGTATACAGTATGCCCTGCTGAGTAGCTGTTTCCACATAATGGAACAACTTAACATTCTGACATTTCTTACAAGTACAATTGATGACATTAAATCACGAAAAAGAAAATAACATCGATGAACTTGACAACTGAGATGCTGTAGTACCCTGATACCAATGGTACACATGTATGTGAGTGGCTGGTTAACATATCATTGACTTTTTTTGATTAAAACCACCAATGGTCAGAGGAAGGGGGGAAAAAAAAAGAAGTAAATTATAGCTTCATTACTTGTGCTATTATACCAACCTCATTGTAAATGGCTTCATTAAATATACAGTATGTACCAATTGATTTCCTAAACAGAAATAAAAATGCATTCTACATGTTATTTAAGCTGCCAGAACTGGAGTACACAGTTTAAAAGAGTAGAGAGTTTAAAAGAAGTGATGACATGATTATATTAAGGCAACTTCGGCATTATGTCTAATTATTTTCTTTATTTTTCCAGACTGAGTCGTCTGCGTTCCATTGATCTTCGTGGAAATAATCTCATCTCCCTCCCACAGTAAGCTGCAATCTTCCTCTTCTGTAGTTTCAATTTTTTGTGCCCTGTTAAGTTGTTCAGATGTTGTACAGCTATTGTTTGTTTTGTTTTTCATCTTTTTCTTACCTTTTGCACCATTTTTTTACACTGTGTTTTTTACTTTTCCAATATGATCAGATCCCTTGAGCAACTGAAACAGCTGGAAAGACTGGACCTTGGAGATAATGAGTTCACCACTATGGTATGTGATGTCTGAGATGTAGGGTCAAGCGTATGATCAGTCAGAATATAGCCTAAGTATCTTTTGATGTTTTCCTTCCTTTGATGCATTGAATCGTGAGCTCCTCTGATGCAACATTCACATTTCCACCAGTGATAAAAATGTCAAGGGATTTTTATTTGCAAAACAATTTTTTTTTGTAAGGAAAGGAGGAATAATACAAAACGAGTAACAATGGCCTGGAGAGGAAAAGGATGGGAAAGAATCATCATGTGATCGAAGATGTGTGTGGATGAGTGCATAAGTGAGTGATGGGTAGCACACTTAAGAAAAAACATCGAAAGCATCCGCAAATCCAAAGCCTGTCCACATCCACTTTGAACTCAACTAAATTTCACGAAAACAACAGTTAAAAAAAGTAGTAAAATTTATCAATTAGTGTTGTCCATATTCTTATAATAAAGGTTTGTTGAAAATTTGATGACAAAAGCTCAAATGGTAAAAAGGTTATGGCCTGGACAGACACAGTAGCTCAATGGTAAATAAAGAAACACTGAAGCAATTAAAAAAAAAAAACTTGGCCACCTCGTGTTGTGCAGCAGTGAATGGGCTAATAAGGGCTATTTGCACTTACTGTGATTTTGCCCTTTGATATTTTGACTCATTAATTAGTTTTCTCCAGAATCAAATAAAGGTTTGTTGAAAACTAATTTGCCACTGCACGGTGGATGGGACAATGAAGTGAGCACAAGACAATTGACACAAGGAGACTATTCCACGATTGGGAGATTAATGGGACAAATAAATATAGGTAGGAAACCAGCCTGGGCCTTGAGGGGTGTGCAAGGCCTTATTTTTGACTGAGTTGAAAGGAGCAATATGGGAAGCAGGAGCACCAGCTTAGGTGAGGAGCAATACTTCATGGAGCTCCTTTTGTTGTTAATAACCTCAGTGCTGCTCAAGTATGCCTTAGATATGTGGGTAATGTTCTTTCAAAAAGTGTTGTTCAACATTGAATATGTATCAGATTACTATGGTCAGCATTTTAAATCATTTGTCACATCCCAATAAAGGTTCATAGTTATTTTCAGGAAGGTCAGATGGTTAAACATGCAGTACCTCACATACACTGGTGTTTTGATTTTTTTTTCCCCCCATTATTTGCTTTTAAGACATTGATAGCACTGCTTATAACAGTAATTTATGCCCACCACAAGTTGCTTTGGAGCTTTCTTTTTAAACTGCTGCAGTCCCTTGGAGATAGTTTGCCTGTGATAGTCCTTGGTATTGGGCATTTAAATATTTTGAACCAGTTATGATGGAGGAGCAATGATATACATCCAAGTCAAGACGTTGTGTGACTGATGTGGAACTTGAAGGTGATGTGAAATCCTTCATGATCTTTCTTTGAGATGGTGGGGAATAAGTGAGCATCTCTGTTGTTGTTGAGGTCAAGCTTCTTAATTGTTGTTTGAGGTTCTCCCATACAGATGAATACATCTTATGCTTCAACCATTCATTGCAGAATTTCCAGACTTTCCTGTTGATATGATGAGGTGTCAATATGGTTGGACATTTTATTAATGTGGCTGGTTAACTTGAGTTTTTGGTTACTGGTGACCCCCATTATTTTAATACTGGTGCTATATTAGGACAGCTTGGCTGGAGGAACAGCGACATAGTTCTGGAGCATAAATTGTTATATCATGTGGGATGGACAGAGTTTGCTCGACGGAATAGCATTTATAATGATGGAACCGCTCGAATTTATGTGCATTTATTCACTGAACCAAGGTTGATCTCATGATCCACTTGTGTTGATGGAGTGGGTATGCATCTTCCTATGAGGTTGCAGTGGTCTTATGCTGTTCTACTGCTGTTTAGGAAAGTCATTGGATGGTGATTGCAGAATAATCTAAAATAACATCTCGAATCCTCATCTTATTTTCGAAGTAGGTTTAATTCGGAATGATGTTGCTGCTACTTCATTGGTCATTGAGAGAGTTCTCCCAACTTTGCAATGAATACTTTTCAGGGGTCTGGATTGCTGTGTTTGTTGTTTTGCCATTTGGTCAATTGTTTACTCGTGTGTGGACTGGTGCCACCTTTTGGTCAGAGAATGCAGTGTAAGTTCATTAATGTCTTTGTTAGCCAACTGGGTTTTCAACTGAGAATCTGACAGTTACATGTTGATTTTACCAGACTGGGCATTATTTTCATATTCTTAGAACATGGTGCCTCCATTGTCCTAACTCTAACAGCTTACCATATCACTGTACACCTATTATTATGCGTTTTATGAGAATTGTTTCGACTTCTTCAATTGCGAATATATATCGCATCATGAAAATTATTACATTTCATATATCGACTGATTGAACTGATTATATTTATTTTCTTCCGAAAACCTTAATAGGACATTAT
The DNA here is from genome assembly GCF_056783735.1 of Eptatretus burgeri. Lineage (NCBI taxonomy): Eukaryota > Metazoa > Chordata > Myxini > Myxiniformes > Myxinidae > Eptatretus > Eptatretus burgeri. Next base: position 126,189,430 of record NC_140962.1, on the reverse strand, counting down.
TTTTAATCCCTATAATTAAATTGAATGAATAAATTGATCATTCACATTGGCATTGTGCAATAACAATGTTTGTCATCGCTCTTCCTATTATTATTTTTATTAATAACTTACTGTGTATATAATTGGGATTATGTCTTGCCCGCAGCCTATAGTTTTAACACAGTTGCTCACTCTCCATGAACTCTGGCTTGATGGCAATGAACTTCATGACATTCCAAAGGTGAGCGTGGCGTTTCGACATCATTTCTTTGTTCTTTGAATGATTGCATTGTGAGAAACAGTCACATTTATTCCTTCCTTGGTCACTACTTCCAAATTTGTTTTACTTTAAATTTGTTTTCTGGTGTTAACGTTTCATATGGACGCCTTAAACTTGTTTTGAGCAAAACAGAAAAGCATTAACATTTTGTCAAAGTTTGAGTTGATGTTCACGATGGTTTGTGTTAATAGGCTTGTAATTTATTTTGATATTCATTTCATCATGGTAAACAGTTTCCTACAGATTTTTAATCTATTTTTCTGTATTTTATTCACTTATGCTAACTCTATTTTCAACCTTCAGGATAGTAGGATGTGGGACAGCTTTGTTTGTTGAATTATTGCCCAAAGCTGTCAGAATTTTTGTCTGAATGTCTACTTTGCTCCTTGCTTATGTCTCTTAGGTTGATGTTTCCTTCCATGTTTCTGGTATCGTTTTTAAAATTTCACTCCATGGTCTATATCATGCTCTCCTGTACAGGCCACATGTTCCTGTTTTGTTTCTGCAAAGCGTTTAAAAAAAACAACTCACTCATACCCGCTTAGCGCGCACGCACACACACACACACACACACACACACACACACACACACACACACACACACACACACACACGCACACCATCCATTTATAGTAGATCGTCTACTACTCTTAAGTTACGATATATACTGCAATTCAAAAATGATACTTTTCAAAATATTCATCAGTATAAGATAAATAAACACTTCCATCAGAATGGAAACTTACATATTCCTTCAGTGTATAATTATTTAGAACATATAGAGGCCGCCAGTGCAGATTATCATTCTTAACTTTTCCAGTGCAGATTATCATTCTTAACTTTATTTATCAAAAATGTCGTGTCCCCAAGGGCTGCTGCTGAAAACAGATGACTGACAGCAATGATGAACCATACTCTGCAGCCAATAATAATCTGTAAATTTTAACATGCTTGATGTCTTCCTTGACAAAAAATTGATCATAATTCACTGTTCTACACTTTGTTATCTAATTTGCCACCATCTTGGTTCTTAGCACAGGCCACTTAAAGAAGAAAGTAGAAACATGTCATTAGGGTATTGGTTACTAACACTAAAAATACTAATTCCTTCAAAAAGTGTTAATCTACATCCATTAATCTACCTATTACAAACCAAAGTCAAGATGGAATGTGAAGTAGTACAAGGAAGGAGAGCAGAAAGTGATGATTGTGAAACAGCAAAGTCTCCATTTCAAGGTATCAGTCTAACATATGAGTGCACAGTAAACATGTGTTATAACTGACAGAATAAGTAGAGTAGAGTGAAGTGCAAAAACATATGGGAGGGATAGTGAAATGATTGGAATCTCCTACGCTGAAGCTGAGTCCATGGGCTTCTCACTTCAGCATCGCAGACAGGTCAGTGGGCTCTCTGTCTTCTATGACATTCTTTCTGGTCTTGTATCCCCAGCTCTTTCTGTAGTTTGTTCCCCACAGGTTTCTGCAGGGCTCACACGGTCCACCATCAACCCTCTTCTGGTAAAACTCCCTAAATCTACAGGTATTTCAAAAAGAGTGATGCAACTTTAAATGTTTGTTTACAAAGAAAAATAAACCTCAGGAACATGAACCAAACATTTATTGAAAGCTTATGACAGGGTATTTTCTGTCACTGATTGCTATTGCATTAAGTCACTGCGAGAATTAGTGAGAGCCCAAGGTCTGAAATTGGCATTTACGCAAAATCCTTGTAATTGACGTTCTCGATGTCTGCCTCTCCGCAGTTCAGACAGGAATTGATCCTGACTCCAAAGTTCTGTCCAACTTTCTTGTAGGTCTCATGTGGCACTGCCTGGAGGTAGTCTGACACCACCTGTTTCAGATCATCCAGTGTGGCAGGGCAGTTGGCATAGGTAAAACCCTTGGCAGCCACCCAGAGCCAGTAGTCCAGAGGGTTCAACTCTGGGCTATGTGGTGCCCAGTCATGAGTGGTACCCAGGGTAATGAGGTGGTTTCTGAAGAGCTACTGCAGGAAAGTGATGGTGTCACCAGCTATAGGTGGGGATGCACAATCCTACATAAAACAGGTCATGCTGAGCTGGTTTGGGGTGACATTTTGAGCTTGATCATTATGGAACGCCTGGAGCACGGCCTGGAAATACTTATCGTTGATCGTCACCATCCTGCTGTTGTCATTCTCAAACGAGTAAGGCTCTAGCATTCCCCATCTGGCATTGAAGGTGCAGAAGCATGTGACCTTAGGCTCTTTCAGGTACCTCTCAGTGATCTCAGGTGGTTCTGCCCCCCAGAAAATGTTGTGGTTGTTGATGGCACCATTCAAGTGGAAATGGGCTTCATCAGTGAATCAGATCAAGTTGATCCAGTTTGGGTACCGCTCCATCCTGTCACTGAGCCAATTGCACATATCAAGTCATCTCCTCATGTCATATTGACTCAGTTGATGCCTCATAGAGATTATGTGTGGGAAAAGCTTCAGTTCCTTAGTGAGGATACGCCAGACTGATGTTGGTTTGATACCTAGCTCCCAGGAGCGCCGGCAGTGGTACTTCGTGGGTCTGTCCACTGCAGAATCCCGCACGGTGTCGATGTTCGCTTGGCTCTTGGTTACTGATGCTGGCTTGCCACTGCTGCCCTTGCTCTGGTTGTGCACTGTACCTTTGTGCTCAATATGTTACACAATTTGTGAGTCCATCACATGTTCTGAGGTCGTATTCCCGGCAGAACCTCCGGCGGCTGTTCACATCTGATTCTCATACCACAGAGCCACCACGTTTGTCTTTTGCTTCACTGTCAATAGCATAGATATGGAGCTACGGAGCTACAAATCGCAGCAAACAAATACCACAATAACTCCCATCAAAGCCTGAAAAGGAAAACGGTATCGGTCAAAAAACAAAGAAATGGCAGGAAGTCAAAGTTGTATCAATCTTTTTGAAACACACTGAAGAATCAGTGCTCACCTCCACTCATTTGTTCCTATTTTTTGTCCCACCTCTGTAATCAACTTCCACATTCACTCCAATCTCATCCTCCCCCTCCTGAATAATCAAGACAGCTTTTCACCGCCATCTCACATCATCCCCAATCCAAAAACATGATCTTTTCTACCCTCGTTACCCCATCCAAATCCCTCCACCTAATTTTTTCAGTTTTTCCTCCTTGGAGTTGCCTTCTCTATGCATGCGTGTTTTACGTCCTGATCGTTCATTGTACTAGCTCTTCCACGAGCCTAGACTATGTGTACAAAAAAAAAGAAAAACGCCAGCTCCTTCATTTAAATTCCTCTTTATCATTTAACAGACAATGTTACTCTATTCCTTGCAGTTATTTACTCCTGTGTTTCCTTCGCTGCATCCCTCATGGCTGATGTCAAAATATCAGGATCTGATCCACCACATGGAAAATGTCCTTCTGGCCTGTTGAAACTCACATCATTAATCTGTCCATTAGGAAAGACTGCCTTGCCAATTCTCCTCTCTTCTTTGGTGACCGGCTTCCTGCTGGAGTGTAGGTTTGTGTGACTAGGTCTCACAATCAAACATTATCTCTCCTGAGCAGATCCATCTCCAAACTGCAGGCCACAAAATGTGAAGGCCATATATACAACTGGGAGTAATATTCCAAGTACCATTCCTCCTTGGCATGCCTCAACTCCTCACAACTGACAAAGCTGTTGTTCTCAGTGCAATAAAGTATTGCTCCTTCCTATTGGCTGATCTTCTAGCATCCCACCTTACACTCCTTGATGAATTGGAGCTTAAGTCTCTGAGCATTATTGGCAACTCTGTGACGGGAGAATGCCGTGTAGTGTCGGCTCCTTCCCATGAGGCCTTTTACCAGATCCCATATGATGTTGCTCTACATACCCTCGCATACTTTAACACCAAACTGGCCCCAACAGGAGGCACATGTTCCTTACCTTACCTCCTTGTGAATCTACCAAGGTCCAAACTGACAACTTACCAATATAATTTTGCCCCTCCTTTCTAGATATGGAACTGCCTTCCCCCACCTATCTGACACTACCACTCACCCCAGTCTTACAAAGTGGCAGGTTGCAGCCATATTCTTTTATTTCCTGCAACTATCTAAGCTCTTCTACCCATTCTTAAAATGCTCGTTTCCTCGATGCTTTGTCTGCTCACTCAATTCTGCCCCGTCTATCATAGTGTGATCCATCATTCTTCTTTCTTTGAGCTTTTCCAGGAGTCTTCAATTTGTTTTCCATCTGTGTTATAAATATATTTTTAAGCATTGTGTACTATTGAAACAGAATTAAAAGCAGTTGTCTTTGATATTGGCTATTGTGGTGTTCTCCATTGCTTAAAGAAAGCCTACACCCCCTTTCAAATTTTTCACCATTTGTTGCCTTGTAGCCTGGAATTAAATTGCATAAAATCACACTTTTTCCACCTTTATTTACACATCGTAGCCCAGAACTTAGAAGTGAAAAACAAATTCTACAAATTTCAGAAAATTAATTAAAAATACAAAATTAGAATAACTTGGTTGGATAAGTGTCCACTCCCTTGTAATTGCAATTGTAAACAAAAAAAAGAGCAATCAGAGGTTGCAGATCCTCGCCAGGACTTCTTTTGAGTGCTGAATTTTTTTATAGGTTTTAGAGTAAATCCAATATGGCTGCCAAACCATGTGACCTATGACATCATATGTGTGAACCTTTTATTCCTCATGGACAGGTGGTCATACGTGTAAAGTTTCACCTCGATCTGTTCAGTCACTTCAGAGAAGATTTTTGAAGGTTTTTTTTTGAAAAACAATATGACTGCTGAATCACGTGACCGATGACATTATCAATTTTTTTCTTTCTTTACCATTTTATCCCTAGATGACCCACAAAAATTTTCATACTGATTCGATGTAGCATTCTACATATGCAATTATGACGTCATAACGAAGGCACCGATGATGTCATTCAAAAATCACACTCATTCCCCTTAAGGAGTACTTGCTATGTGCCAAGTTTCAATTTTTTCATTGGTGCGGTTTCATCGATGGAGGTCCAAAGTTTTTTTCCCCCCCGTTTTTCCAATATGGCTGCCACACCATGTGACCTATGACATCATAGTTATCATTAAAACATTCTGCATGAGTAGTGGTACCAGTGGTGAAAATTTCATCTCAATCCGATAAGCAGTTACAGAGAAAAACACGAAAGTTCTGTGTGGACAAACAGATGAGGAGGAGACAAACAAATAAACGGACTCAAATGTAGTACCCTCACACCTTCAAAATCACACACCAAGTTAATTGCCCTCCACTTCTGTTAAATCGTCATGATTCTGATTATTTCAGATTAATATCAGCTGTTCCTTTAGGTTTCCTCTGCTGGGTAGTGTATTTCACAGCAAAGACTCAACCATGAGCACCAGGGAGCTTTCAAAAGACCTCCAGGATAAGGTTGTGGAAAGGCACATATCAGGAGATGTGTATAAAAATATTTACAAGGCCTTGAATATCTCTTCGAGCACAGTCAGGGCAATCATTAAGAAGTGGAAAGCGAATGGTATCACCAAGACCCTGCCGAGTTCAGGCCGTCCCTCCAAATTGGATGAGCAAGTAAGGAGGAGACTGATCAGAGAGGCCACCGAGAGGTCAATGGCAACTTTAAAAGAGCTACATGTCTTTACGGCAAACACTGGTAACTGTGTGCATGTGACAACAATATCCCAAGCACTCCACAAGTCTGGTGTGCATGGTAGGGTGGCAAGAAGGAAGCCATTTCTCAAAAATGCCCACCTTGAGTCCCGTTTGAGGTGTGCAAAAAAACACTCTGGAGATTCTGAAGCCATGTGGCAAAACATTTTGTGGTCTGACAAAATCAAATGGAACTTTTTGGCCGAAATGTAAAATGTTACATTTGGGGCAAACCCAACACAGCACATCACCCAAAGAACATCATCCCTAGGTGAAGCATCCCATGGTGGTAGCAGCATCATGTTATGGGGATGTTTCTCATCAGCAGGGACTGGGGCACTTGTCAGGATAGAAGGGAAAATGGATAGAGCAAAATACAGAAAAATCCTAGAGGAAATCCTGCTGCCCTCTGCAAGAAAGCTGAAATTTGGACGGAAGTTCAACTTTCAGCATGACAATGACCCGAAGCACAGAGCCAAAGTTACACTGGAGTGGCTAAGAAGCAAAAAGATAAATTTCCTTGAGTGGCCTAGTCAGAGCCCCTAATAAAATCTAATTGAAAATGTGGCATGACTTGAAGATTGCTTGTCCATCAACGATCACCACGCAACTTTACTGAGCTTGAACAGTTTTGTTGAGAATAATGGGCAAATATTGCCCAATCCAGGTGTGTAAAGTTGGTAGAAACCTATCCCAACAGACACACAGCTGTAATTGCTGTCAAAGGTTCTTTCACCAAGTAATAACTCAGGGGCTGGACACTTTTTCAACCAAGATATTCTAGTTTTGTATTTTTAATTAATTTTCTGAAATTTGTAGAATTTGTTTTTCACTTGGAAGTTGTGGGTTACAATGTGTAAATAAAGGTGGAAAAAGTCTGATTGAATGCAATGAAATTCCAGGCTATAAGGCAACAAAAGTTGAAAAATTTGAAAGGGTGTGTAGACGTTCTATCGGCACTGTATGCATTGTAGTTTGATATTAAATAATTGCTGGAATTGATATATTGTGATTATAGTTAAGAACCTATTATTGACCTTGATTTGATTATTTATAAAGACACTGCCATTCGTATGCTGATTGTATATCCAATACTGACTTCCAGGAATTTGGAGCTCTGACCCAACTGACTTACCTGGACGTTGCTAGCAATAGTTTGCAGTCTCTGGATACATCCTTCGGGGCTTGCCGAGGTCTTCTGCAGCTTCTTATTTCTGCCAACAGTCTGAATATTCTTCCTGAATCAATTGGTACTTTTGATACATTTCAATAGTCATGCTATAGTATGCTGAAAGTAAATACAAATATGAATTGCTATATCTGATCATCACTAATTTTTTCACTTCACCTCCTTGTATTTAAGATCAGCTCCAATAATTAGGAAATCCAATTTCAGTGAATTTTCTAATGTTTCTCAAAAGCAGCAGTACCTTCACTCTTCCATGTCACTTCCTGGGATTATTTTTTTCTGTTAATTGGTCAATAATTGCATTTCAATACACCTTAAAGTATTCCACTTTTAAAAAAAAAAATTATGTTGAATTAACTCCTCACATGTCTATATGTGTTACTATGTCCTCCTATTCCAATGGTTGCAAGCTTCATTTACTTGTTAATACACATCCAAAATGAATGATAATAATCATAACTGAGGAATGATGTCAAAAATATCATCATTCATGATATTGAAATTTTAGTCATAGACAATTTCATTGACACGACATTTATGAATACCAAACAATTACTTGTGGTAGTATACGTGGAAACGTAAGGATACTTTACCATATAACACATGCTTCGGAGTAGTGACATTGTAAAAGAGCATCAGCCATGCACGGAAAACTAAAAGCATTTCTTATTCATCGGGTCATCGTAGTCTTTCGGCATTTTTAATAGGTTTTCTTTTTTTGTTGAAAACAAGATTGATCAGTTATTCTGCAAAAAAGTATTGTGTTGGTGTTTTGTTAATTATAGCTACTTTTTATGTATCAGATTTGAATGAAAACTCACTCATGGCAAACTAACTGATGATTATGACTATCGAACGCTAAATAATACTGACGATTATCAGTTGACTTATATATATATATATATATATATATATATATATATATATATATATATATATATATATATATATATATTTATATATTATATATTTATATATATATATATATATATATATTTATATATATTTATATACATTTATATATAAAAAATCACAAAGATTATCATGTACAACAATGTTGTCAAGCACATAACTTGGCCATATACTGTTTTTTTTCAGGTAATTTGTGCAAGTTGGTGAATTTGAGACTTGATTGCAACCAACTCACAGCACTACCAGAAGCAATTGGAGAGTATGTGTCTATCTTTATTTTTCTGACACTCCAGTTTTCATTTCTTGACTTTTACCTTTTTTGGTATTTGCTGGTTGTCCTTGGTAGCAATTATTCGTAAAATGGTTTCTGAGTTCAACATTTTCACAGTGCATTTTGAAGCTATAATTATCTCTGTCACTTGCCCTCTGTTTTAAAAAAACAAGTAAATTTTTTTATGAGTCATAATGATCAAATAAAATTCACCACCACCAGCAGAAAAAAAAGAAGTGAATAACTGATTTGGCTAATCTTTTTGATGAGTCATTTAAAGCCACTGACAATCATTATACCTGCCTGGTTGTGTATGTTTTATCATCACAGCAGGCACTTAATAAATAAATATTCTTTAAGATGAATTTTGATTCAAAAAGGCTAAACAATGTTTTTTTAGTCATTATTTTTGCCAAAATTCATTTTGATGACTATTCCTTGGATGAGGGTCTAATCGGCGAATGAAATTTATTAACGGCATCATGTTTACTCAACTGAATACTTATTGAGGAGTAGGAATTGAACCAAAAGAGGTTGTGGTCATAAGATTGAGGTATGGAAGAGCTATATGACAACATTAGAAGGTGAATGGATTACAGTAGAGCAGTGAAGATCAACAAGTATAGATCAGTAAATATTAGGGCAGTGAAGATCAACAAGTTTAAATCAGGAAGCAGGTGGATCAACACGTAGAGATGAGCAAGTAGAGAAATGTCAAGTAAGAGTGACCACCTCGAAGAAATGGTGGAAAGAGCTGGGAGAATGTTTAAGACTGAGAAGACACGAGCATGTCTACAGTTTACATTGGCCATTGCACAGCACAGTAGAGGAACACTCCTTGAAATGATTGAAGCTTTGTTTACTACACCATCTAAAGTTCATGGAGGAACCTGTGAATATATTGCATGGTAATTTTTATACACTTCAATCCTCGTGCTATAGTATGCTTAAAGTAAATACAAATATGAATTGCTCGATCTGATCATCAAATTTTTCATTTTTCTTCCTTGTATTTAAGATCAGCTCCAATAATTAGTCAATCCAATGTCGGTGAATTTTCTAATATGTTTCTCAAAAGCAGCAGTACTGTATCTTCTCTCTTCCATGTCACTTCCTGGGATTATTTATTTTTCAGGCCAATTGGAGCAATCGTAATTGAAGATTGATGTATCTTGTATGAATGATAAACACATGAGAAACTAGAGGGGAAGCACTCGGTAGAGTGCAAAACCTCCGCCGCCAATACTGTGAGGTCACTCAAGTGAACCTGATATCCTATTCATTCAATTTGGCGTCAACAGTGCTCACAGAATTATAGTTTGCAACTTTCCCTTTTACTTTAAACTTTTACATACTCAATTCATTCGTCATAACTAGATTCCTTGAGACAGAAATTGATTTTACGTGGGTATATCCACCTAAAGTTCGCAAAATCAGCCGCAATTATAATTTTGGCATGTTTTTTTGTTGGAAATCACTTATAACATGTAGAAATGCAAAAAAGAAATCGAAATTTTGTTTAAAAAAAAAAGTTGCAAAAATTTTTTTCAACAAAATTTCGATTTTGTTAGATGTTCTCTAACAATTTTTTTTTTTGGGGGGGGGGTGGAAATCACTTAAAACATGTAGAAATGCAAAAAAAAGAAATCGAAATTTTGTTGAAAAAAAAAAGTTGCAAAAATTTTTTTTTCTCTAACAATTTTTTTTTTTGGGGGGGGGGGGTTGGAAATCACCTAAAACATGTAGAAATGCAAAAATAATTCAAATATTTTTTCAAATTGGCCACCATAATGGCCATATTGGATTTTGGACAAGTCCAAAATCTAATGGCATGATCCTTGGACCAGACCGAACCCCCCACCAAGTTTCGTCGAAATCCGTCGAGTTTTTCCGTAATACTGTTCACAAACAAACAAACAAACAAACAAACAGAAAGGGGTGAAAACAGTAACCTCCATCCATCTTCGATGGCGGAGGTTAACAAATGAAACAAAAAGAGATTTAAGATTTTAAAGAGGATATTGCATTATGAGGCAGTGATATCTGTGCATTAATTTGAAGTGCAAGGCAGGGCAGGTGAGAAACAGCAGATAAATTGACCGTAAATTTCAACCTGCGGTGCGAGCAGCCCGTTTCATCAAAAACGGTCCGCCTGGAACTCCACAGAGTGGGATAGCAAAGTCGGGATGCAGTATACAAACCGCTTATCACACCTGGCAATGCACGTTTGCAAGTCCAGTGGTGCAAAGAGCACAGACAATGGACTACCATGCAGTGGAGAAATGTCATATGGTCAGATGAATCGTCCTTCACCATGTTCTCGACAAACAGATGAGTGAGTGCATGTGTGGCGCCAACCGAAATAACTTTACAACCTTGAGTGCTGGGTTCCAACAGTGAAGGGTTCTGGTGGTTCTGAAATGTGGGGTGCATTTTCTTGGCATGGTTTGGGTGCAGTCATTCCCTTTGAAGGAAAGGTCAATGCCAATCGCTGCTTAATGGTACTGAATGATCATCTTCACCCCATGTTGTAGCATTTCTTTCCTGCCGGGAGGGTGTCTTCCAGGATGATAATGCCCCCATCCACAGAGCACACGTGGTCGCCCAATGGTTTGATGAGCATGAAACTGATGTTCTCCATGTAATGGCTTTCTCAGTCACCAGATCTGAACCCAATCGAGCATTTATGGGATATTCTGGTTGACGTCCGAGACAGCATTTTCCACCTCCATCAAACAGCTGTAAGTTGATTGACTTTCTCAGGAAGAATGTAGTCAGGTTCCTTGTGTCCATAATTTGACGTTCGTTGGAATTTTTTGGAGAGTAGCTAACCCCAACATTTTTGGAAAGCTTAAACAATACCAAAACAGAAAATCCATGTTTCACATTTTTTCAATGCATATAATGTGGTCAAATAGGTCGTTTTGGGGGTAAAAACCTGTTTTTTTTTATATCAGCTCTGAAAATTAATAATTAATCGCAAGCAAGCAACTGATGATGCATAATTAATTGTTAACTCGAGGACAGTTCTTAATATAGAATACATTTGTCTGTATTTTGAGCAATGGTTGCCATGGAAACGGCTATCATTTTGCCAAATTACCGTTTGTTTAATGTATTGCTTTCAAATCTTGAAACAAGTAACGCATGAATTTGGTGATCAGTGAAATGTACTTAATGTCAAATATGAGTTTGTAGCCAATTGGCATCACTGTCTCTAATGTCACTCATCATTGCCATCGTCATCATCACTATCGTGGTCATGCCGTTCAATGTTTGAGTCCTCGTCATTCTCACACGAAGTGCTGCACATGCAAAGATCAGTGCATGTTAAGTTCTTGGCCCTGCAGGAACATCTCTGTGAGGAACATTCTGTCTTGCACTGGCACCTTATCATCTCGATAATTGCCTTTGGTGCAGGGAGAATGTCTGTTGTTGTCGGTTTGAGTTGACCACTCGTGTCCTTGTGGAAGCCATTCTTTAATGGATCAAGAAATGTTTGCTGAGAAATTGCTGCTTGACCCCAAACGTATGCCTGGATATGTACCCGCATGACATGCTGCCTCAGAGCACCAACAGTTGGTGGTAACTTGTCATTCTCAGCCATGTTCTTGCAGAAGAGATGCCACCGAAGTTCAGGGATGCTGGAAATATTGACACCACTTGGACAATAACCTGAACAGACAAATCTTGCTAAAGTTGTGTATAGGTCCTCTGACAGTTCAGCATCCTTTGACAGTTAGGACATCTACCAAGTTGATCAGTTCAATTAAACTCACAACTTGTGTCATTGATGCTTTATCCTTCTCTCCTTTGGTGTCGTGATCTCGCAAGACATGGAAGACATGTTTCGTCCAGCAAGACCTGTGGTACATAATGTCAATTGCATGTGCATCACTTGGCACTATAGCAGTGTTCAATCGAGTCATAAAAACAGGGTTCTGAGCAACATCAACAGCTTCTCTCAGTGATTTGCCTGCACTGTCACTCCATACAAGGTAAATAGGTTGACCATCAGTCCTCTGGCAAAAGAAGCACAAAGCCTTGTCAAATGAGTCTGTGGATGACCGGGTGAATGGTGTGGAGGAGCTTGACGACTCCAGACATACTTCGGGCATTTTTCTCTTTCGACCTGGCTCTTTGGTGATATGAGACCCTGATGATAGTGCCTGATCATAACGAACCCTGGCACAACGAATTTGCTCCTTGTTAGTTGCGTTGGAATAGCATGTTCGGTGCCAGACAGCCTTCTCCTTTTGCAACAGTTCTGCTGACATCCCCTCAAGTCGTTTATGAATCTGTACATAATCACCATCCTGTAAATTGGCTCGCTCCTGTATTGTCTCTATCAAACGGCAGAACGACTTGACTTTTGGTTGCAATACCAAGGACCCTTTCAGGGAAGAATTATCTTGGCACAGGACACATTTTGTCCAGTTTGTTGATCCTTTCATCTGGCATGAATCCTTGCCACTCAGTGGTACTTCATCCATCATGTTGTTGGTCCTGCAAATATAAAAATAAATCGTCAGCTCATGAATGTCAAATCTATCATACGTGATACAGCCTATAAAACTCGGGCTGTGCCTATGTCGAGGACCATATCAAGGGCACAAATAACATTCATCACTGTAAAAAGCAAACAGATGAGAAAAACAACATCCTTATTTTTTTTGACTAATTTATTGACCTAAACTTATGTGATTTAAACGGAAGATGCGGGTAAATGTCGCAATGATAGAACTTTATTAGAATCCAAAATAAAAACCGCTACTATGACGTAAAATTACCTGAATAAAATAAAAGCAGAGATGAGTGGGAAATCAACAATATGCGCTAACTACATGCCAGTAAACTAAATAGAAACTCCAAATAGAATCCCTCTGTAATTCCAACCCCTGGGCACAAAGCTAACCTAATCCTATCCTATTATACAGCAGTTAATCTAATGGAACAAAATATGTCAGTGACTGATTACATTGATGGTGACTTTCTTTCCGGATAAATGAAAGCACGAAGCAGCACATAAGGACATATTTAAAGATCAACCCGAAATAATAGAAAAAGGATAAACGCATAGCTATAACATGACGACTGCCCGACTTCCAACTCCTAGTCTAACAGGAAACGCAATTAAAACCTCCAACCCCGTGGCCATTCAAACCATAATCCTACCCCATACAGAAGAACATAAAATGACAAAAAGGTATATACGCCTCAAAGGCTATCACAACTTACCGAAAAAAGGAAGAAAGGTGTTGAAAACCGAATATGATGAAACGAAGCTCCGAAGTAAACTGTCATGAATAAATCGAGAATAAACGAAGCGAACTGAAAATGACGTCATAGTGCTGCACATGCTTGGACGCGCGTCGTGCCACATCACGACGTCATGCCGCGCCAAGCAACCGTAACCTGAGGCGATGGCATGGCGTCGCGACGTGGCGTCACCTATGTTCCCTACAAGATCACACTTACAATACATCAAACTACAAAAACTTAAAATCAAACGTTTTACTACTGAAGGTGCCAAAACCTTCTGATATTGAACAACAGACACACCAATGTTTCATTACACAGATGGCCATTTCCATGGCAACCAACTGTTCCAATACTTGAAAATCATAATACTTATGTGTAAGTTAGTCATGGTCACTATATTTAACAATTATTTAGGCCATCCGATGGAAAATATAATTTTTAAAAAAAAATTTTTTAAATGGCAATTCCACTCCAAAAATGCTGTTTCCATAGCAACCGACAGTCAAAATGCAACATTTTATTATCTTATAAAATCCATTGTTAGCCATTTAACAGTAATCCATCATCAGTTGGTTATTTTGTATTGTTTCAGATTTTTTAAAATTGGAATTCAAAAAAGCATTTTTCACCCCAAAACGATCTTTCCAAAAGTTGAAAAAATGTGAAACATCATTTTTTATTTAAATAGATTTTAAACTTCTCAAAAATATATAGTATAGGTTTGTTACTCTCCAAAAAATTCCAACAAAATTACACAAGGAACCTGACTAATGGTGCCGCATCCGTCCTGCAGAATTTCAGACGCTGATGGACTCTGCCACAGCACATACAGGTCGTACCAGCCGCATGCGGTGGACCAATGTCCTTTAAAGTGACTTTACATTGGTGTTTCCATTTTTTTGTCCACTACCTGTATGTTATGGCAGACAGGGTGGAGTAATCAGAAAAGAGATTTGGAGGATTATCCAGAAAGTCAGAAAGATGGTTGATGAAGATTGGAAACAGACTGGGCCCAAGATACTCCAGTCTTGACAAGGAGGGGAGGAGGAGATTAGAGTGTCAAATTGAGAGCCACGCATTCACTTGGGGACTAGAGGAAGTCAGTAAGCCATTTGTGGAAGCGGCCTTCAATGCCATAGGCATAGAGTTTCAAGAGCCAGACTGTATCAAATGCTTCACGAGATGGCCCTGACCCCTGAAATGGCCCTGATTTCAGGTCTAAGAGTGAGAGCCTCGATCCATTGTTGGGAGAACAGAAGCAGCATATCCAGGGTAGAGTAACCGTGTCTGAATTTGAATTGCAATCTTCGATCAGGAAGTTGGACAAAATTGAGTTACCATATTTGAACTTTCAAAAAAGAGGATACTGGAGAGGGACACTCCAAAAAAAGAGGACACTCTTTTCAAGAGTTTCCTTTACATATTGAGCAATCGTGTCGGCAGTCTCATTAGGTGTGTCTCGAACATTGATTAATTTTGATTGCTAACTGCCGTTGTTCCAGTTGAAATACTGAATTATTACTGGAAATATTTTCACTGAACAGTGATTGCTTCCATCTGTAGCAACTCTGCAGTAAGCTATTACATTTTCTTCAGACTTTTTCAGAGCAGTGTTAACAGAATGTGGTGCAAGTACAGAGTTAACAATAATTACTGTCTTGGTTCGAGCACTTGAGAAATTTTGGTTTAACTCTGAATCATGGAATGTCTTCTTCAACAAGACTGATGTGCAATTCATTGACTTGAAACAAAAATTTGATTCTTAACGGTGTGAAATGCATCTGCTGCAGTAATAACATCCTCAGATTTGCAGCTTGGTGTTAGTAAATAATCTGTCAATTTTGCTGATGAGCTCTCTCCTCGAACTGCTTTCTTGTGCTTGTCCGAGTCCACATGAGATTGTAAATCAATAGCACATTTATTTTCCACAGAGACGTACGTACCTGCTCTACATATCAAGCACTCATCTTATTCTCGACCACTTTGAAAACATGGGAATTTTGTCTTTAGCTCTGCAGTGGATTCACACTTTGTTTTGGCATTGTGTTTGGGGGTAGTAAAATATAATATCGAGTAAAGAGCTCTTGAAAATAATCAAAAAAGTATGTCCAGTACACGCTCAGAGAAGACACGGAATCATGGACTGAGCACGCCACTGGACTCTCTCTCTCTCTCACTGTGAGGTTGGACAGGAAGTGGACGCGTGAGTGTCGATGTTCAAACGCGTCTATAATGCCATTACAGAGTAGTACAGACTTGTACCAAACTGTCCTGGTCCAAAAATTACATAACCACATTTTATCACCGTAAGAAAATGTACAAAATGGTTTAACCATTTAAATAAGGTTAAAAAAAAAGTATCTGAAATCTTAAAATTTATCACTTTGAAAATGCAAAAGCAAAAAAATGGCAAAATCCCAGACATTTGTAGATATGCACAATTACAAAAAACCTGGCCAGACGGATTTTTAAAGACCGAAAAGAGGACATGCCTGGGAAAACCAGACGTATGGTAACCCTAGACAAAAGGAAGGATTTAATGTCAACTGAATTGATCTATTCCATGACCTTGCTGATGTTTGCAAATAAGCTAATAATTATATAATGAAGGGGATATGTTTTTGCACCTTGTTTATGCAACACAGTGATATTGGCTGACGTGTAAGCAGATGGAAGATGACCCAGGGAAAATTATTTGGTGAACAGAGCAGAAAGACAGTGTGCAAGAGCAGCACAGCAGGTTTTAGGACACTTGTTCTGATGCTGTTAGGGCCAGTTGCAGAATCAGAGTCGAGGGTTGTTCCACATTATCAGGCAAAAAGGATGTAGAGTTTCGGAACAGTTTTTGAGCAAATGCTTATAATAGGAACAGAGTGAGACGGGTTGGGGAGACAAGATTTGGAAACAAACAGAATTAGGCATTCGACCTTCTCACGACCCGACTCGGCTATGGTGCCATTGAAATGAGGGAAGGGATGGAGGGGGGGCATACTCCAGAGACAGACTTGACAAGATTCTACCAAGTTTTTGAGGAAGGAGACAAGTTTGAAAGTTCAGTCTTGAGGCTGGCCAGATGTTGTTTGCTGGCTCTCCTGAAAGTGGACACGATTGTTGCTTGCTTTGTGGAATGATCTGAAGTTGCCTTCCATCTGATTTGCCTTCCAGGAAGAAAAGACAAGTTGCTTCAAGGCAACTGCCTCACTGCCAC
>NC_140962.1:126157671-126165171 GCF_056783735.1 Eptatretus burgeri | reverse complement strand
GGAGAAACAGGCGGGAAAAGCCGCGCATCCTCACAGTTCCTTCCTTGGCGCCCTTGTTTGCCGTTCGGAAGCGGATGTAGTGGCGAAGATGTGGTAGCGTAGATGGTGGAGGTGGCGTGGTTGTCGTGTGGTTGGCGCTGTGATGGGGATGGCGTGGTTGTTGAGATGCTGTTTGTTTGAAATAAAAGATAGAACAGAAAAACGACTTACTCAAAGCGTCGCAGCCCGGATGGATCACATAAATTCCCTCTATACAACGGGTTTGGGCTAACTACACATGTACCTATGGAGATATCTCACCTGAGGGCCCTTTATGGTGCAATGCGAATTTCCACAGCCGTAACAATATCAACTATTGTGGAATCAAACTCTTCATAATTTCATACATTTCTGTTTATGTACATTTATGTATCATATTTTTGTTTGTAGTGTATTTTCGAAGCATCTTTTAGATTAATGTTATGCTGAAAATATATATTTACAGAAACAAGGTCTGTAGGAGATGACACACATATCAATCCCACTCTTGCTTAATATGTTTGCTTGATTTTTGTGTCCATATATTGGCATATTTGCCTGGTGTTGGCTTAATGGTTGGGGTGGTGGGCTTGGGATCCAAGAGTCCTGAGTTCAAATCCTGCTCAGCCATTGAAATACCACATAGGGTTGACTCAGCCTGTCATCTTTCCGAGGTCAGCAAAATGAGTACCAGCTTTCTGGGATGATTGAGCCATTCAAGTATCCTGCGTAGAAGCGGTGACCCATCCAGGATTGTGCCCATTAGCCCAGGAGACTGCTGCTTCAGCAGCACCGACGCTCTGTACAGAGTATGATCCCAATGGATGGATGGATTTGCAAATTTATATTTAATTTTGGAGAAATTACTTAATTTTGTGTTGATGATAATCTGTTCATCAAATTCCATCATATCCAAAACAGCTTGAAATTTAGTTACAATTAACAAAAGCATTGAATGGTGTTTTTCCATCTAGCTACTTTGTGTTTTTTCTTTGAAACCTCCCATTAATCTCTTACCTTACTTTTGACCATCCCTATAATTTTCACAACTTGGCAAATTATGTGACTTATTGTTCCTGTATCATCCAATCAGTTGTGTAGTTGCTTTTCATTGAGGGTGCTCTTGCTTGGTGAGAACAGACTTCTTGGACTCCCCTCAAACCTTGGCACCTTACGGTCTCTTCGCATTCTTTCTCTTCCCAACAATCGGTATGACTCTTTGTATTCCTTTTATTTATTATATCTGTTTAACCATGTTGACTGATTGTTTAAATTTGAACCTTTGTACTCATAAGTGGTGTTATGCACAATGTTATTTTCACTGGATTTATGATATAGTTTCACACAGTTACACCTCAGCCTTCGACCGAGTGTGTGTGTGTGTGTGTGTGTGTGTGTGTGTGTGTGTGTGTGTGTGTGTGTGTGTGTGTGTGTGTGTGTGTGTGTGTGTGTGTGTGTGTGTGTGTGTGTGTGTGTGTGTGTGTGTGTGTGTGTGTGTGTGTGTGTGTGTGCGAGCGCGCGCACGTTTGTCAGCAGAATAACTGGATAACAAGAGCAGCTACAATCGCCAAATTTGGTACAGAGCTTCATCGTGAGAATGTCTGACGAGTTCAACTTCGGCCTATGACTGTGGCATGAGGAAATATAGTCCTGTGACTAAATTTAATTTCATATTTTTCTTTGTGAGACCAGTGTATGGGTATTGCATTAATCACGCTTGTTTGTCCAATATGAAGCTTTGTGCCAATTTGGATGATTATAGCTGTTCCTGTTGTCAAGTTATTCTGCCAACAGAAAAACAAAACACACAAATGCATTGATCACAATACTTACATGCAGAGCAGAGACATTAAGCACACCAAAAGAGTAAGCAGGCACAAATAGCTCAAGAGACTAGAGTAGAGAGGAAGAGATGGCTTTCACAGGTCAGGTGAGCTTTATTCAGATCAACAGCAGCTGTGACCAAGGAGCAGAAACAGCTGACACTAATCAGGGATAGACAAACTCAGTCATAAACGAGAGTAATTGAGATTATTTTGGAGCAACAAACATGCTTCACCAATATGAGAATTTCAGCTTCAATTTCTCTTTTTGGTGTTTATTTTTTGGCTTTTATTTACGAGTAATTACCTGCTCTCTCTGGGAGTGAAACGTCACCAAATCACATGGACATGGTAACACACCTAGGAGAGTTAAGAGAGTGGCAGGAAGGAGCTGTCTGACACAAGAGAGTGAGGCTGAAGTTGATGCATGTTTTTATCCACATATTCATAGAATGAATTGGTGTATTTTCTTTTATTTTATTTTATTATGGCACTTTTTCTCTTGCAATTGGCATTACTACAGGACTTACCATACTTTCCAGCATACAAATACATCGTTTTTTCCTGGAAGTCTCGGCCTCAACTTGTACTTAGAATCAACTTATTTATGGCTTCTCATCTTGAATTGCATAAATGAAAAAAAAAATACAGAATGTGATATTTTCTGAAATAATTGTTAATTGAAAACAAACAACAGCAAGTTTCCACAATGTCGTGGATGCATTCTGAGAAAGTGAAACATTAAGCAAAATGAAGTCATGCAGATGAGATAGTCCCATGGATGTGCTGTTATAAAAGGGGGATGCGTTCCCAGGGCACATTTTCCGTCACCCTAACAGAACTTAAACTTCACTTAACTCCGTATTAGAGACAAATATTAAACAAAAATCAATATAAAACACAAGTGGACAATTAAATTAATAGGTATAGGGATACTCACCAAAATGTAGAGCCGAGATTGCTTGTCGGGATGGGAGAGGTACGGGTGTGGAGTGGATGGGTTAGAAAGAGGGAAATGCAAGCCTTCGTGTCTCAGACGGACTGCTCAAATAATTTGTGGGCTGGGAAGGCAAAGGGGAGGTAAGCTCGGAGCGATACGGTGCTCATCTCATCCTGATCGGGCTTTCGGGTGAGTCGCGTGGCGAATCTGGACTCGAGGAATTTCCGATCGAGTTATCTAAGAGGTCATGTAAATCATGAGGCGAATCCAGATCGGAGAAGTCATCACCGAGATGGTGCGATCAGAGCGCTGGGGAAATACAAATCTTTTTTGTTGAGAGAAAAAAAAATTTGACATTTTTTTTTGGACGAAGACAAAAAAATTTATGTGAAGCCGAATTTTGTACAGCAGGTATTTACCCAAGAAAAAAATATATAAATGTAAGTTCCTTCACAAGGAGCTTCAACACAGGAGAAGACCATTAGGCAGATCAGAACCTACGCTACTATTGCCAATGTATGGGTGTTTGTCTGTACTCTATCCTTTAAAAAAATGCAGTGTGTCAAGCAAGGAAGCAGCACATACTATTTAAAAAGTTTTGGGTATGACTCGGCCAGGCTTCGAACCACTGACTTCCCAGACTCAGAGTAGATGCTCTAAACATTACACCTTTACAAACATTTACACCATTAGACAATATTTGAGTTTGGGAAGTGGCTTGGCAATCTTCCTTGATGATTGCTGTTACCGTTTGATCAACACTTTGGGAAGAGGAGTAACTGAACAGGTGCTCATTAGTTGAGGAGCAAGTGGGGGTGAGAATGACTGATTTCGATAGGGAGGGTGAATGTTCAGTGGTTAAAAATCAAGGGGCCTGGAACATGGAGAAAAGTGACATGAAGAGTGAAACAAGAAGCAAAAGAGGGATAATAGAAAAATAAATTCAACTAATTTTAAAACGAAACAAATGTAAATAAAATGAACACAAATAAAATATACAAGTATGAAGACGACAATGGTTCACGAGCGGTATTTGACGATGTAGATTGTTTCAGAAGTCATGGATGAGACAATGTGATAATGTTTGACCAAGCTATAAAAATGATCAATATGATGTGGTACGAGTGACAGGTTATGAGCTGCAAAATGTTGAAAACCCGGTTTTGTTCAACAACTTTCAAAATTTGACCTTTGCATAACCTTTAAAGGTCACAAAACAATCATGTGGACATTAAAATAAGGAAACAGGATAGGTGCTATAGCTTATTGGAGTTAGTTCGTCGAAGAAGGTCAAAAACCCGGTTCGATTCCCACAACTTTGAAAATTTGACCTTTGTGAACTTTAAAGGTCGAAGGTCAAGGATTATGACCTTTGGTGCAAAACTTCCTCTGGAACATTCCAGGAACAATATAACATCATATAGGCTATATGGCATTTTGCACTCCTCGGATTATCCACACTTTGATGAAATCAGCGTAAAAACAAATTTGAAGGGGGCGCCACGGGCAAGGTGTTCAAGATAGAGCAAAATGGTTTCAAGACTTTAGGTGGGGAATGACCTCAAGATTATGCATGAAAAATATTGTCATCCTAGCTCTCAAAGTTTGGGCGGTCGTATGATTTTTATGTCAAAATTCGCAATTTTCTAAGTTCATGACCTTGTGACCTTGACTTTGGGACAAAAATGAAAAATCGAGCTCCGTGGGGCTATGCAGGTGCCATTGGGCTAACCAAATACCAAAACCCCTGCCAGATTCGGCAAACCCCCTAGGAGAAGATGCAAATTGAAATTGGCTATCCCCTAAAAACACAATTCGCAATTTTCTAAGTTCGTGACCTTGTGACCTTGACCTTGGGACGAAAATGAAAAATTGAGTTCCATGGGGCTATGCTGGTGCCATTGGGCTAACCAAATACCGAAACCCTTGTCAGATTCCACAAACCCCCTCGGAGAAGATGCAAATTGAAATCGGCTACCCCCTAAAAACACATGTTTTTTGGGCGTGGCTCTGCCCATAATGGGCGCACCATGCCCATTTTCAGGAAAACACAACTAGATCATGATATAAACCTCCCACCAAAATTTTATCAGGATCAGATCAAAACCCACGGAGCTATGCTTGGGACAGAGACAGACAGACAGACAAGACAGACACACACCAATAACGAATATAGTGGTCACTCATTTTTTTCGTGAAAATATTTTTTCGTGAACCAAAAATACAGTACAATCAAAAAATAAAATAAAGAGGAAAAATGAAAAGAGAAAAGAGGAAAGAAGAGAGATAATAGGAAAAGCAGAGGAGAGAAAAATCAACACATTTTGTTGAAATCCAAAATGAGCTTCCATAATCATAAAGCATTGGTCAGATCATAAAGACAAGATGCCTCTCCCAGTGAATTTGACATTATTATTCACCCAAATGGCTTTATATGATAGCTCAGAGGTAGCAGACTCACATTTGACTTCTCTGGTTTCATTTTCCATCAAAATTGAGGCTTATGGAAGAGCAAGGTGACAATATAAAAAAAGCCAATGTTGTGAAAGTGGGAGCAGTGGGGCCACATTTGGATACAAGTAAATGGATGAACTAACAAACAAGAAAAAGATGTCGTGCACGGCACGATACTTGCAAAATCCACCCCCTCACCAAAGGTTGCGATGGATACATCAAATTGTCCATTTCATTCAGAATAAAATTGACAATCTTAATCAAAGCTCAGGACAATTGGATGAAAAGTGATTATTTTTCAGATTGAAACTGATTATTTTAGAAGTCTGACCTTGAATTGACCTTTGACCTTTTGACCTCAAACATAGTTGTTTTCTAAATTCAGTGATGTACTATGCAATTGCTGCTTAATTTTTCAGGTTAATCAGATGAAGATTGACGATTTCTCAGATGAAATTTGATGATTTTAGAAGTTTGACCTTGAGTTGGCCTTTGACCTTTTGACCTCAAAAATAGTTGCTTTCCCCATCAATGATGGACTATGCAAATCCTGTTCAACTTTTCAAGTTAATAGGATGCAAATTGATGATTTTTTCAGTTGAAAATTGATGATTTTAGAAGTTTGACCTCGAGTTGACCTTTCACCAATTGATCTCAAAAATAGTTGGTTTCCCAATTCAGTGATGTACTATGCAATTGCTCCTTAATTTTAAAGTCAATCGGATGAAAATTGACGATTTTATAAATTTGACCTCAAGATGACCTTTGACCTCAAAATCAATAGGCTTCTCAGTTGAGACTACCTTAACAACTTGGTAAAGTTTCATAATGATGGGTTTATAATTGTGACCTGTAGGTGATAAACAAACAGCCAAACAGACAGATAGAATAATGGAAAATCACTCATAAGAGTGACACTTGGCGAAACGGAACGGCACTCGTTAGAGCACATTCCTCTGCCAGGCTGAATAGTTTACATTTTCTATGCCACTTATAGGTGGGATCTGAATCCGGACCTTAACCAAAATCTTGTCACCTAACCAACTCATCCACCTAGTTTTGTCATAACTCGTCCACAACTTTTTGAGATATCATGCCATCTGAAAAATTCTTGTATCCGGATCCAGATTAGAATCTACCAAAATTGAATCAATCCATCCTTGTCACACACCCAACCTGTCCACCTTTCATGTGAATCCATCCATAACCTTTTGAGATGTGCTATATATCGTTTTTGGCCCCATGTCTCAATGGTGAAGATGAAGAATCACTTAAAAAAAAATGTCGAATCCGGATCTGAATTTGGATCCTCAACAAAATCGAATCAATTAGTCCTTGTCACACACCCAACATGTCCACCAAGTTTCATCCGAATCCGTCCACAACTGTAATCCTGATGCTTTGTTTTACCATATCGGAGCATGTTGTGCTTTAACATAAGGGGATAGCGCTCATTTACTGATTGCTTAAGCCGAATGCTTTGTCTTATAATGTCTTATAATGCTTACTGATAAGTGGGGAGATTCGCCGATATGAGAGGACTCACTTGCTGTTTGTTAAACTCATTGTTCAGTCTTACAGCTCTTTGTTGCTCACATTAAATATCCCATCATACCTTCATGAACAAAAAATTCTAAGTTCCTGTACTTAAGGGGCACTGCACTAACAACATAAGCACACCCCATTAATGCCATCACCAGCAGACACTGCACACAATCATTTGTCATGTCTCCTGGTGATTTGGGGGTTCAGCTAATTAATACTTTAAGTCAGTCATGCCTCTGAATTTACCTTTTTTTTTCTTTTCTGTTCGATACAACAAATGTTACGTGTTGATAATATGATATATTGTTTTCTTTTCAGGATCAAATACTTACCTTTGTCACTGGCCCGGCTAGTTCACCTGGAAGCCCTATGGCTCTCATTAAATCAGGTAATACTGGCATAGTACCCTTTAGATCCATCTTAGACCTGTCACTTTGCAGATGGGAATACCAAATTTTGGGTCATTGAAAAAAAACGGTTGTTCTTTATGTGCTCCTTCTGTTTACTTTTAAATATTTTTATATTGCTTTGAGAAGTATTACTGTGCATCATTTTGTGTGCCCCTTCTGTGTCCATCACACTCTAATCCAAAGGGTTTCTGCTGTCATCTAATAAATAAAATTTCTCATCTGTCTGTCTGTATGTTCGCATTTTTTGCAAAGACCGCTGGGCCGACAACCACCAAATTTGGTACACAGACTAAGTCTGCCCCGGGGATTG
>NC_140962.1:126142671-126150171 GCF_056783735.1 Eptatretus burgeri | reverse complement strand
TGGCTGTTGCTGTGAGGCGGCGTTGTGGTTGGTGGTTGTTGTTGTGAAGTGGCGTTGTGGTTGGTGGTTGTTGTGATGGCTGTTGAGACGTGGTTGGTGGTGGTTGTTTCGAAGCGGCGTTGTGGTTGGTGGTTGTTGTGAAGCGGCGTTGTGGGACGTGGTTGGTGGTGGTAGTAATGGCGGCTGGTCCAAAATAAAGATAGTAAAAGAAAAACGGCTATCCTGAAGAGTCGCAGCCCGACTGATGACATTTATTCCCTCTCGACAACGGGTTTGGGCCTAACTACACATATACTTACCGAGATATCTCACCTAAGGGACCTGAATGGTGGTTTGCGAATTTGGTCAACCACAACACTACCCCCTCCCCTTTTTACAGACTCGTCCCGAGTCGTCAAATTTTCGTGTGCCATCATGTGTAGTTTTCCCCTAGTACATTTTACCAACGGATCCCTGAGTGCGACATTCATGGTATTCGTGTCCCCAAAATAAATAACCTAAGGGCTGAGTAACTACCTAAACAAACTCACTCACACGGACGACTTAAATAAAATTGCCGGCGCTAGGACAGACATGCTGGGGGCGCACTCATATTTACAGTACATCTTACCTTAACTTACAAATTTTACACTAAACCATGGCCCAGGATCAATGAACTCTGCAAAAAGAAAGCAGTTAGCAGGGAGCCAGGCTGCCCGCATGCAGTCTCTGGCTCAAACAATGCAGGTGACAGGGAACGTGGCTGGCTGCTCACACGCAGTCCAAGGCCTTCCCTTTTGAACTGAACGCAGTGAACCACAACGGTGCATGGGCTGCACAAATGCAGTCTCCGTGCCAGCTCAAGTGGCACACGCAATGAACACAACGAATGGATGGGTGAATGGTTTGAACTGAACGCAGTGAACCACAACGGTGCATGGGCTGCACAAACGTAGTCTCCGTGCCAGCTCAGGTGGCACACGCAATGAACACACGAATGGATGGATGAACACAAACACGGTGCACGGGCCGCCACTGCAGGCCCGTGTTGTAGCTGCCAACAGGGCAGTTCTTGCAGCTTGCAAACTGTTGCCTTGATCCTGGCGCACATGGCAATGGACAGGGGGGTGCAGAGCAAAATTGAACGGGGGCTGGTGAACAGGGGCAGTGGGCATGGCATGGCAAAGGCAGCAGGCAAACAGCCCACAGAAGAAGGCCGCTGCAGGCAAACACAGCCGGCAGATGAACTGGCCGGCACAGGCCTTGAAGAAAAACAGCCAGCCGGCAGATGAAGTGGGCCGGCACAGGCCTTGCAGCACAGCAGCTGCAGACGATCCAGCCGGCACAGGCCTCGCAGCAAAACAACAGCTGCCGATGAAGTTGGCCAGCCTTTGCCGTTCAGTGGAGGTTGGTGGAGGGAGTGCGGTGTTGCTGGCCACTCGGTAGGCGGGCTCGGACCTACCCTACGGTCTGCCTCCCAACCTATCGCCTTTGCCTGTCATTTTCTATACCCACTCCCTTAATTTGTCAAACCCAATTTAGCCCCAACTTATTTTTTTATTTTTACTTCCCCAATATAAATCGTCCCCTAACCCCCTTTATCGTCTTTGTTCGGCTAACCTATCCTGTCACCTAGCCTACTCCCAACCCCTACGTTCCCTTCCCGGAGGGGAATAAGGGAGAGCTAGCGTCCTGTGTCGAGGCCCAACGAAGCCTCAGAATGTCCTCCCCAGAGTTCAGCGATCTATAACCAAAGTGGGTCCAGCGGCCCACAACGAGAGCGAGGGGATGGATGGTGCGGAGGGGTACACTTCCTATCTACCCTAACCATTTAACCGTTAAACTACCCCGGGGCTTTCAACAAGCGCCTCTCGCTTAAACTATTGGTTCTAACAACCCAGATTCCCGTCGCCTGTGTTGGTGTCCTCACAATTTCGAGCCTCGCCCCCCAATTTTCTCTCCGTGCCCTCACACGGTCTCATGGCTGGGACACGTGGCTCCCTTTGGCAGGCACGACCCTCTGCCGATTCTCCCGCTATGGCACCCCCGGGCACTACACTGCCTCCGAGCCTACCAGCTCCCTAAACACCGGGGAGTGCCCCCCATGGCACCTCCCCTGAAACGCACACGTGGCAGGCTGGCTTCCCAGGCCCCTTTCCGAGGGTCACCCGTGCCCACAACACTGCCCACGCGGCTAATGGCGCCCCGGGCCCCCGCACCAAGCAGGCGCACCCGTGCCCACTACGCTATCCCGGCCCCCCATGGGCCCTTGGCCTACCACGGCCGACTAGCCTGGTGCCTGGGGTACCCACTCAGCGATACTCACCTTTCGCAGCAACGCTCCCAGCCCGTCAACAGGGCTCCTGCACCCCTCCAAACGGGTTTCGAGCCTACACTCCCACCAACAACAAAACAACCTCCATTTTGTAATTTGACTAACCCCCTAACTCACTCTACACTGACCCCGGGGTCCCTTGGGCGGGAGTCACTCCTCCCCCTAATCACTCATCGCACCATGCATTCCCCATTCACTCCACACACACAGACCTGCTGGCTTCACTCACTCAACATGTCTTCACCTCATAACTCACCAACAACTCTTCAACACACACACCACTGAACTCTGCCATCCTTCTAACTACATCCCCTAACTAACTCGTGCTCCCACGTCGTCCCTTAAACTACAGCACGTTCCTTTTAACACTACGTAGCTAAGCTACGTCCCCTCTACACATTCCCTGTCTATCACTGTTCTCAAATGTCCCAAATAACTTTTATTTCCCCACCTAAAGCTCATCTAAATCCCTCTACCTAATCCATTCCACGGACTCCATGAGGACTTACCCCTGCCCCATGGAGTCGGTCTAGCTAAGCTAACCCTTCCCCCTAACTAGTTTCCATCCTGTGCCCAGGTCAAGGGGGTCTTCCACCCCTTGCCCAGGAATCCTGTGCACCCGAAAGTGAGGCTTGCTTTTTTTTTTTTTTGTTTTTCATGCGCAGCACCAGCGCGGCAACTCGCGCACTTTGCACCTGCCCGTGACGTCATGCAGCTGCACGTGTTCCTCGTCCCTCCTTGGACGGTACCATCCGGCAGGGATACCCCTCCTGCCGGATTCCAACCCCACGTGCAGCCATGACGTCACCGTGCGCATAAAAAAAACAAAACAAGCCCCACGTCTCGAGGGGTTCCCCACGCGAACACATGTGCTCTGCCCGTTGGAGCTTCACACACACGCCCGCGTGAAGAACCCGTCCGGTCCAAATCCATTTACCTGCCTAAACTTTGTCCGTCCGCGGGATCGGCAAATCCACCGCGTGCGTTTCCGGACCGGGACTTCACTCTCGCAAGCGAGCACGTGGGGGTCTCGTGCGTTGCACGGCACGGACCTCGTGCTCACTGCTGGGTGAACCCGGCACGGTCCCCGAAACAACTACAGCCGCTACTCGGCTTTCTTTCTTCTCATGTCGCCGTCGTCGCCATTCGACACACGCACTCCCGCGTGTCACGACGCTCACACTCCACACCATTACATTCACACCGGGAGACGCGGCTGCATGTTCACACATGCCCACCGACATCTCCCTTACACACAACGACCTTGCACACGCTGTCTCCCTTGCACTCGGCCGTTCACTCACGCGTGCCTCACTCACACACGCGGGGGCACTCAACCGCGGTGTTCCATCCACACACCGTCCCTCACTCACACACGCGGGGGCACTCACCCGCGGTGCCTCATCCACACTGGCCGTTTCATCCACACACACGGCCTCACTCACACACGGTGCCTCACCCACACACGCGGGGGCACTCACCCGCGGTGCCTCACTCACACACACGGCGACACTCACACACGGTTCCTCACCCACACACGCGGGGGCACTCAACCGCGGTGTTTCATCCGCACACCGTCCCTCACTTACACACGCGGGGGTACTCACCCGCGGTGCCTAATCCACACTCGGCGTGCTGGGAAGCACGTACTCCGGCACCATCGCCACCACACCACTCACACATGGGGTCGCTTCCACACACGGGGACGCACTCCCGCCTTGCACCACACACACAGGGACAACCACACTAGGGATTCGTGTCCCCACAAGACAACCACACTAGGGATTCGTGTCCCCACAAGGGTCTCCGGGGCCTCTATACCTCCCAAGCTCTCCGTGCACCTGTCCACAGCACCCGTCCCCTCAACCTCGCAAAGCACGACCGAACCCACCTGGTCGTGACTCGCCTCAAGGGGGCATACTCGCTCCCCTCGTTCCTGGAGGAGGCCATCCAGCTGCTCGCACTGGGCCTCCACCCAGTCCGCGAGCTCAACCTCACTATCCTCCACTACCTCCGTGTGTGTGTGCGTCACTAACCTTGTCCAATTCACCCTCTATCTCCCGTGTCTCTATACATTTATAAGTTTCTGTTGTCCCCTCCTGTCTATTAGTCTCCGCTTCTTTCTGGCGTCTTTCCCTTATCTTTATGTAGGTCAACCTTGCTTTCTCCTTAAGTCACTCCCGTCCTTCCCTGTTTTTCACTCCTTGCTCTTTCACGATCTCCGCGTACCTCATCCTTGCTTTCCGTCTTAATTGTTCTCTTCTCTCCCTCGCAATTCCTTTCACCTCGTCTCTTGTCTCCCGTGTCTCTATACATTTTCTCTCCTTGTTCCTTATTTCTGTCTCTTCCTGGTTCCTTTTTCCTTCCCATCTGAGTCGTTCTTTCTCTCTGAGCCCCATTAGCTGTTCGTTCTACCTCCGGAGCTCCTCAATCTCCGTTGACTCCAGTCTCGCTCTCCGTTTTAGTTCAATTTCACACTCATATAGTTGTTGTTTTCTCTCCCACTGTTCCTCCTGCTCTTTGTTTTCCAATCTCATTGTTTCTTTCAATTGGCTCATTTCCTTCCTGTGTTTCATTCGCTGTTCTCTCACTACTCTTCCTCGTTTCCTCTCCTGTCCTTCCTTCTCCAGTTTCATGGTTTTCTTCATTTGGTTAATCTCCTTTTTGTGTTTCATTTACTGCTGTCTAATTACTCTTCCTCGTTTCCTCTCCTGTCTTTCCTTATCCAGTTTCATGGTTTTCTTCATTTGGTTCATCTCCATTTTGTGTTTCATTCGCTGTTCTTTGTCTATCTCCTCGTACTCCAGCCTCAGCTTTTCTTTCAATTGGTCAACCTCAGATTCATGTTCTTTTGTTTTCTATTCCATTGTTCCTCTCGTTCTTCCCTCTCCAATCTCCTTGTGTCCTTCAATCTCCTGATTTCTCCTTCCTGCTTCATTCCTTGCTCCTTCAACTTCTCCTCGTATTCCAACCTATTTTTTTCCTTTTGTCGTTCAGTTTCAAATTCATACTCTTTCAGTTTTTATTCCACTGTCTCTCTTGTTCCTCGTTCTGCAATCTCATCGTTTCCTTCAATTGACGGATTTCTTTCTCCTGTCTCATTCCTTGTTCTTTGTATTTCCTATTCCACTGTCTCCCTTGTTCCTCATTCTGCAATCTCGTTATTTCTTTCAGTTGGCTGACTTCCTTCTCCTGTCTGATTTGTTCTTCCTTCATTACTCTTTTTTGCATCTCATTCTGCAATCTCGTGGTTTCCTTCAGTTGGCTGATTTCCTTCTCCTGTCTCATTCCTTGTTCTTTCAGTACCCTTTCTTGTTCCTCATTCTGCAATCTCGTTATTTCTTTCAGTTGGCTGACTTCCTTCTCCTGTCTGATTCGTTCTTCCATCATTACTCTTTCTTGCATCTCATTCTGCAATCTCGTGGTTTCCTTCAGTTGGCTGATTTCCTTCTCCTGTCTCATTCCTTGTTCTTTCAGTACTCTTTCTTGTTCCTCATTCTTTAATCTGGCCTTCGCTTCCAGCTGTTCGATCTGTACAGTGCGGTTTCTTAAAGTTTCATTTTCCGTTCTCTTCCTTTCCTCTTTTAACACTCAGTTCGTTTTGTAGTTCCCTCTCTTTGTTCTGGCGTTTCTGTAACTCAGAAACTTTCTTTTCCAATTCCTTTCTCATCTCTGCACACTCCGACTTTGCTTTGGCTTCTAATTGTTCAATCTGCTCAGTGTGGTTCCTTAACGTTTCATTCTCTGTTCTCTTCCTTTCCTCTTTTAACATCCTCAGTTCGTCTTGTAATCCTCTTTCTTTGTTTTCGTGTTTCAGTATCTCAGAAGTTTTTGTTTCCAATTCCTTTCTCAATTTGCGTGCTTCTTCACTCATTTCATCTCTTCTTTCCACCGCTTCCCTCCTCAATTCGTCCCTTTTTTTACTGTATTCATTTAGTTTTTTCTGCCATTCCTTTCCCATTCTAATCTCCCCTTCCAGGATTTCTCTTTTAAACTGGCTTGCCCTTACCTCTCGCTTCAGTAGTTCCAATTCCCCATCTTGTTCGCGTTTTTCCTTTTCGAGCTTTGTTTTCCTTTCTCCTTCCTCCCTCAATTCTCCCTGCAGTTCTTCGAACTGTTCTGACTTTTCCAGCAATTCCTCCGCCCTTTCCTCGAGCTGTCTCTCTCCTCTTTTTATCTTCCATTCTAGGCTTTCTCTTTCCTGATTGCCTGTTCTTATTTCTTCCTTCAATTGTTCCAACTCCCCATCGTGTTCACATTTTTTCTCTTCCAACTGTATTTCCCTCACTCTCCCCTCTAGTTCTTTGAACCGCCTTGCTTGCTCCAATAATTTTTCCATTAATTGTTTTACTTCCAAGTCGTGCTCCTTTTGTTTCTTTTCGAGCTCGGTTTTCCATTCTTCCTCCCATTGTTTCCTTTCCTGGGAGATACCAATCTGCTGTTCCTCTATTCTTTTGTTCAGTTTGCTCTTCGCATATTCCAACTGACGGGTATAAAACACTACCAAATTCTTTTTCCCACGTAATTTGTCGACTCTATTGGCCAAGTCATGTTTTTGCCACCGAATTCGTTCCAGTAAATCGTCCAATCGCTGTGTCCCCCCGTACACATAATTTTTCTGAAGCGCGTCTGCGTGCCGTTGTGACTCGTCCACTCCACTTTGCACCTCCTTGATATATTCTTCATAACGCTTCACCTTTTCCAAGACATCCCCCAATTGTGCCTGAAGCCTGCCAATGCTCGCATAGTCATCCTGCCACGCCTGCCATGGCACATGCCGTGACCACGTGCCTTGAACCGGTGACTGGGAGCTCACGCCTCGTGCTGTGCCATTAATATCAGCCCGCTCCATGCTGCACTGAGGTGCGATCGCGCTGCCATTGTGCGACTCCGTTTGCCGGCAAAGTTCGTGCTCAAGCCGCTCCCACTGACCACAGTTAGTGGTGGGGTTATAATTATAAAAAGAACCGACCTGGGCCATGGATCCTACATGACAACACATACCTAATACCCCCGGCTCCCGCTCGCCTTGAGACGCCATCTTATTTCTCGTGAAGGGTTAATTTAGCTCGCTCGTAATTTGGAGGGAATCGGGGGTCGCTTCTTTCACCCCTGGACCGATTCCCGTGAATTTAGCCGGAGACAGGAGAGCCCGTTTTCCCGTTCTCCAATACCAGTGCCGCGAG
>NC_140962.1:126117671-126137671 GCF_056783735.1 Eptatretus burgeri | reverse complement strand
TTAATTCTCCTTCCTTTTTTCCTTGATACCCCTACTTGCTTTATTCAGGCCCCCCTAACAAACGGATGCCAACGTTGTCAGACGGAATGAAAACCCGTCATTCTTGTTACAAAAACAGCTAAAATTGATGAAAAAGCGGCCGAAATTGAAACCAACACAGTAATTACGGTCGCAATAGCAGATATAATGGAAACCAACACGTTTATTCTACACGCAAGAACGGTCGTGACGGACACAAGAACGGTCAATCCCGAAATAGAACGGTGGAGGAATGGAAGCAACATTGGTTATTTCCGTCACGAAACGGCGGAGACCGAAGCGAAAGCGATTAATTCCGGTTACCAGAACGTAGAAAACATGGCGGCTTGAAAAGTTCTTGAAGTTATGGAAAGTTAACTTTAACGTAGTCCGCCTTGAATATATCATGTCTGTTAATGAAAACCCGTTTGTGGTACGGGATATTATACAAGCAGCGATAAATGCACCCTCTTGACTTAATGTGTGGCTGACATTTCGTGTAATTCGTGCCCCCGTGCTGCAGCGATCAGTGACGATTGATCGTTTATATTTGCAAGAGGTAAAATTTGATAGTAATAATAAATGGCAAATTCCAATAAAATAACAAAGTTAATATGAAGTAAAAACTGTAAAAAGATCCCATACATGATCCCCTATGTTGAACTGGGCATACACAACTAGCGATCCTTCACTCGGGGGCTCGAAATACAGGCAAACCAAACATTATCATCACAACAAAATTCGGTTTAATAAATTGTTAAAACTACATCAGGAACTACCCACTATCTATTATCTATATTACATTTATGTTCGAGGCACAAGCACTAAAAATTTACATCCCGTAACAGGTCGTTCTACTGCATCCGCCTTCTTGTATGCACTACAATAACCGGCATGAACTGCTTTTGTTTCGCTTTCGGACGTTTTGCGACGGAAATAACCAATCTTGCTTCCGTTCCCCACCAATCTATTTCTGGATTGTCCGTTCTTGTTTCCGTCACGACCGTTCTTGTGTGTAGAATAAACGTGTTGGTTTCCATTATATCTGCAATTGCGACCGTAATTACTGTGTTGGTTTCAATTTCGGCCGCTTTTTCATCAATTTTAGCTCTTTTTGTAACAAGAATGACGGGTTTTCATTCCGTCTGACAACGTTGGTGTCCGTTTGTTAGGGGGGCCTGTTATTGTTGCTTGACAATAAGTACTTCCCGAAAGATAGAATGACTGAAAGTAAAACGGTCACAGAAGGTGTGGGTAATGTTCTTGGTAACTTGACATTTGTTTGGTTTGGAGAGTACATATATACATACTTGAGTATGCACATATATTTCGGCAGTGCACTTTTCTAACTGTACGTTTTACTTCTGCTACAGCTTGTCCTAATTTTGCATTGAAGTTTTGATACAAGCACATAAAAATAATGTCACGTCAGACAGGTCCGTTAACACAAACCGTCTGAGCCGGATGGTCGAAGACCTCTGTTTATGCCAAAACGATCTTTGAATTCTCACTGCATTCTTCTGTCATTTACAAATCCCCAAGGATCACTCTAATCCGCGCCAAAATTGGCGGTGATTCGTGCGTGGGAGGCAAAAGGAGGGAAAATGCTTCTTATGATTAAAATGTTGATCCACAAAATGATTTTGACATGGGGATAACGAGACAAGGCATGGTAGAAGCATTTCAGAATTTTGGGGGAGGTGTGGTGAGCATGAAAAGAACACTTTATAATTCCAAAAAGGGTGCTTTGTCATGTAGTGGGAATGATGTTTCGATGTTAATAAAACAGTTTTGTAGAATGATAGTTATTTCTTCGCATTTGTTTAGATAAGTGTGGTGTACTATTTGTGCAATAGATATGCATTGCATATGTCCAGTGAGATGTTTGTTTTCCCCACATTAATGTTTTGTCCTCCTGTATTCAAACCTCTGGCTGTACATTTTAATGTTGTTATCCTCTGTTTACATATCTTTCAAAGTGCACATGAGAGCTTTGCAGCTCAAGCCATGAGAATGTGCTGGTGTGGCGAATCTGCATTTTGAAGAAGTGTGCAGTTAGCCTCACCATGGAGCGCACGTGGCTTGGCATGAGGCCAGATCAGCAGTTATGGCACGTGTGGTTTACAGTTGGAAATGCAGATAATGCAGGGAGGCACAGTTGGCGATGCAGCTGATGCAGACATACAGTTAGTGTCACAGCTGACGCAGAGAGGAACAGTTGGCAATGTAGCTGATGCAGAGACGAACAGTTGGCAACGCAGCGGATGCAGAGATGTACAGTTAGCATCATAGCTGATGCAGAGAGGAACAGTTGGCAACCCAGCTGATGCATAGAAGCATAGTTATTGATGTAGCTGATGCATAGAAGCACAGTTGGTGATGCATCTGATGCATGGAGGCACAGATAGTGACGAAGCTGATGCAGAGATGAACAGTTAGCATCACAGCTGATGCAGAGAGGAACAGTTGGCGATGCAGCTGATATATAGAAGCACAGTCGGTGACACAGCTGATGCATAGAGGGATGTGTTGGTGATGCACCTGATGCATAGAGGCACAGTTGTTGACTCAGCTGATGCATAGAGGCACAGTTGGTGACGCAGCTGATATATAGAAGCCCAGTTGGTGATTCTGCTGATGCATTGAGGCACAGTTGGTGACGCAGCTGATGAATAGAGGCACAGTTTGTGACGCAGCTGATGCAGAGACGCACAGTTAGCGTCACAGCTGATATATAGAAGCACAGTCGGTCACGCAGCAGATTCATAGAGGCACAGTTGGTGACACAGCTGATGCATCAAAGCACAGTTGGTGAAGCATCTGATGCATAGAGGCACAGTTGGTGACGCATCTGATGCATAGAGGCACAGCTGGTGATGCAGCTGATGCATAGAGGGACAGTTGGTGATGCAGCTGAGGAAGATTTGGTGGCGCAGCTGATGCAGAGACGTACAGTTCCCATCTCAGCTGATGCAGAGAGGAACAGTTGGCGACGCAGCTGATATATAGAAGCACAGTCGGCGACTCAGCTGATGCATAGAGGCACAGTTGGTGGCGCAGCTGATGCATAGAGGGATAGTTGGTGACGTTGCTGAGGCAGAGAGGCGCAGTTGGTGACGCAGCTGATGCATAGAGGCACAGTTGTTGATGCAGCGGATGCATAGAGGGACAGTTGGTGACGTATCTGAGGTAGAGAGGCAGAGTTGGTGACGCAGCTGAAATATAGAAGCACAGTTGGTGATGCAGCTGATGCAGAGATGTTCAGTTAGTTTCATAGCTGATGCAGAGAGGAACATTTAGCATCACAGCTGATGCACAGAGGAACAGTTGGCAACACAGCTGATGCATAGAGGAACAATTGTGCAACACAGCTGATGCATAGAGGCACAGTTGGTGATGCAGCTGATGGATAGAGGCAAAGTTAGTGATGCAGATGATGGATAGAGGCAAAGTTGGTGATGCAGTTGATGGATAGAGGCACAGTTGGTGATGCAGCTGATGCATAGAGGCACAGTTGGTGACGCAGCTGATGCATAGAGACACAGTTGGTGACGCAGCTGATGCATAGAGACACAGTTGGTGACACAGCTGATGCATAGAGGCACAGTTGGTGACACAGCTAATGCAAATAGCCAGAGTTGGTGATGCAGCTGTCACAGAGACATACTGTTAGTGTCACAGCTGACGCAAATAGGAAGTTGGCGACGCAGCTGTGGCAGAGAGGCACAGTTGGCGACGCAGCTGAGAGAGATGTAAAAGCCGAGAGAGGACAACTCTGGAGGAGAATGCCTGAGATCAGCAGGAAGAGTCACTGAATATGTGCAGCTGACTGCGCTGAAGCCTTGAACATTTATTTCCCCAAAGTAATGAGGGCTTTAAGTGGAGCGTCGGTTAACCGGACTTAAAGGGAGCGACGTAGCTCCCAATAACTGTTTCCGGAGAGCTCTGACAGCTTGCTTCCGGGTTTGAAATCAACCTCTATTATTTGTACTGCATTCCTTGTACTGTATGCTTGTTGAGTGCATGAATGGGTCCCAAGATAAGAAGCATTAAGAAATCTGTGATGTTTGGTTTGTTTGAGGGTGGTAAGTGTTATAACTGGGTTTATTTACTGATTCATTTGTATTTGTTTATTGCATACTGATTGTTATTGCTTCATGTAATCCTTCTCCTGTGCCATTTAATTGTTAAATTAATGTACCTGGTCTCGTGGTAGGATTCTGCTCATTGTGGTGATCTCCTTTGGTCTCATTTTGGTGATTTCGGTATTGTCAGACGAGCTGGCTCAATCTAGCTTAGAGTGCTCATGATCTGCGGTTGCTTGGCCAGCCAGATTAGGAATGTCACGAGCACCTATTGGCACATCACTCGGTTAAATACAGGGTGTTTTACAGAGTGATGCAACTTTAAATGTTTATTTACAAAGAAAGAGAAACCTCAGGAAGGTGAACCCAACATTTCTTGAAAGCTTATGGCATGGTATTTTCTTTCTCTGATTGCTATTGCAGAATGTCACTGCTAGAGTTAATGAGAGCCCAAGGTCTGAAATTGGCATTGACACAAAATCCTTGTAATTGACGTTCTCAATGTGTGCCCCTCTGCGCTTCAGACAGGCATTGATCCTGACTCCAAAGTTCTGTCCATCTTTCCTATGGGTTTCATGTGGCACTGCCTGGAGGTAGTCTGACACCTCCTTCAGATCATCCAGTGTGGCATGGTGGATAGCATAGACAAAGCTCTTGGCAGCCCCCCAGAACCATTAGTCCAGGGGGTTCAAATTTGGGCTATGGGGTGCCCTGTCATGAGCGGTACCCAGGGCAACGAGGTGGTTTCTGAAGAGCTGCCGCGAGAAAGTGATGGTGTCACTAGCTGTATGCGGGGGTGCACCATCCTGCATAAACCAGGTCATGCTGAGCTGGTTTGGGGTGACCTTTTGGGATAGATCATTATGGAACTTCTCGAGCTCGGCCTGGAAGTGCTCACCATTGATCGTCACCGTCCTGCTGTTGTCATTCTCAAACCAGTAAGGCCCTAGCGTTCCCTTCTGGCATTGAAGGCACAGAAGCATGTGACCTTAGGCCCTTTCAGGTACCTTTCAGTGATCTCAGGTGGTTCTGCCCTCCAGAAAATGTTGCTGTGGTTGTTGATGGCACCGTTCAAGTGGAAATAGGCTTCATCACTGAACCAGATCAGGTTGATACAATTTGGGTACCGCTCCATCCTGCCACTGAGCCAATTGCGCATATCAAGTCTCCTTCTCATGTCATCTTGACTCAGTTTATGCCTAATAGAGATGATGTATGGGAAAAGCTTTGGTTCCTTTGTGAGGATATGCCAGATTGATGTTGGTTTGATGCCTAGCTCCCGGAAGCGCCAGCGGTGGGTCTTCTTGTGGCTGGCCTGCCACTGTTTCCCTTGCTCTGGTTGTGCCCTGTACTCTTGTGCTCAAAATGTTTCACAATACGTTGAATGGCACACTTTGTGGGTCCGTCACGTGTTCTGAGGTCATATTCCCGGCAGAACCTCCGGCGGGTGTCTACATACGATTTAGTCTCGTAACACAAAACCACCACTTTTGTCTTCTGCTTCACTGTCAATGACATAGTTGAGCTACGGAGCTAGAAATCGCAGGGAACAAATACCACGATAACATCACCAAACCCTGAAAAGGTAAATGGTATCGGTCAAAAAAACAAAGAAATGTCATATCAGGAAGTTAAAGTTGTATCAATCTTTTTGAAACATCCTGTGCATGGTCCCAACGAATATTGTTACTGATTTAGTTGGCAGTTGCGGATGTTTTGACACAATATACATTAAAATGTTTATATTAAAAAAAAGCTTTACTTTGTATAAAGAGTGCTTTTCTGCACTCCAGTTACTTCTCTGAGAATCATGTATTTTAGTTTTTACTTCCTTTTTGTCACTCTCTTTCTTTATCCTCTTAAATCTCACTCTTTCTTCCAGGTCTTTAGTACAGCTATTCACCACTATCTTAGATCATCCTCAATCCAAAACCATTATCTTTTCTACCCTTGTTAATCCCCACCCGTTTCCCTCCTCATTCCAGATTTCTAGTCTTCTCTCCTGAAAGTTTCCTTCGGTATCCATCTTGTCCACCCCATGCATCGTCTCTTGCCCTCATTCCTCCTCCCACCCATTGTTTGTCTGTCTTGGCCTTCGGCTCTGCTATTGGTGTTTCCCCTGCTTTCTCTGCTGTTCCTTTTGGCCTGTTGTGTCCTGAGCCATTCAGTGTACTAGTACTAGCTCTTCCAAGAGCCTCGACTGTATATACAAAAAAGTCCCTTATGTGTGGTGCTGTAATCATATTGTAGTTGGCAGTGCGGTATAACTCGTAAAAAGACAAAAATCACCATGGAAACATCTATGGATGATTTATGACATCAAGAACAACCTGGCAAAGTTGCTGATAAGTAAACGCATCACTTTGTGTGTCTGTAACATGAGTTTGTTTATGTATTTATTTGAATTAGTCTTAAGTGTTGTCGTTAACATTGGTTCACAACATGTCATGGTCCGTGACATCGTTAATTCCAAAATAATTCAGGATCCATTTGCCTTCAGCCTCACCTTGGAGCAAAACTGTACATTGTGTTGAAAAAAGTACAGGGATCAGAAGAGTGGGAGAAACAGGGCGAAAACAGGAAGTATTACCAACTGTGAGAAGAGGGAAACCATGGAAGATGAAAGATTTAATTGGAATAGTAAAGAATGAAGGATTACGTGCACATGAATGTTTTCAGTGGTGCAGCACATATTTATTTCAAAATAAATGAAGAGTTGGAAAAATATAACCCCATTCTCTTATGCCTCATCTCCATTTTAATGCAGCCCTCTTTTATTCCTTCTTTGTTCTTTCTAAATTTATTCATTCCTGTTCCATTCAGGGGGAGGGGAGGACAGAGAGTTTGGGTGGAAGTGGGTTGAGAGGGACAGAGTTGGTGAAGGGGAGTTGAGCTTTGGGGGAAGGTTGAGAACTTGTGGTAGGGAGGGGTTTGAAGATTTGTAGTGATTAGTGGGGAGGACATTTAAAGATGGGGTGCGAAGGGGTTTGAAGACTTGGTATTGGGGACAAAGGGGTGAGGGAAGCTTGAGTGCTTGGGGTTGGGTGAGGGGGTTGCAGGGTTGAGGACTTGGGGTTTGTGGTGGGGGGGGTTAAGGACCTTAAGAAGAAAAGGGAATGAAGGACAAAGAGTTAGGATGAGAGGTAGAGAGGTTAAGAGGAGAGTTGGGAGAGGGGAGTTAAGACTTTGTGCATGGCTTAAGGACTTGTGGTGGGGATGGGAGGGTTGAGGACATTGGGTTGGGTGGAGAGGAGGGGTGTTGAGAACTTAGTCACATTCTCCATTGTGTGGAATTTCTGTGAGTCGCTGCTCATATCATTTTATTATTCTTAGACTGCAAACTGCACATATTGTCTTTTGGTCACAATATATTTTTCCATCACAGCATAGTGCAAATATAAATATATATATATATATATATATATATATATATATATATATATATATATATATATATATATATATATATATTGTACATATAACCTTGATGATTGTGGTGAGTGATAAAAATGTATTCAAAACGAGTTTCCATTTTCAGCTGTCTTGTTAACATTTGGTGTTGGTGAAATGATTCCTCAAGATGGCAATTTTGTTTTGTTTCGAAGTACAACATTAATTTTAATAGACTTTCCTTCAACAGGCAAAACAGAGCAAGAGGACATTTGGGAGGAAGATGCCAGCCACAATATGGAGAAAGAAGGATGTCACGAGGAAACTGAGCATGCAGACTTTCAGCAAAGAATAAATAATCTAGAAAACATGGATATTAATCACATGAATTGTTGTTCTATGGAGGTGGGATCCGAGGGTGATGTAGACTGTGGTAATGAAAAGGAACAGGAGGATAACAAGAATAATGGCATCGGGACAATTTTTATCGATAAACAAGGGATATATTGTGAAATATTGGAGAACAAAGCATGTGGACTGAGGAAAGGTGAGCACGATGATGAGAGGAAGAACAAAAGAGATGACGGGAAGGCAAGTGTTGGAAAAGGGAAAACGTTGAGCACAGTAGATTGTGAAAAAGAGAGTGACATTGAGGGAGGAATGGAGAAATCGATCGAAGGAAAAGAGGAAAGGGAAATAGAGGGAGAAATAAAGAGTATGCTGGAGGACAACATGGAGAGTTTGAGTGAGGACGATGGAAAACACAAAGCTAAAGAAGAGTTAATTGATGGACAAAGTAAATCAAGTGATGTCGAATTCGAAGAAGACGAAGATATCGGAAGTATTCCTGAAGGAGGTGAAGAAGAGGAGAGAGAAGAAAGCATTGATAAGCGGCGAAGAGTGAAAGTCACATTTTTTACAGAGAGCAACATTTCAGATAAGGTAAGTACTTCATTAATACGAGAACGACACTCGGTAGAGCACATACCTCCGCCAGGCTGAACAGTTTGCATTTTGTATCCCACCGATAGACCGGATTTGGATTGGGACCCGAACCTAACTCTAATTGGCTTGTTCGCATCTTACTTACCTAAATCATCTACCAAGTTTTCTCATAATCCGTCCACAACTTTTTGAAACGTCGTCCTATATTCCCTCATATCTGGATCCAGATCTGGATGTTCACCAAAATTCAATCAATTCATCCTTGTCACACTCAATCTGTCCACAAATTTTTTGTCCGAATCTGTCCTTAACATTTTGATACATCGTGCTACATATCTTTTTGGCCTTATCAGTCAATGGTGAAGAATCACTTAAAATTCTCATGTCAGGATCCAGATCCAGATCTTCACCAACATCAAATCAATTTGTCCTTATCACACACTCAACCAGTCCACGGTTTCGTCCGAATCTGTCTTTAACTTTTTGAAATGTCTTGCTAAGTATAGTTTTTGGCCCTATCTCTCAATGGTGAAGAAATATCATCTCATTTTGAGTCTTCACATATTTATTCCTTTGAGTTCGAATATGTTCACCTTATTTTGCCCACTACCACTACGTTTGCCACAAAAGGTACTTCTCATGTTTGTATAATGAAATTTACAAATTGCATATTTATTACATGTCTGTTTTGGATACAGCAGTTGGAGTGGAAACTCCTGGCTATTTATATAAATTAATATCTTGTCAATTTCGACATATTCTAACCCATGAAAGTGGAAATATTTTTGGCTATTTATCCTCACAGCTTTTAATTTACATGTAAAAAAGCCCGAATTTAACTCCTCTGGATGAACTCTTATTCTGTCAGTTTTGAGATATGTACAGTGCCTTCAGAAAGTATTCACATCCTGAGACTTTTGTCACATTTTATTGTGTTACAGCCTGAATTTAAAATGGATTAAGTTTAAAAAAAAATGTCACCAATCGACACAAAATACCCCATAATGACAAAGGGAAAACATGTTTTTAGAAATGTTTGCAAATTGATTAAAAAATAAAACGCTGAAATGTTTTGCATCAATAAGTATTCAACCCCTTTGCAATGACACTCCACATTGAGCTCAGGTGCATCCAATTTCCTTTGATCATCCTTGAGATGTCTCGACAACTTAATTGGAGTCCACCGGTGGCCAATTCAATTGATTGGACGGCAATTTAGAAAGAAACACCCATTCCTATATAAGGTCCCACCATTGACAGTGCATGTCAAAGCAGAAACTTCACCATGAAGTCCAAGGAACTGTCCATATAACTCCAAGATAGAATTGTGAGGAAGCATAGATCTGGGGAAGGGTATAAAGCAATTTCTAGAGTGTTGAAAGTTCCCAAGAGCACAGTGAGCTCCATCATTTGGAAATGGAAAGAATATGGAACTACCCAGACTCTTCCTAGAGCTGGCCATCCGATCAAACTGAGCAACCGGGCAAGAAGGCCCTTGGTCAGAGAAGTGACCAATAACCAAATGACTACTGTGACAGAACTACAGAGTTTCTTGGTTGAGATGAGAGAACCTGCCAGAAGGAAAACAATCTCTGCAGCACTTCACAAATCTAGGCTTTATGGGAGAGTGGCCAGATGGAAGCCATTCCTGAGAAA
Source organism: Eptatretus burgeri (assembly GCF_056783735.1). Lineage (NCBI taxonomy): Eukaryota > Metazoa > Chordata > Myxini > Myxiniformes > Myxinidae > Eptatretus > Eptatretus burgeri. Next base: position 126,127,577 of record NC_140962.1, on the reverse strand, counting down.
AAGGCACATGACAGCACTCCTCTATTTTAAAAAAGGCACGAGAAAGACGATGAGAAAATGAGGTAAAATATTCCGTATTCTGATGAGACGAAAATTTAAGTCTTTGGCCCGAATGCAGAGCGCTATGTCTGGCAGAAACCAAGCACAGCTCATCAGCAATCCCACACCATCCCAACCGTGAAGCATGGTGGTGGCAGCATCATGCTATAGGCTCGTGTTGGCCTTCATGGTTAGGGTGGTGGCTTGGGATCCTTGGGTCCTGAGTTCAAGCCCCGCTGGCCGCTGAATTAATACACCAGGGGGTTAACTCAGCGTGTCATCCTTCCGAGGTCTGCGAAATGAGTACCAGTGTGTGCTGATAGAGGGGCACTGCATCAGCGACAGTCGCGCTTCCAAGAAATGATAGCTACCCTGGCAGGTAAGGTGCCATACGCAAGAAGAAGAAGCATCATGCTATGGGGATGCTTTTCAGCGGCAGGGACTGGGGGACTTGTAAGGATAGAGGGAATAATCCATCCATCCATTGAGACCATATTCTGTGCAGAGCGTTGGTGCTGCCTAAGCAATCTCCTTGGCTATTGGACACAATCCTGGATGGGTCGCCACTCCGACACAGGATATCAACAAGCTGACACTCATTTTGCTGACCTCGGAAGGATGACAGGCAGTGTGAACTCCACCTGGTATTAATTCATCAACTGAGTGGGATTTCAACTCAGGATCTGAGGATGCCATGCCCACCACCTTAACTATTAAACCAACACCAGGCATAGGGAATAATGAATGGAGCCCAGTATAGGCAAATCCTTGAGGAGAACCTGCTTTAGAGCACAAAAGACCTTATTAGACTGCGGTGAAGATTAACGTTCCAACAGGACAATGACCTCAAGCATACAGCCAAAGCAACACTGAAATGGCTTCACAACAAGAACGTGAAAGTCTTTGAGTGGCCCAACCACAGCCCAGACTTGAATCCCATTGAGAATCTGTGGAGAACACTTGGATATTAATGTTCACCAACAATCCCCATCCAACTTGACAAATCTTGAGCAAAGCTGCAAGGAACAATGGGAGAAAATCCCCAAATACAGATGTGCAAAGCTGATGCAGACATACCCAAGAAGACTCGAAGCTGTAAACGCTGCCAAAGGCGCTTCGACAATGTATTGACTTGGGAGGTTGAAGACTTGATTCAAGACATTTCAGCTTTTCATTCTTGATTAATTTGTAAAAAATTCTAAAAGCATGGTTTCACTTTGTCAATACGGGATATTTTGTATAGATAGGTGACAATTGTTTAAAAAATTTAATCCGTTTTAAATTCAGGCTGTGACACAACAAAATGTGATAAAAGTCGAGGGGTCTGAATACTTTCTGAAGGCACTGTAATTGTGACGATGGTTAACCCTTTACAGATTTTTCGAACTTGCACTCTGCATGAATGTAAGTTCAAATTATTTGTTTATTCACTTTTTGTTGATGAAAGAAGTACATGATAAACATCTGCACATTTTGTGCTTTCTGATCAAATTCATTTTTCCCATGGAAATGTGCGTCCATAATAGTTTCATTCAGAGTAAAGTGTATTATTTCTTAATAACCCCACTCTTTGTTTTTTTTTTAATTGGGAGGGGGGGGTATTGTAATCAGCTTTGTCTGTTTGTCTCTCCGTCCATCCATCATGCTATCTCCTCCTAAACGGTTGTGCAGAAATTCACTAAACTTGGTCGTTCTAATCACCACATGGCAAGAAGGTGTGAGAGCAGTATCATTTTGGTCCTGCCCCCTGGGACAGGGTCAAACGCTCAAATACCAAAAAATGCAATTATGGGCATATTTTTAAACATTTTTTAAAAATGAAACGTGGTATATGCAATCAACATTAGGGGACGAATGAAATATGTTGCAATTCTTTTTTTGGATTTTTTTTTTGGGGGGGGGGGGTTGACACACGGTTCATGCCCCAGAGTGTAGGGTCTTGGGGTAACAGGGGTGAAAATAGAACATTTTTTTTAAACTCAAAATTTGATATTGGGTCATTCCTGGTGGAACCTTTTGCCATCTTTCAACTGTGCTCTCGGTAGGAAGCGTGGGGATTTGCAATGGCATGCCATCGACTTCGCTTTAGTGACATTCATAATGTTTTATAACCTATAATAACATATAACTGCAAATATTTTCCATTGAAACTGAGAGAATAGGGGGGTGAAAATGAGGGATTTGGGAGGAGTCATGACCCTGCTTCCTGGAGTGGTACGGTCATGGGGAGCACAACTTACGTTAACGGTATGGTCCTTATGTTTCATGAAGAGTTTGGTCTGCATCTGATTGTCGTTTTCTGAGAAGATTTTAAAATAAATTACCTGCATTTGAGGTAAAACACCCCTTTTTCAACCTCTTATAGGGGCAGATCTGGTTGAAGAGCAACCCCATGGAACCTTAGTGTTCTGATATATCATACTCAATTTGGTCCATATCAGTCATACAGTTTGTGAGGAAAGTGTGTTCTTGTGAATATGAGGGATTAGGGGAGGGAGACGTGGCCCCCTTTCCAGGAGAGATATGGCTGTGCGGAGCAGAACTTATTGTTAGGGCATGGTCACGATGCCACATGGCCAGTTTGTTCTGGATCCAGTTGTTGGTTTCTGTAAAGGAAATTTTAGAGTGAAATACCAATATTTGGGGCAAAAAGCCTCCTTTTACCCCCTTCATAGTGGGTGCATCTGGATGGAGAGCACAACCCCATGAGACCTTGCTGTCCTGATGTATCATACCTAATTTGGTCCATATCTTTCGGTAGTTTGTGAAGAGAAGATGTTTTCGTCAAATGTTTACTTTCGGACAGACGAACAACCGGACACTGGGACCCACTCTATGAGCATATTTCGGAGAAATAACCTAATAAGACAATTCTCTACATGTGTCTGTAAGGCAAACACTGTAAGCAAGTACGATTCTGAAAAAAGCCTTTCTTTATGGTAATTCACTTTTTATCATAATACAATAAGTATTAAATTAATTGGATTAATTTCCAAAGCACGTCTGCGTCAGAGTGGCAACCCGTCCAAGATTTTGCCCAATCGCCCAGGAAACTGCTTTGGCAGCTACACCAATGCTCTGTACAGAGTATGATCCCAATGGATGGATATATGTTAAAGCTCTATAAGATTACAGTTTTGTGACTTGCACAATTCACTCCCACTGTTAATTACAATCTTCACTTCTATGACACTTCAACCTCAATAACCTCAATCAAATGACGATGACTAACAAGGCCTTTTTACATAAATATATGCAATGCGTGATGTTTTTCTTTAATAAAAAGTAGTCAGATGATGTTTAACACTATCACATTGCGTTGATTCTTGTTCTACTGGTAGTGACAGATTCCTACTCTTTCATGTTGTATCTAGCTTCTTTTTTTTTAAAAACTGCCATCTCTGTAAACAACCTCGATATGATAAAGTTTTAACAAACTGAAATAATTTATTTTCCTTTTCATGTAGGTGTCTACCTTGAATCGACCTCCAACCCCTCATCCACGAGAATCATGCCAGGACCTTTTGTCCTCAGTACCGGTCGTGGAAAATGTGGAGCAGGTAAACGTGCACAATTCGGTACAAATGATGGCGAATGAATGTGCCTCCACAACCCAGGCACCAAGAGATTATCTGCTTTCAGTTGATAATCACTGTCTAATGCATCACGAGGCACACAGCTCAAACCACCATGATTTATCGCAAACATTTTCCATCTGTCAGACACCTTATCTGCTGCAACCGGTGGAAGACGACTGGGAAAGTGATTCTGATGAGGTATCTCATAAACTTGTGGTGACTATTTATCATGTTCCTGTTCGATCTTACTTGAAAGACGAGTTAGGAACTTTCCTTCCCAACTTCCTTTTCCTCAATACATTTTGAAGGAGATGAATTCTGGATTTCAAAGCAGACCTTCAGTTTTTCCTTTCTATTGTGATAACATTATTACTACTCATACTGTATGGTGGCTTTCTGTGTCACAGTACAGATATTTTAAAATTGAAAGCGATAAAGTGTCCTGACATTGGAATTAAAAAGCAAATGCGATAGGTTTTGTTTTCCCAAGGTATGCATTGTGCTTGGCAGGAAATGCCTGTGGCGGATCTACTACCAGCAACCATCACTCGACCAGCTCCACGTCTCCTGCATCTTGCACCTCGTATGACAGAGCATGCCTTACATCACACTCACACCAGCCTTGTTTTGCTTTTTCTTCATTTAGAACATATTTTTACTCTTAACTTTATTTTCTTTCTTTGCACTGAATATTCTTGCAACTTTTAGTGCAAGAAATTACAAGGAAACTTAGGAACAGAAGCAATGACTGTTTGGCCTTTTTTGTCACAAGATTAATGATGTCCTCCTCAAACAGGCCTTTTTTGCTTTGAAGGATTAGCATAGCAGAAATTACAAAGCAAGGGGGTATTTGGAAATGTGGATATTTAGAAAAGACAGGCTTATTGTGGGCTGGCAGGATAGCCTAGAGGTATGCACACTTGCATCTGAAGCTGTCCAGCAACTGGGTTAGAATATCGGCCGAGCTATAAACTGTCATTCCGGTGTTTCATCGGCAGGGTGATTCATCATTGTGTGTGCCGTCCCTCAGATGGACATTAAAACAGGTGTTCCATCTGCCGGCATTAGTTGGCGGATGTTAAAGATCCCACGGTGTCCTTCACGAAGAGTAGGCAAACTATTGCTAACACCATGGCCAAATTCTAAATTCCTATGCTTATTTGTGACCATAAACCAGATACAGTTATCATACAAGACACCTCCTGACTTGGTGAAGAATCTAAGCACAGATCGTGTCTCACAACAGCCAAAACTACACAACTAGTGAGCAACAATGGTCGTCTGTCACCTAACCTGTGTCAGAGTGGCAACCCATCCAAGATTGTAACCCTACTCATAGAAACTGCTTCGACAGCACCAACGCTCTGTGCAAAGCATGGCTCATTATCTGAGTGTTATTGTCCTGATTTCATGAAGGAATTAATTAGATCTTGCATAGCGTATATTATTGTCGCACAGATATGATGTGGAATAATCATCTGAGGAAAAAACATGCACCTCATCATGTTTCTGATGCATTACATTCATAGATAAGGGCAATAATTTATAACTTGGCGAGTTACTTGCTCTTTTCGAAAGGTGCCATTGCATCTTTAACATCAACAAGTGAATGCCAGCAGAAGTAACAGCCAGCTTAACACTCCCCTTCAAAGGATAGCTTCTTATTAATGCAACACACTGCTTATGAAGCACTAGTGTGTCAGTTTATAGCTGGGTCAGAAGTGGAGCCCAGACTTGGACAGCCAAAGACAAGTGGATTACTTATTCTCCTTCTTGTTGTACAATATTTACTTAAGGATCATACTACAGCTTGTACGTAAATCACTGAAGGGCAAAGACCGTAGAAGACGTCGTTGCACTTTTATATGAATTATGAGGATATTATTAGAGCAATAGGTACATGCATCACATTAATTGCATTAGTCAGCAGCATTAAACAAAACACCAGAATGACAGTTTGTTGTCGGGCTGGGATTCCAACCCAGACGCGATAATTCAAAAACGAGCAGATGCTCCGTCTGAGCTATATCCCATCAACTCCTTGTCCGATTAAATCCATTTTTTCAGGGTGTGTTGGGGTTAGGTTGAGAAGAGGCAGGTTCCTTTCGAAAATGGGCATGCTGCGATTTTCAATGTGGCCTCCATGGCAGCCATCTTGAAATTGCTTTCCGTCGATTTCGAGGAGAACGCCTTGTCCGATTAAAGCCATTTTTACAGGGTGTGTTGGGGTTGAGTAGAGGAAGGTTCCTTTTGAAAATGGGCGTGCTGCGATTTTCACTGTGGCCGCCATGGCAGTCGTCTTGAAATTGGTTTTCGTCAAGTTCAAGAACGGCTTGGCTTGTCCGATTAAATGCATTTTTGCAGTGTGTGCGTGTGTGAGTTGAGTAGAGGAAGGTTCCTTTGGAAAATGGGCGCGCTGCGATTTTCACTAGCCACTACGATAGCCATCTTGAAGTCTGATTGATTTTTGATACGACGTCCAATGTGCTCTAACTGACTGCATCATCGTGATATCACTGCTTCCTTTTACAATGCATGGGCTGAGGGGTTACGCCCGCTTTGCTGAGCTATTTTTATGATTGTGGTCTTTTTATTTTTATAATAAAACCCTAATATCTTTGGCATTTTACAAATTTTGTTATAGTTTTGATAAGGCAATGTTACTGAAACACAAAATCTTCACCCCGTTGCACCAATGGAGTCCCTATCTACAACGCTTGTTTTCGTCAAAGTAGGCATATTGGGAGAGAAGACATAACCAGGAGTTCACACAATTTTTTTATTTGGTTCTCCAATAAGTACCAGCAGAAATGGTTTGGTACTCACGAGAAAAAAATGTCAGCTTTGAGCGTGCTCATCTGCTTTCCCAAGCGCCACTCAGCTTCGTATGCATCTCTGTAACCACTCTCTTAGAACGTCCGCTCCAGACGAGACACTCACAAGCCGCTCTTTTTACATTCCGGACACTCCTGAACCTTCTCTTCTTCGTCCTTGCTCGCATGTTCGTCTTAAGGCCCGGTCACACCTTGACGTTTTAGCCAACGTATGCCGATTTTTGAATTTTTTTTCTAAAACGCTGGCAAACGTTGAATACGTTATGGGTAAGTTTTGATAACATTAAGAGCACGCTGGCAAACGTTGAATACGTTATGGGTAAGTTTTGATAACATTAAGAGCACGCTGGCATACGTCGTAGTACGTTGCCATAAGTCGTTGTACGTTGGCTTTAAACGTTGTACTTTTCGGTTGTCCTCAAATTTTTTCATGCTTGAAATTTCACGACGTATGCCGGCGTATGACTCACACGTTCCGCTACGCTGGCCACAAGTTGTAGGCACGGTCTGCGATCGTTGACAGACGTCAACACATGCTACTTGTAAGTTAATCATAAGTTGAGACACGCCGAGGTAATGTTTAGCGTACCCGAAACTTATTTCTAACCTATGATTAACGTGTTGTTGGCACGTTACGCGATCGTTGCCACCACGTCGACAGACGTTACTTTTAAGTTACTCATAGGCTGAAAGACGTCGGTATAATGGATCGTCCTTGCGTCAGCGTCCACCGCCACGGCCAGGACACTTATTTGCAGCATTCTTCAAACTTTTCTTCGGCATGACGAGGATGTTCACACTTCGATGTCTAGCTTGGCTATGATTCCAATTGTCTATCGGCAGCGTCGATTTAAAATAGTCGAGTTTGAGCGTTTTAACACGTTCAGAAGAAACGCTTCAAATTTCCAAACCCCAGCGTCAAAAAAAAAAAAAACAACCAAAAAAAAAACAAAGGCGAGTGACAGCAATTTAAATCGTTCATTGTAAACAATGAAACTAGCTGAGTGGTGCCATTTCAAAGTCGTTGAGTGTAAAAAAAATCCAATTGTTGAGCGCAAGCGTCTACTTTCAATAGTGGAGATGCAGCCATTTAAATCGTTGAGTGGCAGCCTATGAACCTACCCGTGGACACGCGGACGCAAGGACGATCCATCATAACCCACACCCTCCCCCTCACACCCACCTACTACTGCCAACATGAACAAACTACTACTAATACTCATACTGATACTGATACTGTTACTGCTGACATGGACATCAACTCAAAAAGGACTCGAAAACACTGTTGGGTTCCCCTTTTATGAACACCATTTTTATATACCAATTCCCAAAACCGCTGGGAACACATCTTTATATGGCAGTTGTAAGCGAGAAACACATTCATTTATTTTTTTTTTTGTCGACCGGAAGACGTCATTGGAATACGTCTACATACGTCGATGTGTGTTGGGACTACGTAAAGAATTGGTTTAAAGCACGTCAAACATAAGTTAGAAATAAGTTTCACGTAAAAAAGACATTACCGCGACGTGTTTCGACTTATGATTAGCTTATAAGTATCCTTTGTGGACGTGTGTAAGCGTCCACATATCGTGTGTAAAACTTATCCCCATCGCATGCGAACATGTGTCATACGCCGAGTACGTCGTAAAATTTTGAACATGTTCAAAATTTCTTGATGTACTCTACTTACTACGACTTATGATAGCGTATTTAGCGTTCTACTCGCGCATACCAAACTTACCCATACCGTATTCGACGTGCCCCAACGTTTTAGACACATTTTTTGTTACGTCGGCATACGCTGGCAAGATCGCCAAGGTGTAACCGCGATTTTGACCCTTCCATTTCTACGGCAGTTCTGATTTTAATCGTTGTGCGTCAGCCTTTTAATAGGCTACGTCACGACATCGTCAGCGATGCGTGCAACGCGCTATGCCTGAGTTAGACTATCGTTGGGCATCGGTTGTGTAGGCCGACAACAGGTTCAGCATTCGTTGGTATAAGTTATCTATAACACAACGAAACGTTCTGTGTCCATTACTAATATGTTGTGCATAAGACCAAGTCATTATGAATACGTCCGAATCTTTAAAAAAAACATCAAAAGTTCAACGTAAGCCAGCGTTTTACATACATTTAAACACGTTGCCATCGCTGGCTAAAACGTCAAGGTGTGACCGGGCCTTTAGATCTATTTTTTTTTATATCTTATATGTGATAAACCTACAATATAACTTGTAACTTAAAATGTTGTCATATATAAACTTAATTTTGAACTCGCAGTACAACATATCAATTTATCAGAATTATCACGGAACAATCTTACCAACACCAGCTGAGAAAGTCTTCCATCAAAAGCCTCTGTTTGTGCTGGTACGCTTTTTAGCTTTCGGAGCATCTTTGAAGTACAAATTTAGTTGTTTGTTTTTTCACCGCACATGAGTGTATGAGTACCAGTTATGTGAACCCCTGCCGATAAACAGTGTCCAATGATTTTTGCGTAACCTCAAACCAGATCATCTGCCAAGGTCCAAGTGGTCCTGCTCTCTGAAACAAGGACCGAATTGTTGCACATTCTCCCCGAACACATCCTGACATGATTTCACACCACTGGGCAAATTGAACGGAGAACAACATTCTACCCAAACTGTCGTGGGAAATAAATTGGTATGTGGAAAAGCAATTGTATTTTGGGGTTGGCCTTTAGGGCGTTCCACTATGAGCACTTAGCTTATGATCTCATCACTCAGGTCAAGAAAGTATATAACTTTTGCACCCAATCGTCTCATTGTATTGCCATTGTCCTGAATGTATTGTCACATCAGACAGCCTCTGTTAATGCCGACCGCTTTTGCCGGGATCCTTTCTCACAGGAAATTGCTGAACGGTTTCGAATTGCTTACTGCGTTCACGTCAATTAATCTACTCTTGAACGTTCCCCAAGGTCACCCAAATAAACCGATGTTGAGAGCACACATTCAGGAGTTTTTTGACCGGGCGTAGTGGCTTGCGCCTGTAATCCGGCTACTCGGAGGCTTGGGTTGGAGGATCGCTTGAGGACGGGTGCTCTACGCTGGGCCACGCTATGAGAGGGTGTAGGGCAGCCCGGAATCATGGCAAACCCCAATCTTTATTCCCTGTGTCGTAAGAGGCGACCAGAGTTGTGTCAGGAAGGGCATCCGGCGTAAAACCTGTGCCAAATCAGTATGCGGATCAAAACGGATGATCCGCTGTGGCGACCACCAACGGGAGCAGCCGAAAGAAGAACATGCAGGAGTTTTCTAACCTTTTCAAAAAATAAAGAATATGGGGGGAAAGGTGGATGGGACGAGCAGTTTTGAACAAACCATGCGAATCAATACACACAATGAGGGAAATGGGGACATGCAAACTTATATACAAGGATGTGGTGGTCGTATGGCAGCTTAGCTGCCGGGGTAGCTATCATTTCT
>NC_140962.1:126112376-126117171 GCF_056783735.1 Eptatretus burgeri | reverse complement strand
TAATTTGTGAAACCCCAATTTAGCCCCAACTTATTTTTTTATTGTTTTTATTTTTACTTCCCCACTATAAATCGTCCCCTAACCCCCTTTATCGTCCTTGTTCGGCTAACCTATCCTGTCACCTCGCCTACTCCCAACCCCTACGTTCCCTTCCCGGAGGGGAACAAGGGAGAGCTGACGTCCTGTGTCGAGGCCCAACTCAAGCCTCAGAATGGCCTCCCCAGAGTTCGGCGATCTTAACACCAAGTGGGTCCAGCGGCCCACAACGACAGCGAGGGGATGGATGGTGCGGAGGGGTACATCTCCTAATCTACCCTAACCATTTAACTGTTAAACTACCCCGGGGCTTTCAACAAGCGCCTCTCGCTTAAACTATTGGTTCTAACAACCCAGATTCCCGTCGCCTGTGTTGGTGTCCTTACAATTTCGGGCCTCGCCCCCCAATTTTCTCTCCGTGCCCTCACACGGTCTCCTGGCTGGGACACGTGGCTCCCTTTGGCAGGCACGACCCTCTGCCGAATCTCCCGCTATGGCACCCCCGGGCACTACACTGCCTCCGAGCCTACCAGCTCCCTAACACCGGGGTGTGCCCCCCATGGCACCTCCCCTGAAACGCACACGTGGCAGGCCGGCCTCCCGGGCCCCTTTCCGAGGGTCACCCGTGCCCACTATACTGCCCACGCGGCTAATGGCGCCCCGGGCCCCCGCACCAAGCAGGCGCACCCGTGCCCACTACTCTATCCCGGCCCCCCATGGGCCCTTGGCCTACCGCGGCCGACTAGCCTGGTGCCCGGGGTACCCACTCAGCGATACTCACCTTTCGCAGCCACGCTCCCAAGCCTGTCAACAGGGCTCCTGCACCCCTCCAAATGGGTCTCGAGCCTACTTTCCCACCAACAACAAAACGACCTCCATTTTTCAATTTGACTAACCCAGCTAACTCACTCTACACTGACCCCGGGGTCCCTTGGGCGGGAGTCACTCCTCCCCCCAATCACTCATCGCACCATGCATTCCCCATTCGCTCCACTCACACAGACCCGCTGGCCTCACTCACTCATCATGTACTCACCTCTCAACTCTTCAACACACACACCGCTGAACTCTGCCATCCTTCTAACTACATCCCCTAACTAACTCGTGCTCCCACGTCGTCCCTTAAACTATAGCACGTTCCTTTTAACACTACGTAGCTAAACTACGTCCCCTCCACACGTTCACAAGTCTGTCACGGTCTCCAAATAATCCATTTTATTTCCCAACCTAAATCTGGCTACAATCCCTCTAACTAATCCATTCCACGGACTCCATGAGGACTTACCCCTGCCCCATGGAGTCGGTCTAGCTGAGCTAACCCTTCCCCCTAACTAGTTTTCATCCTGTGCCCAGGTAAGGGGGTCTTTCACCCCTTGCCCAGGAATCCTGTACACCCGAAAGTGAGGCTTGCTTTTTTTTTTCATGCGCAGCACCTGCGCGGCAACTCAGAGCTCGCGCACTTTGCACCTGGCCGTGACGTCATGCAGCTGCACGTGTTCCTCGTCCCTCCTTGGACGGGACCATCCGGCAGAGATACCCCTCCTGCCGGATTCCAACCCCACGTGCAGCCATGACGTCACCGTGCGCATATAAAAAAAACACAAGCCACACGTCTCGAGGGGTTCCCCACGCGAACACATGTGCTTTGCCCGTTGGAGCTTAACACGCACGATCGCGTGGAGAACCCGTCCGGTCCAAATCCGTTTACCTGCCTAAACTTTGTCCGTCCGCGGGATCGGCAAATCCACCGCGTGCGTTTCCGGACCGGGACTTCACTCTCGCAAGCGAGCACGTGGCGGTCTCGTGCGTTGCACAGCACGAACCGCGTGCTCACTGCTGGGTGAACCCGGCACGGTCCCCGAAACAACTACAGCCGCTACTCGGCTTTCTTTACTCACATGTCTCCGTCGTCGCCTCCATTCCACACACGCATACCTGCGTGTCACGACGCACACAGTCCACTCCATCACATTCACACGGGGAGACGCGGCTGCGTGCTCCCGCATGCCGACCGACATCTCCCTCTCATACCGCTCTCTCACACACACGGTCTCCCTTGCACACAGCCGTTCACTCACGCGTGCGGGGGCACTCACCCGCGGTGCCTCACTCGCACTCCGTGCCTCATCCACACACGCGGGGGCACTCAACCGCGGTTCCTCATCCACACTCCGTGCCTCACTCACACACGCGGGGGCACTCACCCGCGGTGCCTCATCCACACTCCGTGCCTCATCCACACACGCGGGGGCACTCACCCGCGGTGCCTCACTCATACACGCGGGGGCACTCAACCGCGGTGCCTCATCCACACTGGCCGTTTCACTCACACACACGGCCTCTTCCACACACGGTGCCTCATCCACACACGGCGTGCTGGGAAGCACGTATTCCGGCACCATCGCCACCACACCACTCACACACGGGGTCGCTTCCACACACGGGGACGCTTCCACACACGGTGCCGCACTCACACCTTGCACCACACACACAGGGACAACCACACTGGGGATTTGTGTCCCCACAAGGGTCTCCGGGGCCTCTACACCCCCCAAGCTCTCTGTGCACCCGTCCACAGCACCCGTCCCCTCAACCTCGCAAAGCACGACCGAACTCACCTGGTCGTGACTTGCCTCAAGGGGGCATACTCCCTCCCCTCGTTCCTGGAGGAGGCCATCCAGGTGCTCGCACTGAGTCCCCACACGCTCCGCGAGCTCACCCCCATTGTCCTCCACTACCTCCGTGTGTGTGTGTGCGTCACTTACCCCGTCCTCACCGTGCAGTCTCTCCTCTATGGTTCCCTTCCCGGCTACCGTCACTGCCAACTCTTCACCCTTTACCTCCCTTGTCTCAACTATTATTTCCTTTGTCACGGCCTTCATGCCCGCCTGCAGGCATCGGCCCATGTTCTGCGTCTCACCCCGGAACTTTTTCATTTCTTCCTTCATGTGCTGTGTATTCGCATCCATCGTCGTTTTCACTTCATTTGTATTTGTATCCATCTTTTCGTTCATGCCTTTCATTCCGTTTTTCATTTCATTTGTGTATGTATCCATCTTTTCGTTCATGCCTTTCATTTCGTTTTTCATTTCATTTGTGTTTGCATCCATTTTTTCGATCATTTTCGCATTCATCTTTTCGTTCATTGCCGCCAGCATGGCGCATAGCTGGGCCATGTTGGATGCACTCAGCTGAGCCGTTTCGGCAAGGGTTGGGGAAGGGTCTTGGTGGAGAGGGGGGGGGAGGTGTCATACACTGCGGCCGCTGCCGCACCCATTTCAGGTTCTGGGTTTAGTTGGGCGAGTCCGTGTTCCTGCACAATCAACATTTCCTGCTCGGGGATTCCATCCTGGACCATGGATCCTACACATTCTACATCCATTTCTAATACCCCCGGCTCCCGCTCGCCTTGAGACGCCATCTTGCTTCTCCTGAAGGGTTAATTTGCTCGCTCGTAATTTGGAGGGAATCGGGGGTCGCTTCTCTCACCCCTGGACCGATTCCCGTGAATTTAGCCGGAGACAGGAGAGCCCGTTTTCCTGTTCTCCGATACCAGTGCCGCGAGGAGGGCGATGAATTTGTATCCCACTCCTGACACCAGTGTTGCGGTTTTCGCGCCCGCCGGCGTGCGGACGGCCACGTAACTCGAATCGCGGCACGTCGCCCACCGGACGGACAATCCAGTCGTGACCCTCTCGGACTAACGCCGGGAACCAGTCACGGGTGGACCTTTCGGTCTCACCGCGATCGAGCCAATCAGCCCCCGCGTGGGATAGGGTTGCTCGCCAAATTCGAACTACCTAAGTACCCACGCGGAGGGTAGACCGGGCGATCGCACCTCGCCGCAGGTCGACTTCGGACACGGGCCACTTAAGCGACCCGTTCCGTACTATCAGAATAACCGAGCGGTGTTATCGTCGACCTCGACGGTTCGATTAATTATCGGGCGTATTCAGCCCACTACCAACCCTTTACGTGAAGCAAGATGGGGATTCAATGGAGGAAAAGACGAAGCGAAGCGGGAGAACAGTTCAACAATAAAGCACATTTATTCGCGACGAACGGAAAGCACACAAATACAATTCCACCAAATGCACACAAAAAAAGAAAACACAATTCCATTTACACAAAAAGCAAACATAAAAGTGAAAACACAGTGCAGAGCTAATACCGACTACCGAGCACACGGCAACACTTATACAATTCTACTTCACAGACGGCGCCGACAACACATACCCAAAACCAAGGAAAAGAAATACCCTCAAGAATGAGGTAGGCCTGAGGCCGAGACCGGGTCGGGCCTACCCGTCTCGTGATGAGACGCGGAGCGGCGATGGCCCCGCAACCCGCGGGCCTCGTGGACAGTGCCTGGCAGGGGGTGGGAAAAGGGGCCCCCTTTGTCGCACTATCTCAGCGCGGGGGGAAACAGGAGGGGGTTGCTGATGCTCGGGGTATAGAGGATCTTTATTATGTGCGACGAGCGTCTCCACCTCGGCCAGGTCGCGCTGTCGGCCTCCCTCGGGTGCAGCTTCCTGCACGACGCGAGCACCCCCTCGTCTGGTGTCGCCGCCTTTCCACAGCTCCGTCCCCTTCGTTCCGACTCCAACGCACACGACGAGCAGCTCCACCGCCCGCGAAGTCTTGACCCTCTGCTTCCGACTCTCCTCTTCTTGACTCTCCGACCCCGTTCTGCTGACTCTCTCGTTCCCGTTCTGCTGACTCTCCTTTGCCACTCTGACTGACGAACACGGTCCTTTTA
>NC_140962.1:126094876-126104876 GCF_056783735.1 Eptatretus burgeri | reverse complement strand
TGTTTGCAATGGGGATGGGCAGGTTGATGGACGAGATCAGACTGGAGTCTCCATGGACTATGATGTTCACGGTAGGGAGCAAGCTGAGGCGAGCCTTGAGAGGTAGAGGTACGCACTGGAGAGAAGGGGAATGATAGTCAGTAGGGAGGGTAAATGAGAGGGAGGGTGGTGGTATGGTGCGGTTGCAAGGAGTTGAGGTGGGGAAGGTGGATGGGTTTAAATACTTGGGATCAACTGTCCAAAGTAATGGAGAGTGTGGGAGAGAAGTGAAAAAGAGAGTGCAGGCAGGATGGAGTGGGTGGAGAAGAGTTGCAGGAGTGATTTGTGACAGAAGGGTAGCTGCAAGAGTTAAGGGGAAAGTATATAAGACGGTATTGAGACCAGCAATGTTGTATGGTTTGGAGGCGGTGGCGCTAACAAAAAGACAGGAAGCAGAGCTGGAGGTGGCAGAGTTAAAGATGCTGCGATTCTCGTTGGGAGTGACGAGGATGGGCAGGATAAGGAATGAGCATATTAGAGGGACTGCGCATGTAGGACGGTTTGGAGACAAAGTGAGAGAGGCAAGATTGAGATGGTTTGGACATGTGCACAGGAGGGAAGCGGAGTATATCGGGAGAAGGATGCTGAATATCTTCTGTTTTCTCCTGCCGCCAGGCAGGAGGAGAAGAGGAAGGCTAAAGAAGAGGTTCATGGATGCGGTGAAGGCAGACATGCGGGTGGTTGGAGTGTCAATGGAAGATGTGGAGGATAGAGCGAAATGGAGACGGTTGATCCCCTGTGGCGACCCCTTACGTGAGCAGCCGGAAGAAGAAGAAGAAGAAGAAATTATATATATATATATATATATATATATATATATATATATATATATATATATATATATATATACATATTGTTGAAGATTTTCGCCCGTTCGGCGTGTGCATGACCTTTTCAACCCAATCCAGGCCGCGCGTCAACCGAACGAGCAATCCAGTTGTAGCTTCCGAATCAACGCCGAAACCCAGCTACGGGTGTTGTTAACCACACCATAGATCAGCCAACTCTTCTGTCCACGCGCTACAGGGTCGATCGCCGAATTATCGATGTACCTAATTATTCGCGCAGACAGAAATGCCGGGGATCTACACCTCAACGGAGCCTGCACGATAACGAGCCGCTGAAGCAGCTCGTTCCATTTGTGATTGCTGAGCGGTTATATATCGCCAAGCCCCGTCGGACCCGATTATCTTATCGTTGTTAAAAACCAGCTAACATTCCGAACGCTCCACGGCAGTCAATGTGAGGAAGGGACGCAACGAGCAGGTGACATTTAACAATGGGGAACATTTATTTCCATACACAGACATGCAATGAATGGGGGGATGGGGAAAAAGACACGAGCAAAAACCTACAGCCGACTTCTACTATGAAAAGTAAAGCAAATACAACACAGGCACTTAACAATTTCCTACTTATTAGACGGGCCCACAAACACTCGTACGCACACACACACACACCCAATAAATGATGGCTGATGCCTTCACGAAGGACTTCAACTCAGAGGACAGATGAGCTGAAACCCAGAACCTATCTCGAACCTCTCCACCTCGTGCGGTCTTCAAGCTATTCGGACCCGGGCTCCAGCGAGAGCGAGCTGGATCCAGTCGCCGTGAGCCGCGATCCTTCCCGAGCTTCAGCGAATCCTCTCGCGCTTCTGAACACGTGCTGGTCAGACGAGGCGCCGATCCTTCCAGTCGATGCGTCGCTTCCCCGAGGAACCACCTCCAAGATGAGGCCAGCCAATGAGTCGCACCAAGCCGGGAACCGAGCAGAGAACAAAGAGCTCCGAGCCGAGCAACCAGCTCAAGTCTCTTCCGATGAACAAAGCCTCTCACAACACGAACCCTGAATAAGAAGCAACCACCAGCAGCTCGAGCCGAACAACCAGCTCAACTCTCTTCTGATGAACAACGCCTCTCACAACACGAACCAAGAACAAGAAGCAATCACCAGCAGCTTGAGCCGCGCAACCAGCTCAACTCTCTTCCGATGAACAAAGCCTCTCACAACACGAACCAAGAACAAGAAGCAACCACCAGCAGCTCGAGCTGAGCAACCAGCTCAACTCTCTCCCGATGAACAAAGCAGCCGACTCTCTTCGACGAACCAAGCCAGAGCCCAAAAAGCGAACCGAGCCAAGCAGAACCCGAAGGCCTGCTAAACAACCAAGCCTGAACCCAAGCCAAGCCGAAGCAAAAAGCTTTCCAAAAAGCCTCCCCTAACCCGAGCCAAGCAGAAGCCGAAGCTTACTGAACCAACCCAAACAAAGCAGTGGATCTCTTCCTTATTCTCCTCCGCCCCTTCCCCGCTCCCGGCATGACTCATCCCCTCGTGCCCGCAGAACCGTGGGTGGGAGGGAGTTGTTTACATCATGAATCACGGGACGGGAGGGCTCTTCTTCCTCTTCCCAGAAGAGGGGGGAGGGTCGTTTCCATTGTGTTGTGATCGCTCCCTAACTATTAAATTAAATCACAGCGCACTTAATCGATTTCTGCCCATTAAACAATGGAAGGTGAGCTTTCTCTGGAACATGCACTTATCGAAATAACTGAGCTAAAGGAACCTGTATGTTGAGTGCGATCGAATTCCAAATTCGTAACACTATATATATATATATATATATATATATATATATATATATATATATATATATATATATATATATATATATATATATATATATATATATATATATATATATATGTATATGTATATATATGTATATGTATATGTATATATATGTATATGTATATATATATACACTGAGACGCAAAAGAAACTTACCACCTTTTAAACCTTCAAATATCAACAATAACACTGCATGTAGTAAATGTGTGAACTTATTTGTGGACAATGGTGTCCTCACTGTCAGACAAAACGGTCACGGATGGTCACTTGAACCTTCAATGGTCACTTCATAGCACAGCTGTTGAACAGCCTTTTTGACTGTCAGTGATTAGCCAAGGGTACGGGATGATTTTAATGAGCTGCACGTGATGTCTTGATATTGGCTTTAAAAAGGCCAGTGCAAAATGGGCATTTTAATCAACATGCCATGATTGTCAAGGGATCAACGGTAGTGTGGCTTGGGCATACTGCAAGGCGGATTGAGCTACCGTGAGGTGGCACATCACCTTGGCTATTCACACCAGACGATATTGGCCCTGGTGGACATGTACACCCTCCACAACTCTGCAGATGACAGACCTCGATCAGGGAGGCCAAGAGTCACCACTGCAAGGCAGGACAGGCAGATGGTCCTAAGTCAGATGGCTTCAGACATTGAGGACTGAGTGGGACAGAATCCAGCAGCAATCCATCCAAAGTCTGGTAGGCAGTATATGCACTGACGATGCAATGCCTGTATCCAAAACAATGGTGGCCACACACGCTATTGAAAGGGGACTGACATTGCACCCTGTGCTGTTCTGGACTGTAGAACAAACTTATGAGATGGTGTATCTTGGTCAAAAACTTGACATGTCATCAATAAAATGCCAATGTTTCAATTAGCAATTGTTGGTTTGTTTTATTTTGAACTGTTACAATTTTATTACATTTCAAACAAGTGGTAAGTTTCTTTTGCGTTTCAGTATATATACATACACCAAGGATGATAAATAAAACCTCACCCACACTAGGCACCATAGGTCACACTTGTACAAATAAAATAATTGCAGGTGAGGACTTTCCTTTGGCAATGCGTTGAGTGTGGGGTGATGGAGTTTTTAGCTTGGGAACAGTGTCCACATTTCAGAGCTGTCTTCCCTGAGCAACTGCTTAGTAAGCCAGCAACAAAGTGAGCCAGCGATGAAGTGAGTTCAAAGATGAGACTATCCAGCCATGAGGGGCACCAGCGACGATGAGCACCTTGGGACGTGAACCCTGAACCAGCCCTCAGGACCCTCTCTGTTGGTGCTTCTTCTTAACCCTTGAGTCCTGCATTCTGGGAGCTCTTGTATTCCCTTTGTTTTGGCCCCTCTTCGTCCTTCTGGGTGGAGTCGTCCAGGCCAACCAACCCATGGGGCAGCCCCAAGAAAAATAAAGTATTTCCATGCTTCTGGGCTCCTCTTGTATTCCCTTCTGTGATGGGAAGTCTTCATGAATCACGGGACGGGAGGGCTCTTCTTCCTCTTCGCAGAAGAGGGGGAGGGGCACATTACACCACCATGGCTTGCACACATTGGCCTGAGAGATTGTGACGGCCTTTTTGAAGTGTGCAACTTTTTGTGATGGGAAGTCTTCACCTGTCTGGCCCCACTACACCCACAAACAAGAGGTGTTTTACATATACTGTCTCCTCAGCCTCACATGTAACAAAATGACTTGCTTTGACAGGTCACTGTTACATTGTAACCTAACCTACTCAAAACAGACGGACCATGGTACACTTACCACAGTTTAGCTATGATGTCCCCACCCCCAAGTAACAGTATTTTGTATGGGCTTCCCTATGAGCTTTTGTTAAAAACAACATTATGATGCCAATGTAAGGCACTGCATTTTGAGGCAGTCTCTCCTTTGGATTCCATCAAGCTGACGATACAATCTGCTAGCACTTGTCCATGAATGTTGACGGCCATTGCCAGTACTGCAACTAAATTGCAAATTTTCTTTGTCTATGATCACAGATAAACAGCATTAAAAACACTTCTCAGTAATGAGGCAACCAGCAGACCAAAATTATTATTAAACTTGGTGACATGCAGAGGCTAAGTAAATAAATCACTTTTGAAAAGATCCACCTACCTTTTTCCACACCTGTCCTCCTACCTGCCCCCCCCCTACTTATCCCCCAAGCTCTCCCCTTTATCACCTCCCTCTTCCTCCATTTTATTATTTTCCTTGTCTCCTTTATTACAGATTTCAAATTCCATGCCACTCTCATTGGTAAAATATAGGCTTGGATTGATTTTAAACTTACATGCTATTTTATTTTTGTAAAAGGTCTTAAACAGTAAACTTTTGCATTCTTCTGTAATCACTGCACAGTTCCCTTTGGTGCTGGTCTGTGAGAGTAAAAGTTTCATTTGCTTTCTCTCTTTCCACAGTTGTTGACCCAATAGAATATAACAACAGTCAGTCGTCAACGTCAACAAAAATCCACGCGACATCGGTAAAGCTACCTGAACTGCCAGGCAACCAGCCTCGGTCTTGCCGATCCATGAATCAGACACGTGAGGCATTACGGGCCTGGCACCTTGCCCGTACCCAGAGCACAAGAAAACTTGGAGGCCCAGTGTCCTTCACCCCTCTTTCTTCATATCCACTCCACTCGACAAAGCTTCAACCATCAAGTCAGAGCCATGGCTTGACTGCACCATCCCAAGTTGCCAGCACCTGCCCAACAACATTTGAGATCTCAAATGCCATGGCTAGCCCTGATAATCAAGCAAATCATGCCTTATCTGTGAGTTGCCACGTGTGTACAAAAGTTTGCCTTTTTCCTGTTTCATTATTCACTTTCATAAATATCACTTAATTGTCCTTCTGAAACCACGTAAACACTTAACCACATAACCTGCTTTTTTTCCCTATCAGGTTGCCTCCTTTATCAGAAGAAAGCAAGTTGTGGGTCAGCTTGCAATCTGTAGAGCCATGTTGACGTGTATATTGACGTGCTGCTATCCCCCAGCTTATCCCTAAACAGCTTAAGCAATACTTATTGCCTATTCTTGGTTCTAGAGATTACCCGTTACTTAAGAAGAACAAGAGTTCAAAAAACACATTATCCTGCACAGTCTTGAAAAAAAAGGACATTTGCAGGGTCATTGAGAAGCAAATTTGATTGGTCGAGATGATGTAAAAATCCATCATATTTTGTCCAAGTATGACTAAATGAAAGGTTTTTGAAAGTGAGAGTAAGGTGATTTGTATTCTCGAGTGTTCAAATATATAATTCAATTGAAATAAAATAGATATTATACGTACATAAAATAAAAATATGTACATACATAGGTATATATATATATATATATATATATATATATATATATATATATATATATATATATATATATATATATATCTTCTTCTTCTTCTTCTTTCGGCTGCTCCCGATAGGGGTCGCCACAGCGGATCATCCATATGATCCGCATAGTGATTTGGCACATGTTTTACGCCGGATGCCCTTCCTGACGCAACCCTGGTCGCCTCTTACGACACAGGGATATGGTATACCTTTTTTACCCGGGGTATACACCGGCCCAGTACACTGGTACTCATTTCGCCGACCTCGGAAGGATGACAGGCTGAGTCAACCCCCTGGTGTATTAATTCAGTGGACCAACGGGGCTTGAACTCAGGACCTTTTGGATCCCAAGCCGCTGTCCTAACCACTGCGCCAACACCAGGCATATATATATATATATATATATATATATATATATATATATATATATATATATATATATATATATATATATATATATATATATATATATATATATATATATATATATATATATATATATATATATATATATATACACAGTAGACTAGGTGTAAGTTGGCAGCGTGTAACTCGTCACTTCGCCGAAGTCGGCAGCGTCAATAAGTCCCAAATTTATCTCATGTTAAATCCCTTTGAATAAAGGGTCATCCCTCTGTAAGTCGTCACTTCGTCTAAGTCGTCAGATGTCCATTCCCACGTAATGGAAACTCAAGTAAATTACCACTCCTAACTCGTCACATGGAACTGCTGCCTCGTGAGAAGCCCGATTTCATGGAATCGTGATGCTCGCTCACTGGTGTACACCGCCAGTGATAGGCTATTTATAACTGCGTACACACGTTGATCGTACTGCAGGCAGGACAATGGCGACTAAGCGTAATCTTATAACTCAAACCTACCAAGAAAAATACGACATTATCCAGTTTTGTGAGGCAAATCCACTGATGAAGAAAACAGACATAGCTGAGAAGTTGGACATCAAACGGCAGACATTGAACGATATCTTGAAGAATAAGGGCAAGATATTTGGACAAGTGGAGAAGATCGTGAGGCTGGTGGGAAGTGTGAAATGCGTGAAACGTGTGTCCTTTGAAGATGTCGATGACGTGCTCATCATCTGGTTTCGGCAAATGTCGGCTCAGCCAAATATTCGGTTTCGGCCGATTCGGCCAAAACTGTCTTTCGGTGGAGGATTGCCCAGCCAACATCATGGAATACAATGACCGGTTTGAATCCTTTCTCATGCACCAGATGCCCAAGAGTTTGAGGCATTCAAACATAACGGATTACTTCGCGAAGAAGTAAAGGATCGATCGAGCTTAGTGTTGAAGTCCGATCATGGTTTTATCTTGGCTTGTTTTGTACATTACCGCACTCACTTACACATAGGCATTGAGTGGTAATCATCACCACGATGACTGTGTGTCATGTAATTTGTCACCATACCATCACCGATGGTATACGAGTTGTCTTACAGAGTTGTTCATTATCTTTACTTTTGATAAACTGATTCATGAATTCCATCTTTGCTTGATCACTTTCCAACTCACCAACTCACCCCCACCTATGCCCCGAGGATTGTGTTTTCCTTTTGGTACAATAGCCGGCTCTCACACATACGTGTCCAGGCCACGCACGACTTCATCCTTCACCCCACAGTCATCATGAATGTTCGCATACGCGTAAGTCGTCACATTTCTAAGTCGTCACTTTTTTGTCGGTCCCGATGGTGACGACTTACGCCTAGTCTACTGTATATATATATATATATATATATATATATATATATATATATATATATATATATATATATATATATATATATATATATATATATATATATATTAGGGTGGTCCAAAAAAGTCGAAAAAAATAGAATGTTGCTCCACAAGCTTAAAATTATTCTAATATGATCCAATAACGCGCAAAAATGTTTTTTAAAATTGATCGGAGGTGATTTAGAGGTCGCTCCATATGGCGACTTTTAGTCTCATGACTTGAATAAATTAGGGTATGGTCAGGTACGATTACGGGTACTTCTGGATGTCCGAGGTGGAAATGGAGTGCATTTTCGAACTCTATGGGGTCGATTTACTCAAAGAAATGACTGCACCGACATTGAATTCACTACCATTTCGAAAATATGACCTAAAACAAGATTTATCATTACTGGAGTTGAGTAACTTATCCTACTCATTTCGATATTTCCTAATCTATAATTAATTTGTTGTCCGTCTATACATTTCTTGGAGTAAATCGACCCCACTGAGTTGGGTAGTGCAGGGAGAAATCGACCCCCCAAGCATGTATATGCATATATATGTGTATATGTGTATATATATGTATATATATATATATTTTTTTATGTATATATATGTGTATATGTGTATATATATGTATATATATATATATTTTTTTATGTATATATATATATATATATATATATATATATATATATATATAATATATGTGAATATATTGTTACGGCTATGGAAATTCGCAGAGCACCATATAGGTCCTTAGTTCAGTTATGCCGATAAGTCTGTGTTCAGATAGATTTCTCCACCGATGTCTAATGGGAATTATTGATGTGATCAGGGCTGTGATCTTTGAGTTAGCCGTTTTTCTTTTGCTCTCGTTATTTTGGACCAATCACACCAACCACCTTCTCCACAACACCAACCACCTTCACACCAACCACCGTAACCTCACGGCCACCACAAAATGCCAGCCACACCACCATTACAACAACCACGCCACGTTAACCACAACCTTCACAACCACACAACCGCGTTTCCACCTCGGCACAAGGTTGCAAGAAGCCTGGCATTCATCGGGGGAGAACGGACGACGGCCCCACCCCCCTCAACGAATAACATCTGCACCGGCCAGCGCAGCAGGAGAACCCAACAAAAAGAGTTATAAAGCGACACCACTAGCTATGAAGAAATGACGCCCTGGAAAAGGGAAAGAAAGGCCCCGATTCGGCGAGGAAAACGCCCTGCCCCTGGAATTTTCCTCCCCCGCGCGCCGCAAAGGGAGGCGCGATGCGCCGTCAAGATAAAAGGACAAGGTGCTGAGGTCGAAGTCTGTCTGCGGTGGAGGTCTTCAGGTTGTGGTCGCTCTCTGCCTGGGTCAAAGTCTGTCTGCGGTGGAGGTCTGTCGAGTTCTGCAGGTCGTGGTCGCTCTCTGCCTGGGTCAAAGTCTGTCTGCGGTGGAGGCCTGTCGAGGTCTGCAGGTCGTGGTCGCTCTCTGCCTGGGTCAAAGTCTGTCTGCGGTGGAGGTCTGTCGAGGTCTGCAGGTCGTGGTCGCTCTCTGCCTGGGTCAAAGTCTGTCTCTCGAGGTTGTGTGGTGCTGAGGTCGAGAGGTGGAGGTCTGGAGGTCGTGGTCACTCGCTCCCTGTCTGTCGAGTCGGTCTCTCTCTACCTGGGTCTCTCTCACTCGCAGTCGCTCTCCGAGTCGTTGGCTGTGGGAGGTTGTGGAGGCGTGTGGAAAGGAGGATAGAGCGCAGTGGAGCCAAGGCACGTGGCCTGCCGAGCCGTGCCTTACCGTGGGTCGTGGAGACGGGACGTTGCGGGTCGCCCCAGCGAGGTGAAGGTAGCCAGCCCGGTCTCGCGGAGCCTCTGCGGTCCACACGGCTCCATGTTATAAAGACCCCAAGGGGTCCCGTCTACCCCTTATCTGTCCTGGGGTTTTTCCTTGCTTTTCTTTGAATGAATGTTGTGGCACCAAGTCCGTCAAGTAGAATTGTATAAGTAACTGTACATAATAGATAGACGGTCGTAGCTCTTTGTCTTGCTCGCGTCTTGTCCCTACCCCCATTGCTTTTGCTTGATTGATACATGACTGCATGCGTGTTTTGCATACTTGCATGACTGCATCATTGTTTTTATGTGCTTATGTTAGTAAATGTACCCCGTTCGTTGTGTCTTTTCCTTAATTGACCTGCCATCTTGCACTCGGAATATAGTTGGTTTTTAAATAGCCGGTAAAGTGATCGGGTCC
>NC_140962.1:126064876-126069876 GCF_056783735.1 Eptatretus burgeri | reverse complement strand
GCTCCATCTTGCTGAAAGTAAATCTCTTCGTCACCAAATATCTCTTCGACACGTGGACCGACGGATTCCTGCAGCAAGTTTAGGTAAACATCCCCAGTGACAGTTTGGTCAAAACAGAATGGCCCTAGGATGCCCAATGCTGATATCCCACACCACACAGTAACCCCTGGTAAGTAACATGGTGTTCCATAGTAACATGCGGATTTTCAGGAGCCCAGTAGGTGCAATTGTGTCGGTTAATTGAGCCATTTAACTTGAAGCTGGCCTCATCGCTCCAAACAATTTTGGATGGAAATGCTGCATCTTCTTTGCATTTGCCCAGGTACCACTCACAAAATTCAGCTCTCTGGTCAGGATCGTCTTCATTTAGAGCAGCGTTTCTCAACCTTTGATGGCCCATGGCCCCCCTACTGAGTCACTTAACATTCGTGAACCCCTGCCCTTCAATAAAAGATGCAGATTTCGTTTTATGAAATTTATTTACTCAGTCTTAAAAGATAAATCAAAGTAAACATTTTTCTAAGCAATACAATCAATGAGACACTTGCTGTTGGGATTGTCTGACGAGGCCTCTTATGTCCGGCTCCGTCTTGGACACAGCAAGGCGAATATCGTTCCCAACGTCAAGACGGTTTCTGGACTTCGTTTTAATGGTCGCAAGGTCAGAAAATCCAGATTCGCAAAGATATGTTGTGGCGAATTGAATGAGCATTACGGATGCCTTCTTGCTGAGTAGTGGATACGCGTCCTGAACAGACAACCAGAAGGTGGAGTGGTCTTCTTTGTTACGGAAGACCAGCTTCATTGCTTTTGAAACCTTCAACTCTGCCAGCTCCTCTGCTTCGTCTTCAGTCGGTTCAATTTTGGCGTTAAACGGGTCTTTGTGCCATGGAACATCCAACGTTGCATCGTCGAAATACGATTTGAACTCAGCGGAGAGATTGTCGAGATGTCTAGTGATGCAATCTTTGATGCCGACGGGAAGCTCAATCCTCTGCGTCTGCAGGTGCTCGTCCAAGAAAGGAAACGAGGCAGTGGACCCGGCCTTGATTCATGCCTGCCAGACTTCCATTCTAGCAGACAGTCCGGCAAGCTTGTCTTGAACGTCAATGACTGTCACATCACGGCCTTGCAAGGACTGGTTCATTTCGTTGAGTCGGCCGAATATATTGGCCAGGTAGGCGAGCATCATGACGAACTCTTCATTGTCGAAGTGGACATGGAGATTGTTTTCGTTATCTCACAGGAAGATTTCCCCCTCAACCCAGAGTTCATACAGCTGAGAGAGGCATTTCCCCCTCGATAGCCAACGGACTTTGGTGTGGAACAGAAGTCCAACATGTTCCGCTCCCATTTCGTTGGAAGAGCCAATGATTTTTGGCCTTCGCACGAATGAAGTTGATCACTTTGACTGCGACGTCCATGACTTCCAGCAAACGAGGCGGAAGAGACTTTGACGCAAGAGCGTATCGGTATAGCGAACAGTGGGAGGACGTCACATGGGGCCATTCGTTCTTCACAAGCGTGACGAACCCTCCTCTGATGCCGACCATCGCTGGGGCACCATCAGTACAAATGTGCTTGAAATTCTGCCAACTGAGTCCATTAGCTTCAAAAAAAAAAAAAGAGTCCACAATTGCTTTGATATCTGCCACTGTCGTTGTGGTTGGTAGGGTATTGCAGAACAAGAACTCTTCCTTCATCTTTCCCTTTCTCTCGTAGCGAGCGAAGGCGATCAATTGGCTCTCCAGGGCGGTGTCGGTTGACTCGTCTAATTGAAGGCTAGCCTGGCGCGTGCTTTGTTTGATTTCGGAGCAAACTTGACGGCACACATCAGCGGCCATGTCGTCAATCCGTCGTCGGATCGTGTCATTAGAGAGCGAAACTTGCTGGATCTTCTTTTTCGCCTCTGGTTCGATCATCAATTCCACCATTTTCTCTGTACATGGCTTGATAAGGTCCTCAGCAATAGTGTGCGGCTTCTTGCACTTCACAATTTGGTACGCCACTTCGTAGCTGGATTGAAGAGCAGGTTTTTCTTCTGGCCGGAATCCAAATTTGGGAAGTGTCGCTTCACAGTCATATCATGATCGTTTCACAGACAGAGCGTCGATATTATCTTCCTTCCTTCCGGGATGCATCTTGTCGCGATGGTTTGAAAGTTTGGAAGGACGTAGTAACACATTTGACATCACGACCGAGCAGTGCAGACATTGCGCGCAGTCCACGCCATCTCTACTGACATTCGTGAATCCAAACTTGACATAGCTGTCATTCCATTTTCGAACCTTCGACATCTAAGAAAAAAATTGGAAAAAACAAAATTCTAACGTTTTTGTAAACATTGGTTTATTATGAATGCTCTGTGGGCTCCGCCTTCTCTTTTAAAATCGTGGTTAAACTCATCTACCCTTTTTACTTTGACACTATGACCGGAGACTCGTTACCTTAATTGTACATTACAAGCTTCTGCATTCTGAATCGCAGTTTTTCAGCGTCCAGCTCATGGCCCCCCGGTCGAAGGCCGATGGCCCCCTTGGGGGGCCACGGGCCCCCGGTTGAGAAACGCTGATTTAGAGCGTGGATTAATTTTGGAATGTAACTTTTCCAATTAATTCGCTTCACAATGCGATGGGCGCTTGATTTTGGGATTCCTGTCTCATGAGCCATTTGTCGTACAGATTTCCGTGGGGATCGGTGGAGGGTTTCCAGCAATTGATTTTCCTTTGCGGGGGTGGTTGATGACCGTGGTCTTCCTGAACGCTGCTTATGGATGTCGTGCACAGTTCCATCTGTTTCAAACTTATCTTGGATGCGAGCAATGGTGCGTCGCGTTGGTGGATCTTTGTGAAAATGTCTTCGAAATTGTCTTTGCACTTCCATGATGTTTTCGTGCTTCCAGTAGCACTTTATGATAAATTTTCTTTCTTCAAAACCGAGTCGTACTTCTGCCATTATCATGGTCTATTTGATCTGAAAATAAATGAAAAATTCAATGAGTTATGAGGAGCCAAAATGTGAGTACATTTTTTTGGGACACCCTGTATATATAGGGTGTCACAAAAAAATATACAACTTTTAAAATGCTTCGTTTGATCCTAAAAAGCAGTAATTTTGTCACTAATGCTTCATTTCTTGTTGCAGAGACGCTGAAGTTTATTTTGATACCAAGCAAGCGCCAGAAAAATGCCAAGACTGACCGTACAAAAACGGACAAAAATTGTTGAACTTGGGCACCAGACGAAAGGTGTCATACAGGTGCAACGTCTTTACTCGAGACATTTCGGTATCCACTTGCGCCATGCACCAAACTTTCGGCCAATAAAATGCACCATCGCAAAGTTTACCAATGTGGGAACCAACTGTGACCTTCACAAGGGTCACAGTGGTGGGAAGAGGACAGGTCGTAGTGAAGAAAATGTGGAAATGGTGAGACAGGTGGTCGTTCAGAGTCCAAAATAATTGATTTGACGACTTTCTGCTGAGACAAACATTCATAAGAGCACCTTTCAGAGGATCCTTTGCCAAGACATTCATGCCTTTCCATACAAAATTCAAACGGAAACAGTGCTTTCTGATAAACAGAAACGCAAACGACTAGACTTTGCAAATTGGTTCTCAGGAAAGTTGGAGTTCCTCAAAAAATTTCACATGATGGACAAATGCCATGCTCACTTGTCCAGGGAGGTAAACAAGCAAAACTTTCGGTACTGGGGAACTGAAAATCCTCGTAATGCATGAACTGAACTGGCCCCTCGATCTGTTCTCAAAGTCACCATGTGGGTGGCGGTTGGTTGGTATGGGATAATTGGTCCATACTTCTTTGAAGATGACCAGGGACGCACTTGCACGGAGAACCAGAGGAACTATCGTGAAATGATTCAGGAATTCTATCTGCCTGAGCTACATACTCAGGCAGGTCGGAGAAACAACCTCATCCAGATGAGAACCCAGTGGTTCCAGCAGGATGGGGCACCGCCCCATACAGCCAGGGAAACAAGGCGTTTTCTCAACCAACATTTTGAGGGCCGCTTTATCTCTCTACGAAGATGTTGAGTGGCCACCGTATTCCCCTGACCTTACTCCTCCATACTTCTTCTTGTGGGGGTATCTCAAGGACAGGATCTATGGAAACCGTAGGCCTCAGACTCTTGATCAGCTGAAGGAAAACATCCACCGAGAAATCCAGAACATTCCTCAGGAAACGTTTCCCAAAGTGATGGAGAACATGACAACGCGTTTGCAGGCAGTGATAGGACAACGTGTAGCCTACGTCGAACATGTGGTCAAAAAGAAAACGACGATTCTAAACCAAAATTTAAATTTTGGTGGCAATTTTGACAATGGTACAATAAACTTCAACCTTTCAGCTTTCTATCCAGCCATATATCTTTAAAAAAAATATATGTTATGACCATCCTCTTTGCAGATGAAAAGTTGTATATTTTTTTGGGACACCCTATATATATATATATATATATATATATATATATATATATATATATATATATATATATATATATATATATATATATATATATATATATATATATATATATATATATATATATATATATATATATATATATATCCATATACATATACAGTGGGGAGAACAAGTATTTGATACACTGCCGATTTTGCTGGTTTTCCCACTTACAAAGCACGTAGAGGTCTGTAATTTTTATCATTGGTACACTTCAACTGTGAAAGATGGAATCTAAAACAAAAGTCCTGAAAATCACATTGTATGATTTTTAAATAATTAATTTGCATTTTATTGCATGAAATAAGTATTTGATACATCAGAAAAACAGAACTTCATATTTGGTACAGAAACCTTTGTTTGCAATTACAGAGATCAGACGTTTCCTATAGTTCTTAACCAGGTTTGCACAGACTGCAGCAGGGATTTTGGCCCACTCCTCCATACAGATCTTCTCCAGATCCTTCAAGTTTCGGGGCTGTCGCTGGGCAACACAGACTTTCAGCTCCCTCCA
>NC_140962.1:125997376-126049876 GCF_056783735.1 Eptatretus burgeri | reverse complement strand
GCAGTCCGAAGACTGATATTTGTCAAGTTTACAGTTATAAAACAAACTTACAAATGTATATGTATGAGAAAGAGACAGAGACATAGAATAATCACATAAAATTGCATGAAATAAATGTATAGAAAGAAAATGCAAATTCACCAGAAAGCAGAGAGACGTTTTAAATTACAACAAAAAATGTCCAAGCACGGAGTCCACACGGCTCAAAGCTCATTCAGCGAGGGCACATGGAGTGCCGGCACCAGCGAAGAAACCACCCACACCGCGTCTGTAAACACCGAGCAGGACCCACAAACGCCCAGGGTACACAGTGCAAGCACCGCCGTGGCCCGTGCACCCAGGCCCCGCAAACGGGCTGCAGGAACGGACCCGCAGATGCAGAGCAGCAGGAACCACCGGCCAAGAACCCGGGACCACGCGCCCCTGCACATCAACATGAAACCAAGTGCGTTCTGCTCCAGCACCTGGTGCAGCCCACCTGCCCGACGGCGAGCCCATCCCGAGCACCGCCTGATCAACCACACTGGCTTGACCGCTCCTCCCCCCGGGCCTCGGCTTCCAACACTCCCACAGGTAGGACAGGCCCCAAGACAGCAATGCCGCAGTCAGAGCCACGTTCAACAGATCGCTCACAGCTTCGGCGATAAACCCAGACTCAGGACACGTGGCTTGGAACGGCTCATCAAGCGAGGTGCATGCTCGGACACAACCGCTCTGCACGCCATGTCCTCGACAGGAAGCCTTGGCAAAGTGTCTCCCTTGCAGCGATGATGGAACAAACACGGAAATGGAAGAAATGCAGCAACGTCATCACACCACCAGTCGGCTCCCGATCTGCCACGTTGCCAAATCAGCAGCCGCCAACAGCACGAACATGGCACGACCACAGATACAAATGGTGTCCCGGGAAACTATGAAATGGTACAACCCCGTCACACAGCACAAACACAGTACCACACCACAAATGTGACATGACACACAGCATGAACACGACACAAACACAGTACTACAGCATTAACATGGCACGACCACAAACACAAATGGCATCCCGGGAAAGTATAAAATGGTACAATTGCGTTACATACAAGACACCTGGTCTGCCTGCATCGGTGGGCCAAAAATATTTGTCGCCCATTTTGTCCATGGTGTCCAATTGTGCCTGGGCATTGTCAGCTGTCGGGCGATGACTGGTATATCCGCTTGAGTAATACATGAACTGATTTATCAATTAATACAAAATCCCTCACTCATAAATCAACAATTGAATGGAAAATGAAAACCTCCCAATCTGTAGCGATCATGCGACCAGCGTGTTCATCTTCACAAACACTTCTGCCTTCTTCCTCTGAATCTCTCGCTCTGGCTTCACTATTCCCCCAGAAAGCGTTTCCATTACTAATTTTGTCTCCAACCATTCCTTCAAAATCCCACTGATCAGTTTCAACACACTGATAACCATCAGAGTTGCTCATGACGGTGGAATCCGTATCGGAATCATAGCTCGACATGCACCGTTTCTCTATGTAAGCTGTCATTCGGATCGAGATGGCTTCAAGATTTGACATCACTGGTGAAATCGAAAATCGACACTTTGTGATTGGCACTTTGAAAAGGCAGGATTGGCACAACACTGACATTTTTTCCCCCTTTCAAATTAAACCGTGAATAATGATTTTCAGAATTTTTTTTGTGTGTTTGTTTGCCCCTTTAAGAACCCTAATACCCTTTGAGACCTCAAAGACCATTTAAACACTAAGACCATCAGGTCAGGTCAGGTATGTGAGCATGCGCCAGAGCAGCGCGAAGACCGTATCGACCCAAAAGACTATTAAGACCCTTTTAGACCATTCCTAAAACCCTCTAAACTTCTTTTACATTTAAGACCCTTAAGACACTTTAGATTCCCTAGCCTAGATCCATTAGACCTTTACACCCCTTAAGTCACTTGACTCCCTTTAAGACTCCTTCAACTTTAACATCCGTTCGACCCTTTAAACATCTTTGGACTGCTGGATCCTTGACGATTTAGAGCTTTTGACCTTTAAACCACTTAGACATTTTTAGACACTTTAGAGCCTTTTGCAAAACACAGGGTATACTTTATTCAGAGAATAATGCACAATCTTGACCCACCCAAAGAGAGGGTACTCTGCTGGTAGCTATAATTGTGCTGGAAAGAAATTGTATGTGTTGATTAAGTGAAGCAGAATCTGTTAACAGATGCAATTGTTTAATAAATATCAAGCAGGAGAAAAGTTCAAATTCTAAATTATCCAAGATGGTGGATATGTATGGTTGAAAACCACAGACCTCGGCAAAACAGGAAGTAGATTTTTGAAACGAGTATTGATGAATGTTAATTTTTAAAGTTTTTTTTTTTTTAAGATCTTTTCCCGACAGTTGTTTTTAGTATGCATTTAGCCCTGACCATCATTTGCCATTTGTCACCTTTTCACATTAGGTTTTCCCAATGGTTGCTGCAACAGAAATCTTTCACCCACAACAAGAAACGAGTTCTCTGCAATGTGAGGCTTCACTGCAGTTGCATCGTGAAATGCAGAATCAGCACTCTCTATCACACCAACAGAGCTTTACTCCATCAGCAAAAGTATGTAAAATACATCATCAACCCAGAACACATGAAAATTCCAGGCTGCAACAATACGTCTTTCCGAAACATTACATGACAGCAAAACAACATAAAATCACGTTCCAAAATAACATGGCGATGTTGAAACGAGGTTCGCCCATCTTGCAAAATGATTTTATTCCACAAGTAGGCCCGACACCAATACAGGTACCCGATGATGCGCAGTATCCCAGAATATTTCCACAACATTACTTTGGCATTCCATGTGAGGAGAAAGCACAGCAGCACACACTGCTGCAACATTCTTCACAAGAACATGACCCGCTACAATTCTCCAATTTGTTACAACAGCAAATGGCTTCAGGTTGTTTCTCAATCCAACCGTTCAAAGCAACACAACAGCACAATTTGCCATGGCAGGCCTCACCACAGCAACAAGCAAAATATTTCCCATCACAACACCACAACAGGTCATCGCAACAAAAAGCTGCACAACAATATTCACGACAACACCTTCGCTCTTCACCCCATTGCAATACAAAGCTACAACACAACATAATCCCTCCAACTTACCACAAAACATTGCCATACCATGTGTTGCAACAACAACACATGATGCCCCAGAGGCATGGCATGATATCACCACAACACTTAAGCAAAATGGAACACATATCACTGCAACAAGATGCCACCACACTGCATCTAAATCCAGAAAGCTGCAGCACAATACACGATGACAGTGCCGCACAGAAGCGATTGAGATTGCAACATCTCACAGGACGACCATACAATGAAAAATCACATCATCAACCATCACAACGGTACAATTCAAACTCGCAACAATATCCTTCACAAGCTCGCACCTCTCCAAAGCAATACCGTATTGCATTCGAACGGCAAGCTTCACGGCAATATGCATTGCCTCAAGAAAATACATCATTGCAACAAACTGTTGGGAAAGAATATGGCTTTACACTGCAACAGCAGATCTCGCACCACTACTTGTTACAACAGCCAGTAACTCCGCCACAGCATGTCATATTTCAACAAAATGCTTCACAACGACACAATTCACCACAGCACACCAAATATCAGTATGATACACCCCAACATGGATCGCCAGAATGCAGGGTGACCCCAAGACTGAAATCGGAGTGTTATGGCATGACAATGCGTCGCAGTGATTTGGTGTAACTTTGAAAGGACATGGGCAGGGTCCATTAAGAGGCAATTCTAAAACTTGCTTTGATATACCGTACTTCTGGCAATGTTCACACTTTTAACATGATGAAACCAAGTTACTTTTTATGATTCGTATATTTTGAAAAGTGAATAAAAATTTGGTCTCACTCGTTCCTGGATTTTTAACAGTTTCCTATTTTGATTATAATGGCCATTCTGTTACAGAGCGTCTGTGCTGCCAAAGCAGTTTATTGGCTGGGGTGATACTCGGTGTTTTGCCATTGCCCTCCCAGCATGAGTGAGGGCAGGGATTTGAAACTTGGCTGCAGAGCCACCGTTTGCGAGACACCATGGGGTCATTAACGTCCATCAGTAATAGCTCATCGCCCTCCGGAAGGATGGCATCCCCTGTGATGCAATGACCTCCCTACAAAGCATCACTGAGACATATTTTAATCGGATACTTTTCTGTTGGGAATTGAATGCAGACAAGGCAGATAAGTTGACTACCTCCGAGATATCCTTTCAGCTTTGCATTGCAATTGCAGTATTAAGTTCAAAAATATGAACCATTTGAATGAGCCCAGTGGATATGAGCCCAGTGGATACGAGCCCATTAAAAAAAATTAATGGTGTTTTGGTTCAAAACGAATAATCATTTAATTAGCCACAACAGTGAGTAGATTTTGTGCATCCTTCATTCAGCATGAGAGAGAGATAGGGAAAGAAAGAGAGAGGGAAAGAGAGACAGAGAGACAGAGAGACAGAGACAGAGAGACAGAGAGAGGACTTTTAGGTCCTTTTATTACAAAAAAAAGTATAAAAAGATTTTTAAAAATTCAATACAAGTTTTTCAATAAACCCACAGAACAAAGAAAAGGATAATCTACAAGAATGGAAAAAAAAAGAAGAAAACAATTCGTTTTAAAGTAATCGATGAGCATTAAAAACAAGAGAGTTTATACACACGGATGCTCCAATTGTAAATTTTAAAAATAATACTGTTACGTTTGAGGGGGGGGGGGTATGCATTCAAAGGGTAATTAGGATGTAATTCGGTATGCCATGCTGTTCGAGTTTACCAGGATCTCGATGTAATAAGTAGCAATTCAGTGGTGATAAGTTGTCTAGTAAATGTTCATTTCTTCAAGGGGGAAATGATAATTGTCACGTAATTAGATAGGGACACGGGATAGGGTAAGTGTGTCTGCGTAAACCCCTTTTGGTATTCTCTGGAGAATAGCCGTGACGTCACAGGACAGTGAAGCGGATGGCTCCGCCCCGTGATCACGATTGGCGGAAGGCGATGGCGGTGGGCCAATAAACGGCTCGATTGGAAGTGACGAGGACCAAGGATAAAAAGGTTCTGTTCGGGGTCGAAAAGGAAGAGGAAGAAGATTACAACCAAAAGATCGTGTTTTTTTGGTGGGGAGGCTGTTGCGCGGGGAGCATCTTTGTTGTGCTGATTCGATAGTGTTCTTGATCGTGTCTTGGAGCCTTGCTGAGCCTCGTGCCTCACCTTGGTTGGCTCTGGGGTTCTGCTGACTCGGAGTATGGGGTCGAACGGCGGGCGGACCTGCCTCCCTCTCCTGCTCGCAACTTGGCGCCAGAACTGGTTCCCTGGCGGCTGTGAGCGGACTTGGGCCAAGACCAGGAGGTCGACAGCACCACGGTTTCTCCTGCCCCCCTGACGAGAGCAAGGCCAGCTCGTCCGACGCCGATCCAGGGACAGTTGCGTCCACACCACGGTCCAGCCTGACCACCAGAAATAGCTACGTTTTGTGTGTGTGTGTGTGTGTGTGTGTGTGTGTGTGTGTGTGTGTGTGTGTGTGTGTGTGTGTGTGTGTGTGTGTGTGTGTGTGTGTGTGTGTGTGTGTGCTTGGCGCCTTAGAGGGTTTGAGAACTGTATATTCATTGGAATTGTCTGTGTTTTTCCCCACGCCCGATCCCACACCATCCCGTCGAATCGCCCCGGATCCCTCTTCTTGCCGAGTCTTCTTATTTCTGGTAATAATAAAAACAAAGAAACATCATCAACTCAGTGAAAAGTGACTCGTGCCACCTTCCTCGTCCCGTTTGCGGTAGAGCGATTAGAACCACCATGTTTGGGTTATAAATAAATAAACCGCCTCCATCGTTTCGGCTCATTCTACGTTGGCGGGACTGTTCAAGTCCCGTGGACGTCACAATACATTAGACTTCTAGAAATACATCAATCAAAACAGAACAAAAAGGAAAAAGAACACTGTATCGTAGTCCAAAGGACATACAATACCGCGAAGGAAATTACACACACACATTTCTAATTCATTCTCATTAACCTTACACATTTTTCCAACACACCAATTTTCAACAAATCCATTAATATTTGCACTATTACTATAGTAATTGAATTCCAGTTTTAGCCGTTTTGAAACCAGGGATTGAAAATACAGGATCACATTACATTGCTCTGGTGGTTTTCCTTTAATTTTTGCTTTTCTCGACAAGTAAATTGCTAGTTTAGCCTCCGACAATACATGATTCAAAAACAAAATTAACTTTTAATCTGCCGAAGCGACTCTAAGCCCAAAGATAAAAACCCGGAGGGAAAACCGAACATTTACTCGATCGAATACGTTCTTCAGTCGAAGAAAAAGAGCACACAATCGTAAACAATCAACATACCCATGAAACACATCTTCAGTGGTGTTACAGAAGGGACAGAGAACCGACACAGTAACATCTACACCGTTTACAAAAAGGTTTGTCGGTAATGCCTCATGAACAAGTCTCCATTGTAGATCACCTGACCTTTTTGTTGTGGGTGTGTAATACATCGATTGCCATTCAGGTTCAGAGGGTGCGATATCCGTAACAAGGCTTTCCATCTACTTACTCCCGCTGTCGGAGTGTTTACATTGATAACCGAAAGGCAAGACTGATAGATAAAATTGCTCTCGAGGTTGCCAAAGTGAAAAGAACGACACCCGGCTTGAGACAGAGCAGGACTGGTGAAACTAACCAGTAAATTAGGAATTGAAGGATTATGAGATACCCATTTCACCTCAGTACTCCACTTCAAGTCTAAAGGATGTGCGTATAACTTCAACAAGTTCAACAAGGCTTACAACACTTTTTCACCTGGTACCGGTAATCTCAGCGATTTCCTTGGCGCATTTCCAGGCATGATTGGAAGAGTCACGAAGATGCCAAACATTTTTATACCACTTGTAATAAAGTTTTCGGAAAAAAACCGACTTTTGGGAACATTCAGAAAAAGTGGGTTCAGAAACAAGGGTTCTCCCGCAAACATTTGAACATCATATGACTCCTTCTGGCGGGTCACCACTACGGCTTGCCAAGCATTTAGTAGACTTTGATAAAACAGAGGGAGGTGAGACGCATCAACTTTTTGAGGCTCCATCAAAAACAGCTCAAGGCCGTAACCGAGCGTTCCAGTCTGTCTCAGAATTTGTTGTGCTGTGGGGCGCCAGGGCAGTTTTTTCACATTGAGCAATCGCTGGATTGATTTCAGCCAAAAGGCCATCAGTCGACATTTCACGTCAATGAGCCCTTGGCCACCTCCGGACAGGGGTCGACAAAGTCCATCCCACCTCAACCAGTGATGACCTCCCCAAAATAAATTAACCAGTATCCGCTAAATATCCTTTAGTAAGCTGTCCGGTGGCTGTTGGCAGATGAATCTATGCCACAAGACAGAGGGGACTGAGGTGTTAACAATCAGTACACGGCCTCTGAAGGACATTTGTGGAAGGAAACGTTTCCATTTTTGCAAACGTTTAGTCACGTCATCTATCATTCCTTCCCAATTCATGAGAGAATACTGGTAAGGACCAAGGTAAACCCCAAGATACTTGACCCCTTCTCTTTCCCAACTTAGACCTTTGGGAAGTGAGTGAGGTGGTGCCAAAGGAGGCCTACCGGATGTACAAGTGACAGAAGACACCCACAAGGCTTTGCTCTTTTGCCAGTTGACCTTCAAGGATGAAGCCCGATGAAACATACGTCGGGATTCGAGGAGAGTGGTTAGGTCTTGACCGTTCCTAATTATTACACAGATATCATCAGCGTATGCACATATTATGACATGGTGCTCCTCTGGGGAAGGTACAAAGCCAGAGAGTGAGAGTCTAAGATTAATGAAAAGTGGCTCAAGTAAAAGGCTAAACAGTAAAACCCTGACAACGGACAGCCTTGCCGAACGCCCCTCTGAACCTGAAAAGGAGAACAGAGAAAATTGTTTACTTTGCATAAGTTTGATATATTGTTGTATAATAATTTAACCAAACATATAAACTTTTCACCAAAACCAAATTTTTGCAAAACATGTAGGTGTGATCAACACTGTCAAAGGCCTTTTCAATGTCTAAAAAAATAGTCCAACCCCATCTTCCTTAAGGCCACAATCAATCAAATCTCTGATTAAGAAGATGTTGTCAGAGATTGATCTTCCTGGAATACAGTAACTCTGATCAGCATGAACAACGGTTCCAATTACACTCTTCAGCCGAATGGCAAGAAGTTTGGACAAATTTTATAGTCCGAGCACAGCAATGAAATGGGACGCCAGTTCTCGACCCAACGGAGATCTCCGCCTTTAGGGAGGAGGAAAACCACCACTCTTCTACAGCTGAGAGGCAATATGCCAGATCATACGCTTTCTTGCAGGACCAGCAGTACTTCTGGACCTAGAATGTCCCAAAACGGTGTAAAAAAAAATCAACTGGAAGGCCGTCAATCCCAGGAGTTTTTCCATGTTCAAGGCTACTCAGAGCTGTACTGAGTTCCTCCAGGGTGAGCGGCACTTCAAGACATTGATGCTGGTCACAACTCAAAACAGGTACATGATTTGTCATATTCACATCAATATCTTTTTTCACGGATTTATCCGCAAATAATTCAGAAAAGAAACCTTTTACAAGCATTCTTACATCACCCTCATTTTGTGTAATGTTCCCTGTGGTATCTATCAGGGAAACAATCCACCTTTGGGACTTCTTAAAACCTTCCAACCGAAAAAAGCTTTTTGTTGGAGCATCAGAAAACTTCATATTTTGAATCCTAAGTCTGACTGACATCCCCATTACTCTCTCGTGATCCAGTTCTGTTAGATATGCTTTTTTTCCAGTAATAACAATTTTCCTACCGCTTTGAGATTCGGCTAATTCTCTCTCTAAATGCAAAATTTCAGTTTCTAAAAGTGAAACCTGAATTTTATTCATACTTGTGGAGAACGACTTAAAACATTGGCAAAAAACACGGATTTGGGTTTTAGCATTGTCCCACCATAACTGAACAGAAGAGTAGAAAGATTTTCTATGAACAAGTGTTTTCCAAAAACAACGAAATGCTTCAGTAAAAGAGCAATCTTCTAATAGGCTCATATTGAAAGTCCAATATGCACTTTTATGAACCAACCGAGAAGAAGAAAGGCCAAAAACTACCAGGTGGTGATCAGAGAAACCGGAAGGGAAATGTTCACAAGATACCAGTACATTTCTGTACGTAGAATTTATATACCATCGATCAAGTCGAGCGAGCGTGATCAACCCGTTAGCACACCGGCACCACATGTATTGAGAGACTGTCGAGTGCTGTATGCACCATGCGTCAAGCAGACCAAGTGATGTGAAACAACGAGAGATATCTTTATGCGCTTCGGGATGTGGTTCTCGTGTGTTTCTATCTAGATTTGGTTCAAACGTACAGTTAAAATCTCCTCCAATACAAATACAATGATCAAGAGGTATCACGTGAAAATAATTAGCCAAACGTGTGAAAAAATCTTTACGAGCTACACTGCTACTAGGAGCATATACATTGAGTAAGGTGAGGTGAAACCCCTGATAAGCCAACTCCAAGGATGCCAAGTGCCCTTTAACTATTTCATGGAAAGTACA
This sequence comes from Eptatretus burgeri, assembly GCF_056783735.1. NCBI lineage: Eukaryota > Metazoa > Chordata > Myxini > Myxiniformes > Myxinidae > Eptatretus > Eptatretus burgeri. The sequence continues at coordinate 126,040,201 of NC_140962.1, read as the reverse complement.
AGAGTCAGGAACAAACCCTGGACGAAGCAAAAACGCCACTCCCACAAAAACAGAGGACAGATTGCTAAAGAAACACTGTCCTTTATTAAGACAAAGGCAATCAGACTGAGCAGTCTCTGTTATATGTGTTTCTAGCAATAAGCAGACATCAACATGTTTCTGAAACACTAAGTTCTTAACTTGGACCCTACGTAAATGGTTGGCACCACCTCCATTGACGTTTAAGGTGCCACACAACACTTCTTTTCTTTTCATCCTATAATCGAGGAAATTTGACAGCTGTTGTGAACATTCTGTTCTCACTTTAGTAATAAGTTTCCTTAGCCTATGAGTTTGAGGTTTTGTCATTCCAAAATCTTCGTGATTTTTAATTATAAATCTTGCCGTTCGCAGGAAAGCAGGTAAGTCAGGAAAATGTTTCTGAATGTTGACTTTCCGCTGCCTAAACGTCTCATTTAGAAAGCTCACAATGTGCTGGGGAGATACTTCAGAGTGATCAGATGACGAGTGGGACAGATCCGCCACCTCTATGCTATCCTCTGAATCAGACAATCCAGATAAGAACCCGTCAGGTTCACAAAATTCTCTCCGATCTTTTATCACCTCATTTAGGAGTGATTCTAAGGAATCTACCGGGAGATGTGGAGTACCTATTTGCGAACACCGATTTGCACTCTCCTCGACCTGAGATTCAACTGCTAAAGCGTCCTCTTGTACCTCTTCATCGGGTACCTCTACCGGGGTCACAGAGACTGTATTCTGAATACTTGTGGTGAGACTGAGGAGTCAAACCACTATTCAGTTCAGGCTCTGGAAAAGTTGTTGGTGATGATTCATCCATACGTTCTGCAGACGCTTCACCACCAATAACCAACGCAGTTTCACCACCGTTTGAAGGAACATTGCCACATTGCATTTTTTGGATTATACTCTCGTCTTGAGGTTCTTCAGTTACATTACTCGTATCCAGTACGACTACCTTGGAGGAACTAGTGGATTCACGCGAAGTAGATGCTTTAGGTTTCTTTTTCATGGTTACAAAACCATCTTTTTCATCCTCGCCAAGCAAGGAAACGGTATCATCGGAAACATTTGCGATACTGGTCGTCATCTCCTCACGAGGTATCACCTCCTCACGAGGTATCTATCACCTCTGTCACCTCCTCACGAGGTATTACCTCATCCACACCCAGAGGTATTACCTCTTCTGTCCCACGAGGTTTGCGGTCATTACCGGTTTTACAATCGACATCGACATGTCCCGATTCTCCACATCTTGCACAATGAGCTTTGGGACAAAATCTCTTTAAATGCCCAAAGTTCCCACAATGAAAACACGTTCATGTCGCCGATGAAGCAAATATTTGGTAATCGCGATCGTCGATTCTAACCTTGAGGGAAACCTTCAATCCCGTGTCGTCTCCACGGTCCGGGAGCTCCATGTTCACCCGGCGCCGGAAACTCATCACGTGCTTCGCTTTTCATGGCGACACTCAAGGGGGATCATGGAGATTGGAGAAACGATCCTTCCATAACGAGACAAGATGGACAGAATTTTGTCACTCGGCACGAATGGAGGACAATTTGAAACGACAATTTTCGTTGCGAGGACATCCATGGGGGGGGGGGGGGACGCCATGACGAAATGACCACTCTGTGTGGATAAACCGGCGCTCACGACGTCGTGAACAAAACGTTCATCCGAGACGAAAACTACCACTTTCTGGTTCGTACGTGACGCGGCCCGAACGTGTTCGACACCGATAAAATCGCCGACCGCCAGCACGATCTGTTCGGTGAGACACAAACCAGGCCGGTTTTTCTGGTCGGCGCCTCGTACACATCTCGCTGCGAACGAGCGGCCGCCATGTTTTACACTCACGACGCGCCACGTCTTCCTCACTCAGGAAGGGAAGTTACAAAAACACTCAAACTTTTCCGAACCTTGGGAAAGGGAGCGCTAACTGAACAAAATAAGGAAAGATAAGCGAAATTAAAAAGCAAAATAAATATTTAAAACGAAAAAGTTTTTAGATTTTGAGAACGACGAACAGGGCACAGCCCGGAAAACCGACGGTACCCTGAGAAAGCGGCGGGACGAGGTATCTCTCTCTCCTCAACACAGAGGGGAAAACACGGGAAACAACCTACAAACATAACACGAACACAGAGGGGAAAACACGGGGAACAACCCACAAACATAACACGAACACAGAGGGGAAACACGGGAACAACCCACAAACATAACACGAACACAGAGGGGAAACACGGGAACAACCCACAAACATAACACGAACACAGAGGGGAAACACGGGGAACAACCCACAAACACAACACGAACACAGAGGGGAAACACGGGGAACAACCCACAAACATAACACGAACACAGAGGGGAAACACGGGGAACAACCCACAAACACAACACGAACACAGAGGGGAAACACGGGGAACAACCCATAAACACAACACGAACACAGAGGGGAAACACGGGAAACAACCTACAAACATAACACGAACACAGAGGGGAAAACACGGGGAACAACCCACAAACATAACACGAACACAGAGGGGAAACATGGGGAACAACCTACAAACATAACACGAACACAGAGGGGAAACACGGGAACAACCCACAAACATAACACGAACACAGAGGAGAGACATGGGGAACAACCCCCAAAGACAAGACGAACACAGAGGGGAAACACGGGAACAACCCACAAACATAACACGAACACAGAGGGGAAACACGGGAACAACCCATGAACACAGAGGGGAAACACAAACAACCTACAAACATAACACGAACACAGAGGGGAAAACACGGGGAACAACCCACAAACATAACACGAACACAGAGGGGAAACATGGGGAACAACCTACAAACATAACACGAACACAGAGGGGAAACACGGGAACAACCCACAAACATAACACGAACACAGAGGGGAAACATGGGGAACAACCCACAAACACAACACGAACACAGAGGGGAAACACGGGGAACAACCCACAAACATAACACGAACACAGAGGGGAAACACGGGGAACAACCCACAAACACAACACGAACACAGAGGGGAAACACGGGGAACAACCCATAAACACAACACGAACACAGAGGGGAAACACGGGGAACAACCCACAAACACAACACCAACACAGAGGGAAAACACGGGGAGCAACCCACAAACATAACACGAACACAGAGGGGAAACACGGGGAACAACCTACAAACATAACACGAACACAGAGGGGAAACATGGGGAACAACCCACAAACACAACACGAACACAGAGGGGAAACACGGGGAACAAGCCATAAACATAACACGAACACAGAGGGGAAAACACGGGGAACAACCCACAAACACAACACTAACACAGAGGGAAAACACGGGTAACAACCCACAAACACAACACTAACACAGAGGGGAAACACGGGGAACAACCCACAAACATAACACTAACACAGAGGGGAAACACGGGGAACAACCAACAAACATAACACGAACACAGAGGGGAAACACGGGGAACAACCCACAAACATAACACGAACACAGAGGGGAAACACCGGGAACAACCCACAAACACAACACGAACACAGAGGGGAAACACGGGGAACAACCCACAAACATAACACGAACACAGAGGGGAAACACGGGGAACAACCCACAAACATAACACGAACACAGAGGGGAAACACGGGGAACAACCCACAAACACAACACGAACACAGAGGGGAAACACGGGGAACAACCCACAAACACAACACGAACACAGAGGGGAAACACGGGGAACAACCCATAAACATAACACGAACACAGAGGGGAAAACACGGGGAACAACCCACAAACACAACACTAACACAGAGGGGAAACACGGGGAACAACCCACAGACACAACACTAACACAGAGGGGAAACACGGGTAACAACCCACAAACACAACACGAACACAGGGGGGAAACACGGGGAACAACCCATAAACATAACACGAACACAGAGGGGAAACACGGGGAACAACCCACAAACACAACACGAACACAGAGGGGAAACACGGGGAACAACCCACAAACATAACACGAACACAGAGGGGAAACACGGGGAACAACCCACAAACACAACACGAACACAGAGGGGAAACACGGGGAACAACCCACAAACATAACACGAACACAGAGGGGAAAACACGGGGAACAACCTACAAACATAACACGAACACAGAGGGGAAACACGGGGAACAACCCACAAACACAACACGAACACAGAGGGGAAGGTCAGGTCAGGTATGGGAGCATGTGCCAGAACAGCACGTCGCTGCGTCCACTTTCCGCTGGTACTCCAGGGGCCTCCGTCTGGCCATCCCCCAAGCAGATGCCAGGCCCATCCCCATCTCCTTGAGATGATGGTCAACCTGTTGCAACCATGAGGCACGTGGTCGACCCACTGGCCTCCTCCACTCATGAGACTCCCTCGCTGAGAGAATCTGGTGAGCAGGATCAGAGTCAGGAAAACGAGCCACATGTCCATACAGCCGCAACTGACGCTCACGGACTATGCAGGTAACAAATCTCATCCGAGTCTCTCTCAGCAACCGCTCGTTGGACACAAAATCCAACCAGCGATAGCCAAGGATTCTCCGAAGAGACCTGGTACCAAAGGAATTAAGTCTCCGTCTCAGATCCTTGGTCAGAGTCCAAGTCTCGCACCCATAGAGCAAGACTGGAAGTACCAAGGACCTGAAGACTCGGACTTTCGTCCTCCCGCACAGGTACCGGCAGCGCCACACCCCATGATCCAGTGAATCCATGACTCCCCAGGCCCGACCCAGACGTCTATTGACCTCTGACTCGCAGCCAGCAGAGACATGAATATCACTGCCAAGGGAAGTGAATCTCTCCTCGACCTCAACATCCTCACCACAAACAGACATAGACAGGACAGCAGCATCCAAGATGTCACCGAAAGCCTGGATCTTAGTTTTGACCCAAGAAACCCATAATCCCAATGGCTCCGACTCCTCATTCAGCACCTCGAGGGCCCCCAAGAGGATATCTAAAGTCTCCGCAAAGATGACTGCATCATCTGCAAAGTCAAGGTCCGAGATCTTGACATTCCCAAATGACGCACCGCAACTTGATCTCTCCGACATCCTCCCTAGAATCCAGTCCATACAAGTGCTGAAAAGTGTGGGGGCAAGTACACATCCCTGACGAACTCCAGTAACAACTGGAAATAAGTCAGAAATGGTACCACCACACTTCACAGCACTCTCAGTACCAGAGTCGAGTTCAGACATCAGATCGATCAGTTTTGGTGGCACCCCACGAAGACCAAGAATCCTCCAGAGGACATCCCGATTCACTGAATCGAACGCTTTACAGAGATCAACATAGGCTGCAAGCAGCCCCTGCCGAAACTCTCGTCTGCGTTCGGTGAGGACACGAAGTGCAAGGATACGGTCAATCGTTGACCTCTTTGGTGTAAAGCCTGACTGCTCTGGACGCTGGTGCTCAAGCAGATGGTGGCGAACCCTATCAATAATTATCCGAGCAAAGACCTTGCACGGCACTGAGAGCAGCGTCACCCCTCGGTAGTTGTTGCAGTCTTGGCGATCACCCTTCCCTTTCCAGAGAGGGACAACAAGGCCCCTCTTCCAGTCAGTTGGGATGATGCCTGTGTTCCAGGCAGAGCACAAAACTGCATGCAACGACACGAGTGCAGCATTTCCACCAGCCTTGAGAAGTTCAGCATGGATGCCACAGATCCCTGGAGGTTTGCCCCGTTTCAACTGGTTCACCGCAGCCCTTGTTTCCACAAGTGTAGGTGGACCACAGTTGATTCGAGGGTCAGCAACAGGGATTGTAACACCCTTGACGTCCAACTCGACAGTTGGGGGATCAGCCTGGTACAACCGCTCAAAGTAACCGGCCCAGCGGGCCTTCACTTCAGACTCCTCTGTCAAGAGCCTACCACTCTCTGCTCGAACTGTAGTGCTCCGAGGGATGGGCTTGGATGAACGTAATGCGCGAATTCCCCTGTAAGCGGGACGAGAATCACCTGTCCACAGGTGAAACACGGGGAACAACCCACAAATACAACACGAACACAGGGGGGAAACAGGGGGAACAACCCACAAACACAACACTAACACAGAGGGGAAAACACGGGGAACAACCCACAAACACAACACTAACACAGAGGGGAAACACGGGGAACAAACCACAAACATAACACGAACACAGAGGGGAAAACACGGGGAACAACCCACAAACATAACACAAACACAGAGGGGGAAACGCGGGGAACAACCCACAAACACAACACTAACACAGAGGGGAAAACACGGGGAACAACCCACAAACACAACACTAACACAGAGGGGAAAACACGGGGAACAACCCACAAACACAACACGAACACAGAGGAGAAACACGGTGAACAACCCACAAACATAACACGAACACAGAGGGGAAAACACGGGGAACAACCCACAAACACAACACGAACACAGGGGGGAAACACGGGGAACAACCCACAAACATAACACGAACACAGGGGGGAAACACCGGGAACAACCCACAAACATAACACGAACACAGAGGGGAAAACACAGGGAACAACCCACAAACACAACACGAACACAGAGGGGAAACACGGGGAACAACCCACAAACACAACACGAACACAGAGGGGAAAACACGGGGAACAACCCACAAACATAACATGAACACAGAGGGGAAAACACGGAGAACAACCCACAAACATAACACGAACACAGAGGGGAAACACGGGGAACAACCCACAAACATAACACGAACACAGAGGGGAAACACGGGGAACAACCCACAAACATAACACGAACACAGAGGGGAAACACGGGGAACAACCCACAAACACAACACGAACACAGAGGGGAAACACGGGGAACAACCCACAAACATAACACGAACACAGAGGGGAAACATGGGGAACAACCCACAAACACAACACGAACACAGAGGGGAAACACGGGGAACAACCCACAAACATAACACGAACACAGAGGGGAAAACACCGGGAACAACCTACAAACATAACACGAACACAGATGGGAAACACGGGGAACAACCCACAAACACAACATGAACACAGAGGGGAAGGTCAGGTCAGGTATGGGAGCATGTGCCAGAACAGCACGTCGCTGCGTCCACTTTCCGCCGGTACTCCAGGTCACTTGCTTGGCGGCAAAAAGCGCTGGATTCGTCGCCGGCTCAAACCGGCTCCGCTTCAGAGCCGCTTCTCGGCACTCGAAAAACTCACGATCCTTGTTGACGTGCTTCACGTGCTTCGTCGCCATATGCCTCTTCAGTTTGTTTTCCTTCAGCGATTCGTTGGACAGCACTTCGAAGCACAACACACATTGTGGCTTCACAGAACCACGATCACTGATAGAAGTGAAGCCCACATCCAAAAATGCTTGCTTGTAGGAACGCTTTGCCATCCTGCAAAACGAAATAGGTGACTAGATCAGTCAGTGGAGTCAGTGTCAAAGCTAACTGACACAAAACACGCAACGCAATGTGGAGCGGAAAACTGTGCTGCGCAGTCCAGCCAGCAAGGCAGATCACACAAAACAGCGTTTCGACTTGTCGGTCAGCCAATGTGAAGTGACCAGACTGAGTTCGTCACCTCACGAAATTACTTCGGTTGCAGAGAGAGCGAGTAATTGGAAAGGCGAGCTGGCGAAATTATTGGCCTGCAGTTAACCGTTTTGGGCGGGTACAAAGTACTGAACGGTACTGAACGGCAAGAGTAGGTAGAAACAGAAGTGTCGCTGTACCTCAGGCTGAATTATCGAGTGGAACGGTACCAAACGGCACTGTCCTACGATGTGGTGTTTGCGCGATTGCCTTTTACCCGCTTGATTTATATCAAAATTTTTTTTTGCCAGGGTCCTCGCGACCCATTTTTGGACCCTTCGCGACCCACGTTTGGGTCGCAACCCATAGTTTGGGAAACACTAGCCCAGGCCCTAGAGGTACACACACTCACTGTCTCTCTTGGAGTTTGAATCCTGATCTAGCTATAAACTGTCATCCCGGTGTTTCACAGGCAGTGATTCATCAATGTGTGTGCCGTCCATCAGATGGATGTTGAACGGGAGTCCCGTCTGCCGGCATTAGTTGGATGTTAATGATCCCACCGTGTCCTTCCCAAAGAGTAAGCAAGCTATCGCCGGCACCATGGCTGCTGATGTCGTCTTTTCTTTTTTCAAAAACCCTGATCTCTGAACATCAGTTTGGATCCCATCCCAATCACTCAACTCTGAACATGCGGTCTCGGTCTCAGTCTCTCTCTCTCTCGATGTCCCTAAATGTCAATCATTAGGTCAGGACCTTATATTTGGATATTCAACACAGTCTCACATCCTGCTTTGTTTGCAAACCTCTTTGCTGGTGGCATACAAGACTGCCTTCATTCCTGGATTTCTAACTTCCACTGAATGTCGTGAATGTTTTGCTTTCAATTGTAACCCTCTCCTCCCCTCTCATGGTGGAGGCTTCAGTTCCCCACGGCAGTGTTTTGGGCCCTATCCTGTTCCTCATTTATATAAATAATCAAGCTGATGCTGTGGAAGACCCTCTTCCTTTACGCAGATGAGTGATGACTCCACATTTCCATATAGTGTGCCATCCCACTGCAAGATGTCAAGATCCCACACAACGAATGGCATATCACTCTGCTGCTCTAAAATTGCTGAGATGCTGCCCGAGTAAATAGAACATTTCTTCAATCCTGGAAAATATCACTGTTTTACACTGTCACTCAAAAAGGATCATTAAACTAACCCAACTATTTCAATGATGAGCCACTGGAATAAGTTCAGTCTCCTGAACTTCTTGGCCTTACCACCAGCCATGGACTCTCATGAGCGAACTATGACAAAGCTATCCTTCAAAGCCAGCTGCAAATTGGGCAGCCTCTGTCGATCCAAGTCTTTCCTTGGAAAATCAGTTACTCTCAGTCTACAAGGCCAGCTTCGTATCTCAATGGAGTATTGCTCTTGCCGATGGGCTGGTGTCCCAGCATCACATCTATCTCTCCTGATTTCTGTAGAATCTAAAGCTCTCACCATTATTTGAATCTTCCTTGACAAAGCCAAAGCACAAGGTCTGTTGCTTTCACATTGGAGGCACGTCAGTGGTCTCTCTGTTTTCTACCGCCTCTCATTCAGCAATGCTCCCTCTGCACTGTCGGTCCTCTGACACTCCCCAGAAACTCCAGGATACACACGTTCTTTAAGTAACGCTCTCCTCGTTAAACTTCCAAAATCCAGGTTAACTGCACCCTTCAACTCCAGTATTCCTCACTTCTACCTTTCACGGAAGTGCCTTCCAGAAGCCGTTCTTTCTCACTCTTCCCTCCAGTGTTTCAAGCAGGTAATGTACGGCCACCTCATGTCTTCCCTCAACCTTACCCATTATTGCCATTAACCCTTGCTTAACCCAACCCATTTACTTAAACATTTCGGTGTTTTCTCCCCCTTTCTCTCTCTTCTTTTCCTGTTCGTTATTCCCTCGACAGTTGTGCCCAATTGTTGCCCCACTATCCCGCTGTCGATTTAACCCTGCTCTCTCCATGAATCTCGCTCTTGTAGAAGGGGGGGGGGGGGTGGGAAACAGGACAAGCAAAAGTGATACTTAATGATTTTATTGGACAAATCATGTAAATCTCTCCAAGATGCTCTGAATCATGAAATTCCAAGAACCATTTACATATTATTACACAGAGAGAAATGTAGGGAGGAAAACGGGGTGGGGGGGGGATTAGTGGAGTTATTGGAAAAAGTGAGGAAGGTGCTTGTCTGTAGAACTCAGGGTCTGTATATATATAATTTATATGTGGTCTCGACATTTGCACTTAATGCTTTCGTTGACCAGGAGTTGAGTTGTGAAAATAATGTCAAGTCCAGGAAAAAATACCTTACATTCTTTGAAATGCATTTGTCCAAGAAATGCACGCAACCCAGCGTACCTTGTAAAACATTGAACAAAAGTGCATAGTCAATAAGTTCAGGCAGGTGAAGTGTCTTTTTTATGCCAACAGGCCAAACAAGGCTTAGTGAGTTCTATATCAAAAACTGTGCAAAGAGATTTGCTAATCCAAGTAACATAAACAGACTGTGAAAGATCACAGAAGAAGCCGTGAGTCGTCCACATCTTCGCTGGAAGATCAAGTGAATGAGGCAGGGGAAGATGAAAACAAAAGCTAGTCCGCAAATTGCACCAGAGTACCTGAGGAGATAAAAATGAATTCAAAATTACTACCACAGGTGAATGACACCCCAGAATAGGTGAATTCAATGTAGAATGGACAGCTGTTTACAAAAACAGAAACGTTTGAAATCAAACTGGGAATTAGCCAATGTTTGGAAACAAAAGTATAACTTGGAGCCTGTGATGAACATTGTTTAGCAAATTTTCGTAAATACAGTATCGGGCATACTGCTGTCTCTGTGTGATCCATCCTTCAGAGCAAATGCAAGTGTCAGGCAGATTTCCAAGACATCTCCGAACAATGATTAAACGGGAGCTCTGTGCAGGTTGTTACAGATTTTCAACATTGTCATTGAAGAAAGTCCTGACAGATACAAGAGCATCGCAAGATGTACTGTCATGCTGGATATACGTAAGAGAACTGTCCATTGTATTGCCTCAAAGCTAGGTGTGCATCGCTGCCGAAAATCTGACAAACCAAACACATTTATGAAGCACTTGCTGCATTGCAGTGTTCATCTGAAGTTTTGGTGTGCTGTCACAATCCTTTTGTGAATACACTGTAATGTAGTCAATAACCTTAATTTAAATAGCGAATTACCTAATGAGGGATGTGCTATGAAATTGTTGGATGCCACAGCCCAGTTACCATATTTTATATCGCGTATTAATGCTGATGCACAGCTATTGTTAACATAATATCTGTTTGTATTGAAATTGCAGAACGTTTTCAACAAAAGATGTTTGGGGCTTGAACTCGGGACCCTAAAGGCCCGGTCACACCTTGACGTTTTAGCCAACGTATGCCGATTTTTGATTTTTTTTCTAAAACGCTGGCACACGTTGAATACGTTATGGGTAAGTTTTGATAACATTGAGAGCACGCTGAAAAACACTGCCATACGTCGTTGTACGTTGGCTTTAAACGTTGTACTTTTCGGTTGTCTTCAAATTTTTTCATGCTTGAAATTTCACGACGTATGCCGGCGTATGACTCACACGTTCCGCTACGCTGGCCACAAGTTGTATGCACGGTCTGCGATCGTTGACAGACGTCAACACATGCTACTTGTAAGTTAATCATAAGTTGAGACACGCCAAGGTAATGTTTAGCGTACCCGAAACTTATTTCTAACCTATGATTAACGTGTTGTTGGCACGTTACGCGATCGTTGCCAGACATCGACAGACGTTACTTTTAAGTTACTCATAGGCTGAAAGACGTCGGTATAATGGATCGTCCTTGCGTCAGCGTCCACGGCCACGGCCAGGACACTTATTTGCAGCATTCTTCAAACTTTTCTTCGGCATGACGAGGATGTTCACACTTCGATGTCTAGCTTGGCTATGATTCCAATTGTCCATCGGCAGCGTCTATTTAAAATAGTCGAGTTTGAGCGTTTTAACACGTTCAGAAGAAACGCTTCAAATTTCCAAACCCCAGCGTCAAAAAACAAAGGCGAGTGACAGCAATTTAAATCGTTCATTGTAAACAATGAAAATAGCAGAGTGGTACCGTTTAAAAGTCGTTGAGTGTAAAAAAAATCCAATTGTTGAGCGCAAGCGTCTACTTTCAATAGTGGGGTTTGAGCGATTTAGCACGTTCAATAGAAACGATTAAAATTTCCGAGCGCCAGCGTCAAAAAACAAAGGCGAGTGACAGCAATTTAAATCGTTCATTGTAAACAATGAAACTAGCTGAGTGGTACCGTTTAAAAGTCGTTGAGTGTAAAAATAATCCAATTGTTGAGCGCAAGCGTCTACTTTCAATCGTGGAAATGCAGCCATTTAAATCGTTGAGTGGCAGCCTATGAACCTACCCGTGGACACGCGGACGCAAGGACGATCCATCATAACCCACACCCTCCCCCTCACACTCACCTACTACTGCCAACATGAACAAACTACTACTAATACTAATACTAATACTAATACTGATACTGTTACTGCTGACATGGACATCGACTCAAAAAGGAACTCGAAAACACTGTTGGGTTCCCCTTTTATGAGCAGCATTTTTATATACCAATTCCCAAAACCGCTGGGAACACGTCTTTATATGACAGTTGTAAGCTAGAAACACATTCATTTTTTTTTTTGTCGACCGGAAGACGTCATTGGAATACGTCTACATACGTCGATGTGTGTTGGGACTACGTAAAGAATTGGTTCAAAGTACGTCAAACATAAGTTAGAAATAAGTTTCGTGTAAAAAAGACATTACCGCGACGTGTTTCGACTTATGAGTAGCTTATAAGTAGCCTTTGTGGACGTGTGTAAGCGTCCGCATATCGTGTGTAAAACTTATCCCCTTCGCATGCGGAACGTGTGTCATACGCCGAGTACGTCGTAAAATTTTGAACATGTTTAAAATTTCTTGACGTACTCTACTTACTATGACGTATGATAGCGTACTTTAGCGTTCTACTCACGTATACCAAACTTACTCATACCGTATTTGACGTGCCCCCAACGTTTTAGACACATTTTTCTTAGGTCGGCATACGCTGGCAAGATCGCCAAGGTGTGACCGCGATGTTGTCACTTCCATTTCTACGGCAGTTATGATTCGAATCGTTGTGCGTCAGCTTTTTAATAGGCTACGTCACGACATCGTCGCCGATGCGTGCAACGCGCTATGCCGAAGTTAGACTATCGTTGGGCATAGGTTGTGTAGGCCAACAACAGGTTCAGCATTCGTTGGTATAAGTTATCTATAACACAACGAAACGTTCTGTGTCCATTACTAATATGTTATGCATACGACCAACTCATTATGAATACGTCCGAATCTTAAAAAAAACCATCAAAAGTTCAACGTAAGCCAGCATTTTACATACATTTTAATACGTTGCCATCGCTGGCTAAAACGTCAAGGTGTGACCGGGCCTTAAGATCCAAAGCCAGCCACCTCAACCACTAAACCAACACCATACTTCGATGCACCAATTGCAGGACATGTGTGGTCAGGTACATTAGTTTGCCAAGGAACATATTTGATTTTTTTTTTGATGCAAGAAAATGTCTAGGATGGCATCGAGGTATGCACACTAGCAGCTAAGCAGTCTAGCCTGGGATTGAATTTCATCCCAGCTATCAACTGTCATCCTCGTTTTTCACAGGCAGGGTGATTCATGAATGTGTGTGCCGTCACTCGGATGGATATTAAACTGGGCATCTCATCTGCCAGCATGAGTTGGTACACATTATAAAGATCCCGCAGTGTCCTTTGCGAAGAGAAGGCTGGTGAGCAATCGCTGGCACCCAGCCCAAATTCCAACTTCCTACCCTGACTTCCTGCATCGGAGTGGCAACCCGACCAGGATTGTAATTCTAGGCAAGAAACTGCTTCATTAGCACCAGTGCTCTGTGTAGAATAGGCATGGACAACCTGTGGCTAGGGGGATGTATGCGTCCCAAAATGTGGTTTCATGCGGCCAGTGGAGTGATTCAAACATTCTATTAAATGTGACCCATGCTTCACTCTTACCACGGAGTGATCATACTGAATTGGGTGTACTGTGTGTCTTTCTTGCCATTGCCTCATGCTCTTAATGTAGCAGCATCACCTTTTCAATCAACATTCGCCTGCGATCGTTGTAAAGCTGCATCTGGTCATGGCTACCTCAAGTAAGGTTAAGAAGATAGCCAAGAAAAGCCAAGTATTCCAAGAAAAATGAACGGAAGAGTACTTCTTTGTTGAACAAATAGGTTCTTCCACGTAGTTTATATGCTCAGAGAGCATTGTGTGTTTCCAGGAATCCAATTTCAAGAGACATTATGATTCAAAGTACACTACCTACCACAGATTTTGGGGGCAAGCACGGAAAGTCGAGGAACAGAAATTGAAAAATAAGTTACTTGGGCAGCAGATGCTGTTCAAGAACATAAAGAACGACGCTGACAATATTGTCCGATCGAGTTACATTATGTGTCACAAATTGGCGAAATTATTTGTGAAGGATTATATCACTGACATTATGAAAATACTCTGCCTGAGTAAGTGTGAAGACATGGACAAAACTAGTCTCTCTTGCCACACTGTGGTGAGGAGAATTGACAAAATTGCAAATGACATCAGTACGTTATTTGGCAAGGAGGGATCAGAGTTCAGTGCTTTTGTCATAGCTGTTGATGAAAGCACTGATAAAACGGATACAGTCCAACTGTCATTGAAGAACGACTAGTCCTTTCATCAATGAAAAGGATGACGATGGGAGAAGATATTTTCTCAAAGGTGGAAGCTGCATTTGACTGCTTCGAGCTCAAGTGGGAGAAGTTGAGTGTTATTTCAACTGATGGGGTGAAGGCTATGGTAGGCTTTAATACTGGCCTAGTTGCATGGATTAAAGCAGAGATCACTGATCGGTACTTGGATCCTGAAGAATCGAGCTGTACAACCACATCAATCTTTAAAAAAAAAAAAACTGAGGTTGTGGCAAATGTAGCTTTGACGAGATGACGCATTTCACTTCCCAACCCTACTCAAAGTCCTTGGGAACGGACTCCCAAGCAAAGGAAACCACTGAGGCTGATGGCTTGACTCAGGACTAGCAATCCCATTTTATTGATTTCAGAAGAGAAGAAACCAGCTTGAGCATCTTCTCCCCACCATTCCATGGTGACGATGAAGGTGTTCCAGTTCATCTACAGATGGACCTGATAGAACCACAAGAGGACCTTGATCTGAAGGTGAAGTTTCAAGACATTCATATTTAGGACTTTTTAGGGAATACTGGCAAAGGGGCAGATATCTAAGCCTAACAGCATTCGCACTGAAGAAAATTTCACTGTTGGGCAGCACTTACACATGAGAGCAGTTCTCGCTAATGAAGTTCATAAAATCGAGCCACAGATCCAGGCTCACCAACGACCATCTGGGGAGTTGCCTGACAGTTATGACTTTAGACCTCTCTTCAAATCTTGAATGCCTCGTGAAAGGCATTCAAACTCAGGTATCCCACAAAACTCAATTAGAGATGGACTTCATGAACTTGGAAATCTCTGCTTGGGCTCGCATATTCTGTCGCACAAAAGTCACCATTCCTGACATTGATGGTGTCTCAATTTTCCATTCATTTTCTGAAGGACTGTGAGTACAAGTTTGCACCTTTGGTTGTAATTGATCAACATTTTACAGGATTTCCTCTGTAAATTATTTGCTGACATGCTGAAGTTCAGTAAAATATCAATGGTGTCTCTTAAATTGCGAGTGTTGATTGATTGTAACTACCACGCCTGCTCATGCACAGACATCATTATTTTGGTACATTATTTAGATGGGTGGTAGTCATTCTCAGAAATGTGGCCTACAGGTGCATACCAAAATCTTAGCGTGACCCTTTACTTGGAAAATGTTGCCCATGCCTATTATACAGCATGGTTCATGATCTGATTTCAAGGAAAGAAAATGAGTGGTTTGAAGTCATCATGTCATCATTTTCAAAAATGACCCAGTGTTTGGGTCTATGCGAACTAGAAGCGAATTTCACATACGCTAAAGCAAATGAATAAAATATAATTAATGTTTGTTGACATTTGTTTGCACACCAAACAAACAGTTTGACAGCTAACTGAGAGCAAATTGTTGAGAGGCCTTCTTCCTTCATATGCAGCACATAGGTATGGGTACCATAATTAGCTGTGGAGCGTGAAACTTTGACGAGTGTTATTTGACTTACCGTATAATGGTGCCAATGTTAGGATAAAATGTCGCCATGATGACACCCGTTGTCACCAAGATGACATTCAAAAAGAGGACGTGCAAAAAGCTGTGAAGAAACAGATGTTAGGATGCCGTCTTTCTTTTCATCCCAGTAATTACATCAAAATTGTCATTTTTCCGTTGTCCCAAATCATGGAAGAGAATCAACAATACCACATTTGTATAATGAGTCATTCCATCTGAAATCACCAAATTTAAGAAAATGTTCCCAGTTGACCCCCTCAGATTTACTCTAAACTTTCATAAAATAAGTCCCAGGTATCAAAATGAAGCTGCATAAAATTTTAGGTCCATAGATGCGGTCAACTCCGAGATATTGAGAGTTGAAAATGTGATTGTGGCCCTATTTTTATGGTCGTTGCGAGCATCACAAAATGAACGGCTACTTTTAAACTCCCACAACTTTTGAAATATCAATGCTAGAGCCTTGAAATTTTCAGAGATTATTCTTCTCTCACTGCTCTGTAAGAAACAAACATAAAACTGAGTATACCTGAATTAAATTTTATGACCTGATCAGTTGAAATCCAGAAAAAAAAAATGTTGGTTTTGTCTGAGGACCCAACTTTGAGACTCATATATTTTTATTGACCCATCCCAGAAGCTTGAAGTTTTTTCATGTAATAAATGTATGGTAGTAGTATTCAAATACATGTTTACTTTTCTTAATCAGTCATATATAATACAGTCATGATCCCTCAAAAGTTGAAAATTTTCATTTTTCCCTGAAATTCAGGTGAGGATTGAAAATATATGACAAGGTATACCACTTCAAATTGTTCACCATTGGAAAGAGCATATTCAAGTTTACAAAAGTGTCAATTATCAAAGTGGTATATTTTTAAAAATTATATTTTCTTTTTTAAAAAAAACTGTTGTTAACACAGTCGTGAATACATGAAGTGTGTGCATGGTGTGGGCACCATGGTAATCATGAATGATTAGTTCTATGATTCAAATTAATAATACAAAAATATATCACATACTGCAATAACAATGTAATAAAACATTTCACGTAAATGATTTGAATAGGTCCTTGATCTGCTTTTCCGAGTCAGGTGCGAGCTTGTACTGCCTCCCAGTTGACGTTAAGGGAGCATCAATAACTTTCATCAAACGGACCAAAGGAACCCAACAAATGTCCTCCCTTGAATGTAACTATATACACTGCTGACATCAGCTACAGATCAGCCACTATTCCTGAGTTCTATTTTTAGTCCCAGCCAGATGAGTTAAGCTCTTGCTATTTACAAATGAGAAACAAATAATTACAAATTAAAATTTCAAAGTATTGTGTTCATGGTATCCTAATAGCAGATGATATGTATGTACATTGTATATACATGTACTACACATATGTACTACATGTAAAAGGACTGTTCATTAAATAGCACACACAATGTGCACAGCACTGGCAGAACATCATTTATTCAAATATTTTTAAAATATTGATAGAAACATTATACCACTTTGATATTTGACACTTTTGTAAACTTGAATATGCCCTTTCCAATGGTGAACAATTTGAAGTGGTATACCTTGTCATATATTTGCAATCGTCACCTGAATTTCAGGGAAAAATGAAAATTTTCAATTTTTGAGGGATCATGACTGTATTATATATGACTGATTAAGAAAAGTAAACATGTATTTGAATACTACTACCATACAGTTATTACCTGAAAAAAATTCAAGCTTCTGGGAAGGGTCAATAAAAATATATGGGGTCTCAAAGTTGGGTCTTCGTACAAAACCAACATTTTTTTCTGGATTTCAACTGATCAGGTCATAAAAATGAATAGAGGTATACTCCATTTTATGTTTGTTTCTTACAGAGCAGTGAGAGAAGAATAATCTCTGAAAATTTCAAGGTTCTAGCATTAATATTTTAAAAGTTGTGGGAGTTTAAAAGTATCCGTTCATTTTGTGATGCTCGCAACGACCATAAAAATAGGGCCACAACCACATTTTCAACCCTCAATATCTCGGAGTTGACCGCATCTATGGACCTAAAATTTTACACAGCTTCATTTTGATACCTGGGAACTATTTTATGAAAGTTTAAACTAAATCTGAGGGGGTCAACTGGGAGGCCTCCGGTGATATGAGGTGGAAAGACCCTAATTCAATTAACTATTACCCGAGTGCCTTTCAAAAATAGAAAGCGATTGAGTGTGGTGTCATACTAGCCAAATTATTCAATGATTGACTGAATTTGTCTCGCCGTATCGCTATGAAATGATCATCAACCGAACCCACTTATTTATTTCCTTGGTTATCCAATGGAAGAGGTTCAGTCTCTTGAACAAACATCGAGGCCTCACCATCAGCCATGACCTTTCGTGGGCCGACCGCATAGCAAAGCTAGCCTCCAAAGTCAGCCACAGAAAGAGCATCCTTCATCGATACAAGTCTTTCCTTGAAAAATCAGTTACATCGAGACTACAAGGCCTTTGTCCGTAGCTCAATGGAGTACTACTTTTCGCTTTTGGCTGGGGCTCCAGTTTCAATATCTCTCTCTTGGAATCTGTGTAATCTAAAGCTCTCAATATTACCGACATCTCCCGTGATGATGTTGAAGCACAACGTCTGTTGCTTTCACTTCGTAGGAATGTCAGTGGTCTGTACCGTTTATTCTCTAACATTGCTCCATCCACTCTCTCAATCCTCTGCCGACTCTCTTCAACAACTTCAGAATGCTCATGTTCCTGCAGTAACCCTTTCCTGATTAAACTTCCAAAATCCATGCTGACTGCACACCTCAACTCATTTATTCCTGACTACAGCTGTCTATGAAACAGAGTCTGTCTTTCTCTCTCTCTTCCCTCCAGGATTTCAAGCAGGCAGTCCACCACCACCTCATGTTATCCTGCATTCTAACCCATCATCTTTATTACCCCCATGAATCCTTCCTAAACCCTCATACTTGCTGATATCAGTGTTTCCTCCCCTTTGGGGGCATGCATGGAAAGCTGTCGAGCCTCCTCTTCTCCTCTCTCTCCCGTCACTGTTTGTTTATCCTCTTACTGGCTGTGCTTAAATGTTGCTCCATAACCCCACTGTCTATTTAACCTTGCTCTTCAATGAGCCTCATTCTTGTGGCAAAAAAAACCCCAAAAAACTATTCATTGATTCCTTCATTTAAAAAAATATTCATTTACTGCTTCTGATTAAGTGCTACATGGGGGTACTAAATCAATGTCTCACCCAGTTCCTGATCAAGTTTATGCTTTATGAAATACCTATTTTGTAATACAGGCACAATTTTCTTGAATGCATATATATATATATATATATATATATATATATATATATATATATATATATATATATATATATATATATATATATATATATGAATATGTTATACACACAACCAAAAGCACAGTCAGTCCGTGAAGCCATCTGTGAAGCTGTGTGACTGTATGTCAATCAATCACTTACTGTTTGAACTTCAGTTGCACCCTGACTTCACACACGTATATCTATGAAATATGTACTATTGGAATGTACCTTTCAACCCTTTAGACTACTGAACCCCCCCCCCTCGACCGTTGAAGACCCAAAAGATCCCCAACACCCAAAATACCCCGAAGACCCAAAAGACCCAGATTACCCCAAATGTCCCCGAGGACCAAAAAGATGCAGATGACCCTGAGGACCCAAAAGACCTTGAGGACCCAAAAGATCCACAAGACCCTTTAATGCCCCTTAAGACCCCTTTCATCTTTAATACCCTTTCAATACTTTAGACACTTTTAGTTCCCTTCACCCTTAAAACAGGGGTAAGAACAAAAGTTTGTGTGAAGAGAGGGAATGACTACAGTCACATATGAGAGAGTGGAAGAGACACTCAAATGGAAAAAAATTAATACGAATATTGTGTGAAACTGATGGGGATTTTGCCGTTTCTCATGAGGTTTATCAGAACATTCCACTAGGACCTGCAGAGATGCAGCTACTCCCTTTCAAATGTTTCACGAGTCACCCTGAAAGATTACACTGATTTTCCATTGACTGAAGACAAGTTTCGGTCAAAAAAATTTCTGGTAGCGAGCAATACATATTTCGCTTTAAGAAATAGAACAAGTGAGGGAAATAAAATGTTTTTGCATGTCATAAGCACAAATTCCAAACTATTTTTTTTTAAATATTAAAACCATTGAATTTATAATGATCAATTCAGATATGACTGAAAGTAGTTCATTAAAATTAATTATCAAGTTTTTCATCACTTTTAAATTAATTAAGCACTTTAACTAGAGAGTTCATAGAACGCATCAACCTGCATTGTCTTGAGAAACAAGAACATGGGCAGGGTCTACGAGCGGCAAGTTTGATTGGTCGTGATGATGTAATATTTTGTCCAAGTCCTGTTAAACAGAAGGGTTTTGAAAATGCTAAAAAGGTGATTTGCATTCTTTATTGTTCAAGTGTATAATTCAATTGAAGTAAAATAAAGATTTTAAAGGTCATAGAAAAAAATAATTCTTGACGATTACCACCGTTGATGCAGTGTCTAATACACCACCTTATTTAACACGTTACATTAGTTCTTCATGCCTGTTGTTTGTGTCCATTATGATGTCCATAAAAACTGTAAGTTTCCTGTTTGGAATGACTTCCAACTTTGTTTAACTGCCAGACAGGCAGATAGAGTAGAAAAAAAAAATCATCTCACTCCTCTCTGCACATGTGCAATTGGGACAAATTCGGAGCCAAAGTATTGCTAAACTACAGGTTTGTTTCCAATTCATGCTCCAATTTGAGTTCAAAATAAAACATTCAATTGAAATTAGGTGTTTCCTTAATCATAAACTGACGTTTGTAAACAGAAGGATGGACAGACAGACGACAGTCAGACAGAAGCGAATCAATTGCTTTACCCCACCTTTCACTTTGCGTGCACGTGGGTAATTATGAAGAGAAATCATTCCAAAGAAGGATTGCATGTGGAAGATATTGATTCAAATCACATGATGCATATGAATGACATTAACATTACATGTTATCATCATAAATTCTTTCGATTTTTTTGCTATCTGGAGCACAGAGCAAAAGCTACTTTTCTGGAGTAGCAACTGAGTCATGGATCAATTATGGCAGCCAACATCATCTTTCCTCATTTCGAACAGTCTATCTCTGATTAATTATCAGCTTGGATTTTGTTCCAGTCACCTAATTTTGAACATGCTGTTGCGTTTTTTTTTAACAATGAAGGGAGACCATGAATCTTAAATGTGTGGTCATGGTTGTCAGATCTCTGGCATTCAGTCCAGCATCCCGCTCTGCTTGCCAAGCTTTTCGCCTGCGACACCCAAAGCAACCTTCATTCCTGTGTTACTGACTTCCTTGACTCTCACAGTTGGTGACCTTCTCCAGTTCCTCTCATCCCCTTACACCCACCCTGTTTTAGTGAGCCCTACCTGGTTTAACAACCAAAATCCTGGCTTGTTGCACATCTCCAATCTTTAGTTTCTCTTTTCTCCCCTTTTATCCCCACCTTCTTGAGGCTGTTCAAACTGAGTTGAGGCTGAGCTCTACTCCTTTTTGGTCTTCTATGAGCCTAGACTTTGTATTCAAAAATAATAAAAACTTGTCCATCCCTCCTGCAAGATCCTCTTTGCACAAACTGTACTTAGGTCCATTCTGCATTGTACCCTGCCCACAGCATTACACTACTTTTCACACTACACATCAATGGCACTTCACATCTCAGGGATAGAATATCTAGTTTCCACCTTATCAAGTTGATCTTGCAGGGCAGAACATCAGACTTTCATCTTAAAAGCTATTCCAATGTCAGTGCCTTCACATCAACCCCTTTACAATTACTACGGTACAAGCACCATGCTACATCTGCTCGACAGTCTTCAATATATTGCGCCATGCCCTATTCTAATCTATCGTATTATTATGGTCTTTGTTGTCTATCTTACCCCACTACTTTTATTTACACCGCCATAAGCCTTGTAAACAAATGAACGGCACACAGCTCATCTTTCTGCTCGTGCAGGCTTTTATCATTCGATATACCTCTTCACTGGTCTTTGTTTTCCTTCCTGTGCTCTCTTCAGCAAATATAAAGCATGAATCATCACCTTCTCATTTTAGTCTTTCAACATCATAGAACTGCACATTTTCATGCATTAGACTCTTCCAGTAGTGATTCCTCTTCTTTTGTATGCAGCACAAGGCTAGCTCGCTAGCATCATTCGCTGATGGCGTGGTTGTGCCCTCTGAAGGTGAGGGAAGGATTTTGGAATTTGGCCAGGGTGGCGACGAATGCTTGTCTACTCATCGCAAAGGACACTTTAGGATCTTTAATGTCCACCAGCTAATGCCAGCAGACAGGGACTCCCAGTTCAGGGTCCATCCAAAGGATGGCAACACATTGATTAATCAACCTGCTTGTAAAACACCGGATGATAGTTTGTAGCTGGGCTGAGATTCAAGCCCAGGCTAGACAACTTGGAGGCAAATGTGCTTACCTCTAGGCCATGCAGCCAGCCATTTCCACCAATGATGATAATGGAAAATGAAACTTTCCCCTTTGTATGTAGAAGGCAATGTTAGATAATGAGTCACCTTCAAAAATTTGCTGAAAGAGCCAATCAAATTAACCTCCATTCGCTCCTTTTGATTAATTGTGATGGAAAAATTAGCCCTGGGTGGTGGCACTCAATGGCATAATCTCTTTCAAAAGCACCAAGCAATTGTACATGTCCACTGGCAACCGCTAACTGAAGATTGGACATCTAGCTTAATGTCCCCTTTCAAAGGACGGTGTACTGTTTGAGGCAATGCTCCATCTGCAAAGCACTCACCTTGGGTAACTCTTCCCAAATAACTGAGTGAAGAGCTGAACTCTGATAAAAAATGCCAGTAGAGGATACACCGTCATAAGCTGGAACAGCAAACAAACTCGAGCAATGAAGGTTGTGATGTCATCAGCTGGGAAGTTGTCTAGGAAGTTCTGACGTAAGGGTAGAAAGATGTACAAAACATTGGTAAATGTGAACCTCAGGCGAAATACATGTACGGTACTGGAATACCATTTATTACCATTTTATAGAAACAACGTTGGTGAATTAAAATGTTGATCTCTGGGATGATCATACAATAACTTTGTGGGTTTATGGTGCTGAGTTTTCGTTTCAGATGCCATTTACTAAAGACAGGCCTAATTTTGACAACCACATAATCAATATATAAAATCAATTTGGCATTTAAACAAATTCCTTAAATATTCAACTTTCGAAAGTAAACATTTCATGCAGTTTCAAGATGTCTATTGGCTTAAATAAGAAACCTGTTCAATGCAGGACTTTGAAAGAGGATTCACTGGGAATGAGGCAAAGACAAGGCAGCCAACGTAGAGATATGTCGAACCCACAAGCACGTAGGCAATCACGAGGTCTCGAACCTATCCACGAGGAAGATACATATTGGACCCTTCAATGGACAGTTGTGTTAACTTGACAAGCTCAGTCCATGTTGTTATTTGCAAAAAGTATGTGCATACAGACAGACAAACAAACAATCAAATAAACAAACAAACGGACTCAAATGCAATATCCCCCAGCGGGGGTAATAAAAGTACATTTTTATCGGAAACACAAACAAAATTAGAATAGACATTTATAAGCCAGTGTCATAAGCTTTGGCTAAAAATATTGTACTGATGGAAGTGTAAATTTTCCTGTGATTTACCAATGCTTAAATAAACAGATACACAAAGATTTCTTTATGTTAAAGGTGGAAGAAGGAAACGCAGATGATTTGACCTCAGAGTTTACAGCAGAAGAAGCAAAGAATGTTTGGAACCAAATCACATTCTCAATGCCAACTGGAAGATTTGGCCATTTCTCTTTCAACACAGCAACAAATATGAATAGATGTAGCATGAAGCAAAGTAACATTGTAGTTCTGCACACGAGACACAGAGCAAACAACAGGTATCATCATATTCAAATATCATTGGCAAGTGTGGTGGAGATATGATGCATACATTATTATGCTGGTTTCGGTTGTTTTTGAACAACGTAATGGAGCAGTTGTGAATGAAGAATGCCAATGTGAGAATGCCAGTCATTGCTGGGAAGAAACTTCTGAATTCTGCAGCACAGCATAGAGGTGTCATTAGCCCAACTACAGCATACAGTACAAAGAGTGCCTCGTTTAAGAGACAAATATGAACTTCATAAACATATTTGGGTTCTTGGCAGGACTAAAAGCAAGAGTGATTTGGCATCAACAACTTGCATGGCTACTTAATCTCAACTGTGCTTGGGACAAGTTTTAACTGTAGTTTATATATTAATAGGATTGCTTTTGTCACGGTATCCTCATTCAAATAACCCTGGGCCTTAGTTTCAATTGTAAAAATAGACTTCCAAAGTACATTAACTGTTTGCACAACGTGTCAGAATGTGAATGCTCAACCAACCAAGTATTTTTATCCATCAGACAATGGCTTGGGGTCTGACATATCAACCACAGGGTGATTTGAAACCAGAACTAAGCAGGACAAGGTGCATCGGGCTGCCTCCTCTTCGTGAAGGACGCCACGGGATCTTTAACATTCACCAACTAATACTAGCAGATGGGATGCTGAGCTTAACTTCCATCCGAGAGACGGCACACAGGTTGATGAATTGCCCTGCCTGTGAAATACCGCGATGACAGTTTATATCTGGGTCGGGATTCAAACCAAAGCAATACCGCTCAGAGGTGAGTGTGCATACGTTTTGGCTACCCTTCCAGCCCCATGACAGCATTATGGAGCCTTTCCCACAGCTGTAAGCAATCCGTCATAAAATCTCCCTCATTCATCTGCACCCTCACTAAATGCCAGGGTATCAGGACACATTACAGCATTGTATTTTAATGCCCACAAGCAGTGTTGGGGTGAAGCTCATTAATAGAAGTGACGTGACCACAGCAAGCTACTTTTTTCAGTCACCTTACAGTAGTGAACTAGAGAGTTAATAGAACATGATACACAGCGCGGTGATGATTCAATCTTCATGAAATAATGAGTTTAACGATCGTTAAAAAATTACAGAACTTTAGTGCAATTGAAGTAGTCCAGAAACAGTCCCAAATACCACCCTGATACACCACCCCCATTAAACCTTTATTGAAATTGAAGTACTGGACGTTGTTGGAATTGTTGACAGACAATTTGTGTTTTACAGTGTTCGAGTATATAATTAAATTTAAATAAAATATAGATTGTAAAAGTCGTATAAATGAATTAATTCTGGGTTTTTACTGCCATTTTCTGCAGTGTCTGTTACACCATCTTATTTAACATGTTACATCAATTAACATCAGACTGGAATGCCTGTTGTTTGTGTCCTTTATAACGTCGTTAAAAACAGTAAGTTTCCTGTTTGGAATAATTTTCAATTTTATTTGACTGCCAGGCAGGCAGACAGGTAAAAATATTATCTCACTCCTCGTTGCGAATGTACATTGAAGATGAATTCAGAGACCAAGTCCTGCAAAACGACAAACTTTTCCTCTTATGCATGTTCCGATTCATGTTCAAAATAAAACATTCGATTTAAAATAAGCTGTTCCTCGATCATAAACTGAAAAGACGGATGGACATTAACCAATTGCTAAACCACTCTTTTCGCTTCGAGCGCGCGAGGTAATTACTTTAATTTAATGGTAGCTGTACAGTAACAAGCAACTCCACTCCTCCAAATGTAGCTGCCGCTAACATGACACGCCATGTTACGTTTCCTCTTTCTTACAGCAGAAGCACATCAGGTGAGCTGTTTCAATACAATTCCATCTCTACTTCTGAATATCTTCCTCTTATTACCAGCCAAATAAAAATTCCACATTTTCCTGTGAAGACCGGGATTACCTATGATTGAGTGTGCACTTCCATTCGGCATTTAAAACTGGGAGAGAAATCAATGGCAAAAATAACTGGGCACACTAAATGAGAAAAAACTGCTGTAATATGGCTGAAGGTGACAAATTAAGTCCTGGAAAGCACGTTATTAGTTGTGCAGGAAAAAAAAGGTCTCATGTAAAGAGAATGAAACCAAACAAGACAGCCTAATAGAAAGTACTTCACCACAAAAAAATCTAACTAGTGAAGCACCTTTGGTTAACTTCACCATTTATCATTATTTAAAATTACAGACTGAAAATACCAAAGCCAGATGATCTTTCTGAGATAAACATTAAACTGAGGGGTAATGATGGATAAAACTTGAAAACATTGGCAAGCAAAATGGCCATCAGGAAGATTTACCGTGACAACCTGCAATGAGATTTACCTGGGACAAACAAAGGGTTGTCACAATCTGTCCAGTGGTATTCAAGGTGAATCCCCCAGTGTGCAGCCTTGATTGTCACCAGGATAACCAAATATGCCACAGAAAGGGTTCCTGGTGCAATTGTATAGGGAGAGAAAGAGAAGATGTAAAGCATGAGAAAGAGGTTGTAAAAGCTGAATTATCTTTATTCTCCAAGTATAAGGATCAGTAAAGGATATTTTAAGCCTGGTGTTGGCTTAATGGTTGGGGTGGCAGGCTTGGGATCCTCGGGTCGTGAGTTCAAATTCTGCTCAGCCTTTGAATTAATGTCAGGTGGGGTTGACTCAGCCTGTCATTCTTTTGAGGGTGGCAAAATGAGTACCAGCTTGCTGGGATGATTGAGCCATTTAAGTATCCTGCGTTGGAGTGGTGACCTGTCCATGATTGTGCCCATTAGCCCATGAGACCACTTTGACAGCACCAACGGTCTGCACAGAGTATGGTCCCAATGGATGGAAGGGTATTTTGGGAAGTAGTGCCTTTTTAAAAGGTCGTTTTTAAATACACATCTAAAGTTGCTCTGAGGGCATTTGAAGTCAAGCACAATGTGTGGACTTGGATTACATGAAGATTAAACCAGGTGGGGCAGACATTACCTGCTCCCTGAAGGCCAGCTGATTGAGCCATTCGAGTATCTGAGTTGAGTTTTTCCTGACTACATCCTCGTGATGTGCTAATTCTCCGAAGAACAACTCCATTTCCACAAATTTACAATCCAAATCCTTAATGCTGCTACATTTCCAGCAGGATTTGAACTTGCAACCCCTGGAACGCAAATCCAGTGTCAATACCACTTTAGGTCATCACTGTAAACTCCAACTTGCCATCAACATAAAGCACAGTCCGAAATCACTCTCTCCCTTCTTCATTCAGCTGTTCCAAAATAACCCTCTCAACATGTTTTGGCAAATGGTGAGTTGTGACCTCCAGTGTGTTTTCTTTATTGGTTTATTTATTTATTCTTCATCTCTGTCCCAGGCTGACAAGAATGTTACAAGCAAGGAAAGGAAATTAAAAGATAGACTGGACTTTTACAGGAATGACAAGACAGTAACAGACAAATCAATATTAATTCATCATATTCCTACTTGGTTTCTCTTCCAAATGCTATTTGAGTTGGTCAACAAAGCAATATACTATAATAACTCGAAGGGCACTCGGTAGACTCGGTAGAGCACATACCTGCGCAATGCAATTACTGATCCATGAGAACATATCGGGCCCAATACATTTTTAAACTAGAAGGGCACTCGGTAGAGCACATACCTCCACCATGTAATGCCTGATCTACGAGAACATATCTAGCCCAATACATTTTTGAAACATTATGTTGTAAATCGTTTGAGTCCCGATCTCTCAATGGTGAAGAATCACTTTAAGAATTAAATAATTCTCGTATCCAGATCCGAATTCAGATTTTCACCAAAATTTAATCAATTCATCGTGGTCATACACCCAACGTGTCCACCAAGTTTCGTCTGAATCCGTGCAAAACTTTTTGAGTTAGCCTGCTATATATCGTTTTTGGCCCTATCTCTCAATGGTGAAGAATCATTTAAAAATCCTAGTGGCCGGACGTGGATCTGGATCTTCACCAAAATCTAAAAATAGCTCCGCAAAGCGGGCGTAACCCCTCAGCCCCATGATGCAAACCAATTTCAAGATGGTGGCCATATTGAAAATCGCAGCACGCCCATTTTCGAAAGGAACCTTCCTCTACTCAACCCCAACACACCCAGCGAAAATGGATTTAATCGGACAAGGCGTTCTCGAAATTGACGGAAACCATTTCAAGATGGCTGCCGTGGCGGCCACAGTGAAAATCGCAGCATGCCCATTTTGGAAAGGAGCCATCCTCTACTCAACCCCATTATACCTCGCCAGAATAAAACCAATGTGTGAAGCCGTTCTCAAGTTATTGTCCGGAAACCAAATTCAAGATGGCTGCTCTAGCCGCCATATTGGATATCGGATTGCGCTGAATGTCGAAAGGAACCTTCCTCTAACCACCCCATTATTCCCCCATGAAAATAAAATCAATCCGTCAAGCCGTTCTCAAGTTATTGTCCGGAAACCAAATTAAAGATGGCTGCTCTAGCCGCCATATTGGATATCGATTGCGCTGAATATCAAAAGGAACCTTCCTCTAAACACCCCCATTATATCACACAAAATGAAATCAATAAGTCAAGCCGTTCTCAAGTTGTTGTCCGGAAACCAAATTCAAGATGGCTGCCCTAGCCGCCATATTGCATATCGAAAGGAACCTTCCTCTAACCACGCCCATGAAAATAAAATCAATCCGTTCTCAAGTTATTGTAAGCCTGGTGTTGGCTTAGTGGTTAGGGCGGCGGCTTGGGATCCCAGGGTCCTGAGTTCAAGCCCCGTTGGCTGCTGAATTAACACCAGGGGGTTGACTCAGCCTGTCATCCTTCTGAGGTCGGCGAAGTGAGTACCAGTGTACTGGTCCCGGTGTATGCCCCGGTTAGAATAGGTGTACCATATCCCTGTGTGTCGTAAGAGGTGACCAGGGTTGGCGTCAGGAAGGGCATCCGGCCATAAAACATTGCCTCAAGAAAAAAAGCCCAACCCCTGCACAGCAGGGAAAAATGGCTGTAAAAACGGTCATTTTATTTATATCTCAAGTTATTGTCCGGAAAGCAAATTCAAGATGGCTGCCCTAGCCGCTATATTGGATATCGCATTGCACTGAGTAAATTATCGAAAGGAACCTTCCTCTACCCAGCCACAACACACACTGCAAAAATGGATTTAATCGTACAAGGCGTTCTGCTCGAAATCGATGGAAACCAATTTCAAGATGGCTGCCATGGAGGCCACATTGAAAATCGCAGCGCACCCATTTTCGAAAAGAACCTTCCTCCACTCAACCCCAACATACCCTATAAAAATGGATTTAATCAGACAAGGCGTTCTCCTCGAAATTGATGGAAACCAAAAGTTGACAGAAGCCCGGACGGACGCCCGGACAACGCCTATGACGACAATACCCCTTAGCCAATTCAGGCTGAGGGGTAAAAAGCTCGTCTTTGTCACACACTCGACCTTTCCATAAAATTTAATCCAGATCCGTCCATAACTTTTTGAGATATCCTGCACACAATCAAACAAACAGACAAACAAACAGACAGAAAGGGGTGAAAACATAACCTTCTTCACCTTCGGCGGAGGAGATAATAATGACAGTAATGATAATCATATTAATAATCGATCTATCTATAATCTATATTTTTATATATAATGGAGCAGTATGTGTGTATGTGTGTAAGTAAGCATGCGTCTGTTCGAAACTCCAGGGATTACCTTTTTCATAAATTAAGATGAATAGATGACTTTTTGGAGGAAACATAAGCTAAAATACAATTGTAACCCCCCCCCCCCACTTAAAGCCTCAACCTATACGGAAAATATATGTAACCATGAGCAGATATGTGATATGTGGAAAACATGTGACCATGAGCAGGTTAATTGTGCCAATAACGACTCAAAACAAATTATCTTCTTCCTGATGCAGATGTGTACACATCGTTAAAAGTAAATAATGACCTCGGACAAAGACCTTTATAATGACATTGCGATGGGATTACGCCCTGCTTGAGAAAATGTCACGTCATTAATTGGGCAGTAGACAAGTTTACAGACCGCTGCCTCGATTGCTGAGGCCAATCCTCACAAGGCCCTTGACGACGCCATCGGCATCTTTTCAACTGTCTCTTTGGTCATTTTACAATGAAGGGAAAACTTATAGGGAGGGCAAGGCGATTATTAATATGACAGCTCCAAATATGTCTTTGACTTGGCGTAGCAGTCAGGACCAACATGGCGACCCGTATGATTATTATTTTTTTCTTTCCCCTAGTTGAAATTGTGGATGAACTCAGACAAACAGTTCAACCAACGGGTGGAACGAAATGTTACACACAGAGACAGACAGACGAACAAGAGTATTATGATAGAGAATAGCATGATGGCTTTAGACCCCTAGGCCCACTCTTGTTATATTGTTTGTAGCTCCAATTGTTTCATGTTGAAATTTTACGAATGAAGAAAGCCGAGATGGCAGAAAAATAGGTACAGTAAAAGGTGTATTGATAGCCTGGTGTTGGCTTCATCGTTAAGATGGCTGACTTGGAATGTTAGGGTCCTGAGTTTGAGCCCCTGTTGACTATTGAATTTACACCAGGTGGGGTTGATTCAGCCTATCATCCTTCTGAAGTTGGTGAAATGAATACCAGTGTACTGCAGTAATAACCATTTGGAGTAACCTGTGTTGGAGTGGTGACCTGTCCCAGATTGTACGCCTTGCCTTGGAAATGCCTTGGAAACCCTATGTGCCTTTATGACATGAAAGGAATGGTATTATTATATTAAAGGATGCATTTACATCTCACCAATAATGAATCACAATGCAACTGGGATTGCACAGACAATCAGCAATGTCTCACGACTTGTTGCCAAGCCACGTGAAGCATAGTTCACACCTGCTTTGTCTGGGCATTTAACTTTTTCTTGACGCTGCACTGCCTGTGTCATTGGCAATAAATACGGTACCATTTCCACCTTTGTGTGACCAGTGGTGTGGGAGGAGATGCCATTGACTTTGACGATGACAGATACTTTTACATACTGCAGGTGGGAAATGATGCAGAGAACAATTTGTTGAGTTGTTGACGTGTTATTAGTGTGAATTCACATGCAGACAATGCATGCATACATCTACAACCACGGTGTATGCAAAATACCAAAAATCCACAGATATTCCACATCCCATGAAGCAAAAACCTGATTCGGTATCCTCAGATGGAATGGGACTTCAATGTACGTATTATCATAAATAATAAAGTTGACGTGTGTGTGTGTGTGTGTGTGCGCGTACGCTCACCGAGGTTGTTGAAACGTGCAAAGAACTGTGCTGACTTGAAGTTGAGGAGTGGTAAAACAATAAGGACAAGGTATAAGGGCACCGTCCGTTGCTTGTGCCACCACAGATTAAACACAGTCCCCTCAGTAGTCCCTGGGCCAAGCAAGTCCGTATCCACAGGAATCACCTCACCCATGCGTGAAGTACCATCTCCGGATTTACCAGTCTTGTTCTGCTGTGAATGGTTTTTGTTTACATTTGCACTTTCCCCATTGAAAAAATATCCATTTGTCCAATGGGCTAACTCAGCAGGAGGATTCGGGCACAGTACTAGGGTAGAAAAAAAAACAAGGTAGCAGAAGTGTCACAAACGAATGACATCATCACATTGTATACTTTGCATTAGGAATGCTTTAAATCTTGATTGACACCTTGAGAAAATGTGAAATAAAAGAACTCTCCAAAGATTATAGTTCCATTTTCATGAGCTCAGCTCAGCTTTAAGACCCTTTTGAGAAATGTTGACGGAAAGTGATGGAATAATTCCTTCATAAAATTGTGCATGTTAATATCAACATTCACACCATTCACCAGCTTCCCTGACACAATGAAAATATACCCATCAGAGATGGGGAATCCCCCGCCATTGAAATAAATGTTGACGCCCAGCCAGCCGGACGGATGGACGGACGACCCGGGTGACAACAATATCCCCCTTCCGCCACGCGGTGGGGGATAAAAACAGTTGCGCTTCCAACACAGCTGTCGGGAAGTAGAATCGATATGAATGTAATGAATGCAAGAAAACAACACAGCAGCAAGCATGCTTTTTGCGAGACCATCAGACATCATTTGAATCCGAATACTTAGAGCTGGGAAATTCAAAGGGCAGAGGTGCTCCTTGTGAAGCAACGGCCATCCATATCTAGTGCCCAACTGTGTCTGCGGACGTCCTCCTACAGTTGGGTTACTTTATTTATTTGGAGGTTGGTGGCAGGATTTGCACGCCTGCCACCATAATATCCTTCATTCCACAAAACATACCAAAAGCACAAATAAATCTGGAAACCCACAAGTACCTCCTGTGCGGCTGCCCTCTGCAGGGCAGCTCACCGGATGATGGGATAGGGGCAAAGCTTTCGGGAACCCCCACTCCACTCCTTGATGATAGGAGGAAAACCAAGGGGTAACCTTCCTGGGTCAGATTGCGATAGTGTGTGTCGGAGTGGTGCTGGGGTGTCGTCTACCACACGGAGGTCTACTTGGTTAGCCTGAGGCAGTTCCTTCGGGTGGGTGCCTGGATTGTCCCATCCCAAAGAGAGGATGATCACCTGTCTCTGTTATCATCTGAGCTCAAACGTTTGAACATCGGTATTGCAGCACTCTGTGAGGTCAAGATACTGGATTGTGGTGAGATCATGGCAGGTGGTTACACCGACGATTGGTCAGGTTGCTCTGATGGTTACTATGCCCAAGGAGTTGCTGTAGCTGTGTCCAATGAGCTGACTCCAATGATAATTGAGGTAACACTTAATCAATGGGCCCAGGCATATATCGGTACCATCTGAGGAAACCAAACTTTAGGGCTACTAAGTTATTGGTAGGGACTATATGATTACTTAAATATGTGATAACCGTTCCAGAAGAGCAGCTTAGTGTACGTATTTTGCATTTTTACCATTTTACCATTCTGAGATATTGACGTTCTGGGGGAAAATCAAAAAAAAAAAAAACCAAGGACCACTGGGAGGAAGTGGCAGAGCTAAGTCCACGCAGGAGGAAGCAGACACCCGAATGCTTCTGCATGCTCTGCATGCAGCAGAGGCTGGGTACAAGGCTGTGGTGATCACTGCCGAAGATACAGATGTCCTCGTGCTGTGTCTTGCCTTCAATAATGACATCCCATGTCCTGTGTATCAGAAGTGTGGTACGCAAACCCGCACACGGTTCCTAGACATTGACAAGCTTGCTAGATCGATGGGAGACAGTGTCTGTGATGCCCTAGTTGGACTGCACGTGTTCTCCGGTTGTGATACAGTCAGTGCCTTCGCAGGCCAGGGAAAGATGGGCGCCTTGAAGCAAATGAAGTCGGATAAGACCGACCAAGAGGCCTTCAGTCAGCTCGGTCATTCATGAGAAGTATCCACCAAGCTCTTTCAGAAGCTGCCAGAGGTCACCTACCACATGTACGTGTCGTCTACCAACACCACAAAAGTCAATGAACTCCTACATCAACTCTTCTGTGCCAGACGGGGAGAGATAGAGTCCAGTCAGCTTCCACCATGTGAAGACTGCCTCTTCATGCACGTCCTCCGTGCAAACTACCAGGCTGCTATTTGGAGGCGCTGTCTGCAATGCCAACCCTATGTTCCAAGTCCCAAGGGTTGTGGATGGACCACTGATGACGGGAAGCTGGCCATCGAGTGGATGCAGGGTTCTCCAGCACCAGATGCAGTGTTGCAACTGCTTTCCTGCAAGTGTGGACGGTCGTGCAAACTCCCAGACTGCACGTGCCTTGCCAATAGCCTGAAGTGCACTGACATGTGCAAGTTGCGAACCCGCAGCAACCAGCCTGCTGATGTCGAGGAAGAGGTTGTAGACCTCGAGGACTCTGATGCTGATAACAGTGATGAAGACTGGACCACTGATCCATGGTGTGAATGTTTTGGCACAATCACAAGGACATTCATGGCTACAAATATGCATGAGTAAAACATAGTACATAAACATGCCACAGTAGCGTGGTAAAATTTGGGTTATCCGTAAATTTCACATTTTGGACGCTTGTTGGAACTAGGGTAGGGGAAGGGCAATTCCTTTAACTGTGGTAAAAACTTGTAAAATGTTCATAAATGTTTTCCTCATACAACATGTGCACGTTGTAGGCAACTGCGGTTCAGTAGCACTACCCAGGGAACTTGTATGACAATATTATAAATTAAAATGTACTGAAAATCACTAATCAGCAACATTTTGATAGGCCCTATTGTTCGCCCCTTTCTGCCATAAAACAAATTCTGCCTTCAGGAATGACAGGATTATTCGGATGGTATAAATAAAGCATTTCAGACATGTATTTGTGGTTTGCAGTTCATTCTAGCCCCATGTGGAAACAGCAATTGCATCATTAGTGAATGTTTCTGAGTTTGCCTTTTCGCTTTCATTATGCGGAAGGTGGGTACATTCTAGAGATGATAACTACCAATAAGCTGCCAGTCTGCAATGGTTAACACATCAAAATATGATCTATATATATATATATATATATACACCAATTCAAAAATCATAACTAGGATTGGTTTCCTTAGATGGTACCGACAAGTGGAATTTCTGGCCTAGGCCCATGGACTAACTGGTCAACAAGCGCATTATGAAACTAAGGATTCGCCACTCCTTGGGTGTCATTTCCCTGGTCTCTGTATATGCTCAGGTTGAGGCGAGTGATCTCACTGTGAAGGACACATTCTATGCCACGCTCGAGTCTGTGGTTGATCAGTGCCCCAGACGAGAAACACTTCTCGTCTTGGGGGATTTCAATGCATCGACTGGAACTGAAAGGGATGGTTATGAGACGTGTGTTGGTCCCCATGGGTCTGGCTGGAACTGTGAACCAGAATAGCACTAAGTTACTTCACTTTGCAAGAATTCATCAATTTAGGGTGGCTGGTTCATGGTTTCAGCACCCACAGGCTCATCGCTGGATTTGGTGTTCCAATGCCAGTGGTGGGGCAAAGGAGATTGACTATGTGTTCGTTGATAGTCGCTGAAAGATGATCCAGAACTGCAGGGTCTACCAGAGTGCTCAGTTCCTCAATACTGACCACAGACTTGTTGTAGCAACTCTGAAGGTGCAGCTTAAATCTGGGAGAATGGAACCATCCCAGCCGAGGCTGGATGTTGGCAAGCTCAAGGATGAGAGGGTAGCTGAGGAGTTTACGAATAGGCTGAGTGTGGATTTGGACGGTCTTGGTGCTTTGGGGAATCCTGAAGAGTTGTGGAGTGTCTTCAAGACCACTCTCCTTGATGTTGCCAGTGGATGTCTTGGAACTCACCGCAGGGCGAAGAAGAGTTTTGTCTCTCAAGGGACACTGGATACCATTGGCCATTGCTGGGCCAGGCTGAATGACAGAGCTTAGCTGCTTAGGGAGCTGAGGCATAAAACTGTACATGCGCTCAGGGTAGACAAGGAGGCCTATGTGCAAAGAATCTGTGAGGGGGTAGACCATCACCTGTGGTCAACTGATTCTTGGCCTGTTTACAGGAAAATCCGCGCATTGAATTCCTCCAAGCCGGTCCGTCGGTAGCTGCAGTTGGAGCAGAGGGTGGTGGGCTCTTGATTGAGGAGTCCGAAGTGAAGGCCCCCTGAGCCAGTTACTTTGAGCAGCTGTACCAGGCTGATCCACCAGCTGTCAAATTGGATGTCAGAGGTGTTAATGTCCCGATTGCTGACCCTCCAGACAACTGTGATCCACCTTCGATTGTGGAAACACAGGTTGCGGTGAATTAGGTGAAATGGGGTAAAGCTCCTGGGATCTGTGGCATCCATGCTGAACTTCTCAAGGCTGGTGGAAATGCTGTAATCGTGTCATTGCATGGACTTCTGTACTCTGCCTGGAACACAGGCATCATACCGACTGACTGGAAGAGGGCCATTGTTGTCCCCCTCTGGAAAGGGAAGGGTGATTGCCAAGACTGCAACAACGACCGAGGGGTGACGTTGCTCTCAGCGTCGGGCAAGGTCTTTGCTCAGATAATTCTTGATAGGGTTCCCCACCATTTGCTTGAGTACCAGTGTCCAGAGCAGTCAGGCTTTACACGAAAGAGGTCAACCATTGACCATATCCTTGCTCTTCGGGTCCTCACCGGATGCATCTGAGAGTTTTGGCAGGGGCTGCTTGCAGCCTATATTGATCTCTGAAAAGCATTTGATTCAGTGAATCGCGATGCCTTTTGGAGGGTTCTTGGTCTTAATGTGGTGCCACCAAAACTGATCAATCTCATGTCTGAAGTATACTCTGGTACTGAGAGTGCTGTGTGATGTGGTGATACCATCTCTGACTTATTTCTAGTTGTTACTGGAGTTCGTCAAGGGTGTGTATTGGCCCCCACACATTTTAGCGCTTGTATATACTGGATTCTGGCAAGGATGTCGTTTGGGAATGTAAAGCTCTCTGACCTTGATTTTGCAGATGACGCGGTCATCTTTCTGGAGACTCTGGATATCCTTTTGGGGGCCCTCCACGTGCTGAATGAGGAGTCGGAGTGGGTTTATGGGTTTACTGGGTCAAAACTAAGATCCAGGCTTTCAATGACATCTTGGATGCTGCCATCTTGTCTGGCAGGGCCAGCTGTTTGTGGCGAGGATGTTGAGGTCATGCAGAGATTCATTTACCTTGGCAGTGATATACATGTCTTGGCTGGCCGTGCGCCAGAGGTTAATCGACAGCTCGGTCAGGCCTGGGGCATCATGGATTCACTGGATCATGGGGTGTGGTACTGCTGGTACCTGTGCAGGTATACAAAAGTCCGAGTCTTCAGGTCCTTGGTGCTTCCAGTCTTGCTCTACAGATGTGAGACGTTGACTCTGACCAGTGACCAGGTATCTGAGACAGCGACTTAATTCCTTTGGTACCAGGTTTCTTCAGAGAATCCTTGGCTATCGCTGGTCTGACTTTGTGTCCAACGAGTGGTTGCTGAGAGAGACTCAAATGAGATTTGTTACCTGCATAGTCCGTGAGTGTCAGCTGTGGCTGTATGGACAGGTGGCTCATTTTCCTGACGCTGATCATGGTCACCAGATTCTCTCAGCAAGGGAGCCTCATGAGTGGAGGAGGCTGATGGGCTGACCACGTGCTTCAAGGTTGCAGCAGGTTGATAAGAATCTCAAGGAGATGAGGATGGGCCAGTCATCTGCCTGGGGGATGGCCAGATGGAGGCCCCTGGAGTACCGGCAGAAAGTGGATGCAGCCACGCGCTGCTCCGGCGCATGCTCCCATACCTGACCTGGGGAATTTTAACCTGTGTTTGATGCATGAAGAATTAGAATGGCACTCGGGAGAGCGTGAATCTACGCCAGGCTGGTTAGTTTACGTTTTGTATCCCACTGATAGGTCGGATCTGGTTCCGGACCTGAACCAAAATTGAATTGGCTTGTTCTTGTCACCTACCCAAAATTCATCCACCAAGTTTTGTCATAACTCATCCACAACTTCTTGAAATATTATGATATGTATCATTTTTGGCACTATCTCTTAATGATGAGGGATTACAAAGAACAAAAAAGAATTCTCGTATCTGGATCCGGATCTGCATCTTCACAAAAATTGAACCAATTATTCCTTGTCAGACACCCAACGTGTGCACCAAGTTCTGTCAGAATCCATCCATAACTTTTTGAGATATCATGCTGTATATTCTTTTGGCCCAATGTCTCAATGGTGTAGAATAACTTCAAAAATTCTAGTGTCCGGATCCGGTTCTTCACGAAAATATAATGAATTAGCCCTTGTTACACATCAAACTTCTCCAACAAATTTCATCCGAATCCGTTTTTAACCTTTTGAGATATCCTGTTCACAGACAAACAAACAGTTGTGTTACAGCCTCAATTTAAAATAGAATAAATACAAAAATTTAATCACCAATCTATGCGAAATACCCCAAAATGACAAAGTGAAAACGTTTTTAGAAATTTATACAAATTTATTTAAAATGAAAAACAGAAATATCTAATTTACATAAGTATTCAGCCCCTTGAGTCAAAACATTGCAGAAGTTCCTTTAGCAGCGATTACAGCTTTAAGACTTCTTGGGTATGTCTGTATCAGCTTTGTACATCTGTCTTTAGGGATTTTCTCCCATTGTTCCTTGCAACTTTTCTCAAGCTACGTCAAGTTGGATGGGCATTAATCTTCAAGTGTTTTCCACAGATTCTCAATGGAATTCAAGTCTGGGCTTTGGTTGGGCCACTCAAGAACTTTCACGTTCTTTTTCTGAAGCCATTTCAGTGTTGCTTTGGCTGTGAGCTTGGGGTCATTGCCTTGTAAGAATGTAAATCTTCACCGCAGTCTCAGGTCTTTTACACTCGAGAGCAGGTTCTCCTCAAGGATTTGCCTATATTTGGCTCCATTCATTGTTCCCTCAATCCATACAAGTCCGCCAGTCCCTGCCACTGAAAAGCAACATCATAGCATGATGCTGCCATCACCATGCTTCACAGTAGGGACGGTATTAGATGGGTGATGAGCTGTTCTCGGTGTCCGCCAGACATAGCGCTTTGCATTCAAGCAAGAGATCAATTTTTGTGTCATCAGACCACAGAATCTTTTGCCTCATGTCTTTCACGTCTTTCACACGCCTTTTTCAAAATTCCAGGTGTGCTGTCATGTGCACGCCGGGAATTTGATGCAGTGACGTGCTGCTCAGGCACATGCTCAACGCGCTGCTCTGGTGCATGCTCCCATACCCGACCGAACCAGTCATGTGCATTTTTCTTAGGAGTGGCTTCCGTCTGGCCACTCTCCCATAAAGCCTAGATTTGTGAATTGCTGCAGAGACTGTTGACCTTCTGGCAGGTTCGCCCATCTCAGCCAAGGAACTCTGTAGTTCTGTCAGAGTGGTGAATTGGTTCTTGGTCAGCTCCCTGACCAAGGTTCTTCTTGCCCAGTTGCTCAGTTTGGTCGGATGGTCAGCTCTAGGAAGAGTCTGGGTAGTTCCATATTCTTTACATTCCCTAATGATGGAGCTCACTGTGCTCTTGGGAACCTTAAACGCTCTAGAAATTGTTTTATACCCTTCCCCAGATCTATGCCTGCTCACAATTATATATCGGAGTTCTATCGACAGTTCCTTGGTAGAATTTCTGCTCTGATATGCATTGTCAACTGGGGGACCTAAAAAAGAAAGGCGTTTCTTTCTGAATCATGTCCAATCAATTGAATTGGCCACATGTGGACTTCAATCAAGTTGAAGAGACATCTTAAGGATGATCAAAGGAAA
The DNA here is from genome assembly GCF_056783735.1 of Eptatretus burgeri. Taxonomy (NCBI): domain Eukaryota; kingdom Metazoa; phylum Chordata; class Myxini; order Myxiniformes; family Myxinidae; genus Eptatretus; species Eptatretus burgeri. Next base: position 126,000,994 of record NC_140962.1, on the reverse strand, counting down.
TTAGATGCGTCTGAGCTCAAATTGGAGTGTCATAGCAAAGGGGTTAAATACTTGTTGAGATTTAAGACATTTCAGCTTTTCATTTTTAATTTATTTGCAAAATTTCTGAAAAAAAATTCAACTTTGATATTATGGGGTATTATGTGTAGATCAGTCACAAAAAAATTCAATTTAAATGATTTTAAATTCAGGCTGGAACACAACAAAATGTAAAAAAGGTCAAGGGGTGCGACGACTTTCTGAAGACACTGTAATTGCTTTTGCCGGTGTCCGCAGCTACTAAACAACCTGTCGGGCCAGAGAGTTATCCTCAGGGTCAGTATGCACATCGTGAGCCCAGCACGTGTGCCGATTCCCGTAACTATATATAAAGATATATATATATATATATATATACATATATATATATATATAACCCCCCCCCCCCCCCCCACTTCCACAACCTGCCCTTCTTCTGCTCCAGCGTCACTGGTGACATGAACATTCTTTGCCACCAATTACAAAGAAAATTGTTGGGGAAATGGTGGAGGAGAAATAATAATTCAAATACGAAGGAAATTAACCAGAATTATGAATAAGGAGGAACAAGGGCAGGAAAAAAAGTTCAGAGAACTTCGTTAAACAAGAGCACACATGATGATACAAATGATAATGTGAGGTTGCACATATTGAGAAATGATGATCCACAAGGGGGGAGAACGACTTGCATTAATGACATGAGTACGTGCCCGTAAAAAAAAAATATATATATATAAAAAATAATAATAATAAATAAATATTCAAACCGCGAGGAACAAACAACAACCATGCAGGCCATTTCTTCGCTCTCGAGTGCCCGTACGTGCGTGGCCTGGAAGTTCGAATATTATTCGTAATTACGATTATTCGCAATTTAGTTTTAATACCCAATTATTCAATTAGCACCAACGTATTTTACCTTTTCACAATGTCGTGGCAAGGAAAAACAAAAAGAGAAGAGAGAGAAAAAAATTTACTTCCTGGTTCGGAGCATACCAGCACTCTGATGTTACCGAAATTTATACACCGTCTAATATGAAAATGATCATAACTTGGGGCATTGTGTTTATCTATAAATGCGCATAAGAAATCGAGAAATTATTAGAATACACGAAGTCATCATTATCCGGAAGTCCGTACGTTGTAACCCGTAATGGATCCAGAAGTCCGTACGTTGTGACCCGTAATGGCGAACGTGGCTGAGCTTCCCTTCCCCATCGGCCACGCCCACACCACAACATGTCTTGTCATTGGTTTGGTAAATAAATGGCCATAACTTGGGAAGCACTTGTCCGATTAATATCAAACCTTGAAAAGGCACATCCTCAGGCCCCCAGCAATATACCTGGCAAGTTTCAATTAGATCGGACCAGCGGTTGTCGAGAAACAGCGGTCACACACACGCACGCACGCACGCACGCACGCACGCACTGCTGGAATTATAGACAGATGATGGGGTTTCTGGAAGGATGGTCGTCCGAATGATCTTTACAGCAGAGTTGCTCAAAAAAATATTTTTTTTAAAGAGAAACAAGCTACCCGACAAGTGCAATAACACATTACAGAAATAACACGCTGAGTTGATTACTGATCCTCAGCAAATGCAACACAGTTGGAGGGGGGGCACTGAAACCATAAAAGAATGGTTAAATGAGTCATTTCATTCAATTCAACGTCGAAGTTCATCCAACAAACTGTATTTTCAAGTTCACACTTGGTGCCTATTGTTAAACCATGAGTGAAAGAAAGAGTGTATTAAACTTGAGGCAAGCTACGAAAGCTGCATGGTGGGGAGGTGGTGAAAAGGTGTTAAAAAACCACCGTTGTGGTGTTGCTGAAGAGTTGGTGCAAATTGTTTCAAACAAGCAGAATGCCCACCGTAAATGGCAAAAGTCACTGCTGTTAGAGGAGGGCCGTTGTTAGCGGGGTCGTCGGGAGATACGGACCAAACGGTCACCTCCGAGATGTTGAGGAGTAAAGAAAACAGTCAAAAATACTTCATGCATCTTCCCTGGCCATTGCAATTCCTTGATCTCACTCCCATCCAGCATCTGTGGGATGTTTTGGGATGACACATCAGTGCTGGTGTGCCACTAACTGACTCTTTGAATGCAATTGTGCATGATCCCCAAGGATCAAACTCTTACCAAGATATACAAGATGCTTTTTTTGGCATCTTCTGGATTCCGTACATGGTGCAACTGTCATTCAGACCAAGGGTCGTCCTATTCACTTATAAAGACCATTCTCCTATTTCTTGGGGTTGCGCAATGTTTGACATTAAAGTGTCTCACTTTTGGTGATGCTTCCAATGTGACGAACCTGTAAATATTGTTATTTCCCGTCCCTCCACACTCCTCACCCCACCCCCAAACCTACCATGAAGAGACGTGTTGTGTCCAGGCCATGGAGTGGTTTCATTGATGGAGTTAACTTTGTCTGTAAAACACATTGTGTGGGAGTTAAAGTTGGGCAGGAGAAACAGAAAAGGTTGTCATCAATAATAATTGTTCCATTCTTTAAAGAAGGGCTGAATGTAATGATGGGATGAAAAAGTAATCCATCCATCAGGACTATACTCTGTACAGAGCATCATTGCTGCCGAAGCAGTCTCCTGGGCTATTGGGCACAATCCTGGACGGGTCACCACTCCGATGCAGGATACTTGAATGGCTCAATAATCTCAACAAGTTGGTACTCATTTTGCCAACCTCAGAAGGATGACAGGCTGAGTCAACCACACCTGGTATTAATTCAGCAGCCAAGCAGGATTTGAGCTTAGGACCCTAGGATCCAAAGCCTGCCACCCTCACCATTAAGCCAGCACCAGGCATGAACAGGCAATGGGTATTTCAAAAGAGGATGTTTTTTGAAAAAGAAGATATTTCAGTCAATTAGATGATGGAAATAAATAAAAGAAATGAGGGAGCAATCCATGTCAAAAGGTTTCTTCAACTTAAGACATGTCATTACAGTAGCTGATTAAGTGTTATCAACACCAAATACTTCATTCACTTTTCCTTCTAATAGCTCATGCTGGAAAATTGGCAAGTTTGAAATGTTTTCTTTATTTTGCTAAAAAACAAAAGTCAACTTAAAAAACATTCTGTGCCAAAAATCGTTATCCTCCATGATCAAGGTGACCTATAACATTTGGCACGAGCAGGGAAATATGTAACCGATTACAAATAACACCGGTCTCCCCGGTCAGCCTGCCCAACACACGTCACTGTTCTTGAAGTGTTTCTAATAATGGTTGTGAAAAAGCATGTGGGTCATTGAAGTTGTGGAATTTAGAATCCATGGAAAGCTCAATAAGTCATGATAAACTGTGTAATCATGTCCATTCAAAAGAGTCAGGCAGTGAAACTGAAGTGGGGTCAGCCACTGAGTTGTGGTATCAATTATCCTCATGATAACTTTCTCATTAATAATATTTATAACACAAGGATTAGCATGTGTGTCTATATCCGAGAACATTGTTGTCAGTTGCAATTTTTAAATTTAGGTGTGGAGGCTCATGGAAGAGCCAATGATTGAGAGAGATGAAGAAGGTCAACATACATGACAATTGGGCAATGACACACAGACAGACATATG